>NC_064455.1:1862124-2186229 GCF_023343835.1 Lagopus muta | reverse complement strand
ACATCCTCCGTTCCCATAGCCAACGTGTGCTCTGCTCTCTCCTCTCCAGGCTTCCACGTCATGTCCTCAGTGTCCAAAGTGGTTCCCGAGAGCTGCCTGCTCATCGTGGTGGGCCTTCTGGTCGGCGGGCTCATCAAAGCAGTGGGCGAAAAGCCCCCCATCCTCAAATCAGACATCTTCTTCCTCTTCCTTCTCCCTCCCATCATTTTGGACGCCGGCTATTTCCTCCCCTTGCGACAGTTCACGGAGAACCTGGGCACCATCCTCATCTTCGCCGTGGTGGGGACGCTCTGGAATGCTTTTTTCCTGGGGGGGCTGATGTACGCCGTGTGCCAGATTGGGGGCAGCGGCCTCAACCACATCGGCCTGCTGGCCAACCTGCTCTTCGGCAGCATCATCTCGGCCGTGGACCCGGTGGCCGTGCTGGCTGTCTTTGAGGAGATCCACATCAACGAGCTGCTGCACATCCTGGTCTTTGGGGAGTCCTTGCTGAACGACGCCGTCACGGTGGTGAGCGGAGGTGTTGGGCTTTGCTTTGGGGTGGCACCGGGGCTGCTTCCATCCGTCTGTGGGACGCTGCTGGCACAGGCTGGGCGGTGCGGGCTGCAGGGCTGTGCTGCTGTGCTTGCTGCTGAACTTCTGCAGGTGCAGAGCTAAATATAGCGGCTGAAAACACTGCAGAGGTGCTTTGAGGTGATGCGCTTCACTTGACGGGTTGGGAAGGCTCAGAGCTCTGCTGCATCTCAGGGAGGATTGTGGAGCTTTGCTGGCTCACGCTGCCCTCCAGCCTCTTCCCACAGGGATGGGGGATGCTGCTTTCCGGCCCCCATGCTGAGGTCCTGCTGCTCACCCAGCAAAAGCAATGAGGGGCACAGAGGATCCGTGCTGTTTCCAAAGGATGGCTTTGTCCAGGTGCTGGCATGGCTGTCATCCTCCTCCCTGCAGTGTTGACCTCCACATTCACTCCCAGCCCGCTGCTTTTTCCTGGCTCTGTTCCCACGTCCCATCTGCTCTGCTCAGCATGCTGCAGAGGGTGAGGAGGAACGTGCTGTCCCAGGCTTTTCCCAGGAGCTTTTCTCCCTTTTTGCCCTGGGCTGTGTCCTCGCTCCCATCCCTAAGGAATACTTTTGCCTTCTGCCCTCACATCTGTCCCAGCCCGGGCCCCAGGAACCAGCTCTGGCATGCTGAGCCTGGCACCCTGCTCCAAGTACCCTGCAGGATGCTCAGAAGCCAGACTCCCCTTCCTGCTTTAAAATCTCTCCAATGAACACATCCAGAAGTGAGAGATGCAGCCCAGGGTGGGGTCCTTGCAAGGCTGCCCCGTCAGCTACAAAACAGCGTGAAGATTTGGGTTGTGCTGTGTGCTGAGCAGGGGCAGCTGTTGGCTTTTCTCCCCACGTGGCTCTTGGGTGTCCTCGTTTATCCATTGGAAGTGGGAACGATCTCTTGCTGGCTCATCCTTACCTGGAGCCCCTGCAGGGATGGCAGCTGGGACTGTAGTGGAGAACAGAGCTGTCCTGGATGTGCGTCCAGCTGTGTGACAGCAAAGCACTGCCAGCTTTTTCTGCTGGCTGAAGCACAGGATGCAGCTCTGTGTGACACGGCCAGGCTCCCTTGGGTGTCTGCATGCATCCCTGCTCTGCTGTCCTAAGGATGCTCCCTAAGCAGAGCTCTGAGGTGAGGGGATCTCTTAGCAGCGGGGCAGGTTGAAACCCCCTCTCCCTTCTCATTCCCAGGTCCTCTACCACCTTTTTGAGGAGTTTGCCAACTTTGAGCAAGTGACCATTATCGATATCATCCTTGGCTTCCTCAGCTTCTTCGTGGTGTCTCTGGGCGGCGTCTTCGTGGGCGTCATTTATGGGCTGATTGCTGCCTTCACGTCCCGCTTCACCTCCAACATCCGCGTCATTGAGCCCCTCTTCGTCTTCCTCTACAGCTACATGGCCTACCTCTCTGCTGAGCTCTTCCACCTCTCCGGCATCATGGCGTGAGTTGGGGGCGGGTGGGATGAGGTGCCCTCCTGTCCCAGGACCCCACTTTTGGGGGATTTGCTCTCTGTAGCAGTCCCAGCATGGCCAGTGCTTGCCTGATGAAGGCCAGGGCTGTGTTGGGCACCAAGGCAGCGGGGAGAGACTCTCACTTGGGCTGTCCCACAGATCCCAAACTGCTGACAGCCCATTTCCTGCTCCTCCAGGCACGTGGTGGCAGGCAGGGCCTGCTGAGCGCTCACAATGCATTGGGTTTGTGCTGCCTGCTTCCAATGCTGCCCAACCAGGGGGAAGGAAAACCCTTACATTGCCTTCCCTGGATTCCTGGCATCTCACAAGCCTCGTGCTGCAGGGCCATGGCTTGGAGCTGCCCCCACAGCTGCTGAGTGCCCCCACCTTGCCCCTAGGCTCATCGCCTCCGGCGTAGTCATGCGGCCCTACGTGGAAGCCAACATCTCCCACAAGTCCCACACCACCATCAAGTATTTCCTCAAGATGTGGAGCAGCGTGAGCGAGACCCTCATCTTCATCTTCCTGGGTGTCTCCACCGTGGCTGGCCAGCACTACTGGAACTGGACCTTCGTCATCAGCACGCTGCTCTTCTGCCTCATCGCGAGGGTTTTAGGTGAGCTCTTGTTGTGCTGGCAGTCCCTGGGGCTGCTCCTGGGCTGTGGGCTCCTCTCAGGGCAATCAGGTCCCAGTTTGCCTTGCTGGGAAGACTGGAGTTGACTGGGTAGCACTGCTCCACAGCAGGCATTGGACTTTGCTTCTGGTTGGTTTTATGGGAAGATGGGGGTGAGGCCACGTTTGTGCTGGGCGTTGGGATGAGCGTGCACCCAAGGAGGAGCATATCCCTCATGTTAAAGGCTGCAGCACTGCTCTGGGCTCTGGGGGGGTTTCTTCAGGTCTGGGGGCTTCCTTCACCATTTCTGTGCACTCCCCAGGCGTCCTGGTCCTCACCTGGTTCATCAACAAGTTCCGAATCGTGAAGCTGACACCAAAGGATCAGTTCATCATTGCCTACGGGGGCCTGCGGGGAGCCATCGCCTTCTCCCTCTGTTACCTCCTCGACTATGAGCACTTTAACATGAGGGACATGTTCCTCACGGCCATCATCACCGTCATCTTCTTCACTGTCTTCGTGCAGGTCGGTGGCAAATGGGTCCAGAGGGGCAGAGAGCCTCGCAGGGGTGTGGAAATGATGAAAGCAAGGAGCTGCCACTCATAGAATCATTCAATCGTGGGAGGGCTGAGGTTGGAGGTGACCTTAAAGCCCACCCAGCCTCAACCCCACTCCCTGGGCTGGTTGCTGGTTGCTTCCCAGCCCACGGTCTGACCCTCCTGCCCCACTCCCCAGGGCATGACCATCCGGCCCCTGGTGGATCTGCTGGCCGTGAAGAAGAAGCAGGAGACGAAGCGCTCCATCAACGAGGAGATCCACACGCAGGTAACGCCGCGTTCCCGGCCCTTGGCCCGCGTCCCTTCGCTGCCTTAGCCCTCTTCTTTCTCTGCTTCTGCCACCTCCACCGCTGCGCCCAGGCGGGTGCACGGAGCTGCCCCTAAATGGTGCCCAAGGTAAGGGGGGACGGAGCGAGGGCTCTCCCCTTCTGTGTCTTCCGATGCCCGCTCCGACCCACGCCTCCCCTCTCTGCCTGAGCTGTGTAGGACCGCCCGCCCTCCCGTGGCCCCCAGGACCCACAGCCCTGATGTCACAACCTGCTGAGTGCCGTCACCCCGTGTCAGTGTGGGGGATGGGGAGGAGAGGCGGCAGCAGCCCCCCAGCTGCCCGTGCCCTGCGCCTTCTCTTGCAGTTCCTGGATCACCTTCTGACGGGGATCGAGGATATCTGCGGTCACTACGGGCATCACCACTGGAAAGACAAGTGAGGAGGGTGGCTGGGTGGGACCTGTGGGTGAGATGGGAACGGGGTTGAGTTGCCGACTGGCAATCCAGGGCTGGGGTTTTGCTTAGGCCGTGGAAGCCACATGGGCTCCCCCCAGTGAATCACAGTGCTGGGCTGAGTGTGAGCGAGGTGTGGGGCTGCACCGCTTTGCCACGCTGCGTGCAGAGGGGGGGAGTTCCTGCAGGGTGCCCCATAGCTGTGAGCCGTGGGGTCTGCCTGGCTCCAGAGGGGGTCCCAACCTGTGCCTGGGGAGATGATCTGCAGGGGGCTGGGTGTGCTGGGCCGGGGGCAGATGTGATGTACTACCTCTCCTTCTTTCCCCACGTTGTCGGGAAGGCTGAATCGCTTCAACAAGAAGTATGTGAAGAAGTGCCTGATAGCAGGAGAGCGCTCCAAGGAGCCGCAGCTCATCGCTTTCTATCACAAGATGGAGATGAAGCAGGCAATCGAGCTGGTGGAGAGTGGGGGCTTGGGCAAGATCCCCTCCACCATCTCTGCTGTCTCCATCCAGTGAGTTCCCAGCCGCCCTGTGCTGCCTGTTAGTGGCCGTGGGGCGAGCAGCCCTTCAGCCCTGCCGTGTGCTGTGGCACCATGACTCTGAGCGCTGTCTGTCCGTGCAGGAACATCAGCCCCAAAACCCTCCCTGAGGAACGCGTCATCCCAACCCTGTCCAAGGACAAGGAGGAGGAAATCCGGAAAATCCTCCGCAGCAACCTGCAGAAAACCAGGCAGAGGGTGAGGTGCTGTGCCCCCTGCTGTGCCCTCGCCCCGCGTTCCCCCTTTGTTTCCCTGGGGTGGCCTTCGAACTGCAGCTGTGCCAGCTGCGCCCCTCTGCCCATCCTGAGCTCGGCCCCATGTGTTCCCAGTCTCTGTTCCCTCCCCAAGAGATGCTGGGATGTGCTGGGGGGAGGCTGGCTTGTTGGCTGAGCCTTTCTCCTGGTGGGTGAGATGAGACATCCCACGGGATGAACCACAAGGGGATGGACGTGCTGTGCCCACGGGCGGCTGTTTCATCCCATCTCCAAAGGTGACGGTGCCAGGACCTCCCTTTCCCTTCCCATTTTTCACCATCTCCTTTTCTTGGGTGTTTTCATAGCTGCGGTCCTACAACCGGCACACGCTGGTGGCTGATCCCTACGAGGAAGCCTGGAACCAAATGCTCCTGAGGAGGCAGAAAATCCGGCAAGCTGATCGCCAGGTCAGGGGGATGCTGGTGAGGGACGGGGCGGGCATGGAGGTGGATGGGGCTTCCAGCATGGGAAGGGCACCGCTGTCCTGCATGGGGTTCCACCACAGCTGTCCCTGCCCTCTGGTCACTGCAGCATGGAGGCAGATGCAGAGCGAGTCCTTGCAGCGTGGCTGGGAGGATACATTTACCCTCTGCATCGCACTGCTGCCTCTTGCTCATCCCTGAGACTCAGGATCAATTCCCCACTTCCCTGGGGCCGTTTGGCTGCAGGCAGTCCCTCATGCTGCTTTCCCTGTGTTCTGGTTGCAGAATGCCTACCTGACAGTGCCAGCTAACAAGATTGATTCTCCCACCATGTCCCGGGCTCGCATCGGCTCAGGTAGGGTGGGATGGAGCTGGGGGGACACGCAGGTGTTGGTGTCGTGCTGAGCATCACTGGGTGTGCGGGCACTCAGGGGTTGTGCTGTCCTGTATCCCTGTGCTGTCCTGTATCCCTGTGCTGTCCTCTGTCCCCCATGCTGTCCCATGTCCCTCCTACTGTTCTCTGTCCCCTATGTTATCCCGTGTCCCTTCTGCTGTCCCATGCTCCCTCTGCTATCCTATGTCCCTTCTGTTGTTCTGTGTCCTCTCTGCTGTCCCGCATCCCCTCTCCTCTGCCCTGTGCATCCTTGGGGACGGCAGCTAGGCGGCAGGAGAGGAACCCGAGCAGCAGCAGCTCAGCGTTGCTGCTTGCCGAAGCAGTGTTTGCTCAGCAGAGGGCAGCTTTGCCCCTCTCAATCCGTGCCAGCAGAGCTGGGCTGGCCGGTGCCTTCCAAACGGGATGCGCAGATCAGAAAAAGGCCTCCGAAGTCAGAGCGAGCCCGGGGGTGCAGACCCCAAAGACCTGCAGTGCATTTGCTGGGGTTCCCGGGACCCCCTTTCCTGCTGGCACTCCCCAGGCCGACCCGATTTACCCACAGCTGCGTTCTGCCTGACTCCTCTCTGCTCCCCCCAGACCCACTGGCCTACGAACCCAAGCCGGACTCGGAGAACCTCCCCATCATCACCATCGACCCGGCCTCCCCGCAGTCCCCGGAGTCGGTGGAGCTGCCCAACGAGGTGCCCAAGGGCTGCGGTGGCCTGCCGCCCTCCCCCGAGGAGGACGAGGAGGGGTTGGTGATGCGGCCCAAGGAGCCTTCCTCCCCTGGCACCGACGACGTCTTCACCCCGGGGACCAGCGACAGCCCCAGCAGCCAGAGGATGCTGCGGTGTCTGAGCGACCCGGGGCCGCGGCAGGAGCCGGAGGAGGGGGAACCCTTCATCCCCAAGGGGCAATAATGCGGGGCTGCCGCTTCCTCCCTCTGGTTTCTCTCTCTCTTCGTTTTCTTTCTTTGCTCCCCCACACTTTCGGGTTCCTCTATCACTACACGCCGGGTTTGGGAAGGGGGGACCGTCCTGGATGGATGGGAGCTGCGGGGGCAGCTCTGCCCTGCGAGCCGTGGACCGGCTGAGGAGCGGGACGGAGCCCTGGGTGGGGGGCACCTGGCCCTGGGCTGAGGACGCTCCCTGGGCTCCAGGACTGGCAGCACGGGGCTGTGCTGGAGGTGACCCCAACCCACAGTGACCCCATGGGGCGGCGTTGGGCTGTGGCTGCAGAACTGGGGGCACCCGGCTTCGCCTCTCCCTTTGCTTGCTGCATCTGCACCCCCTGAGCCCAGGGGTGCAGCGCACAGAGGTGAGGGCCTGGATCTGCATCTCCCCCTCCACGGCTGCGTTCCCCACAGGGCCGCCCACCCCAGCGCTGCACTCACACCGGGTCTTGCTCAATAAACATCCTACAGCCATGCAGGGCTCCCCGCTCCCCTCGCGCCCTGCACAACCCGGGCCTCTCTGTCCCTCCTGGATGCCGAGCGCCCCCAGCCCCCTGCATGTCCCCTCCTTCAGCCCCATATGGGGGTGGAAGCAGCGCTGCTCCTTAACCAAAGACAGCCCCGGGTTCGGCGCAGCACGCAGATTGTATTTCCATGCGCCATCCCGCCGGCGTGCATCGTGCCCTGCTTCCAGGAGGGAGAGAGAAGCAGCGACAATTCTCTTGTATAGAAAGGAAAAGAAAAAAACCAAAACCAACAACAGAAGCGCCACATGTGTAAAGAGATTCTTGTTTTTTTTTTTTTTTTTTTTTTTTTCATGACTGTTCCAATAAATTAATGTTAATTTGTCGTGTCGTTTGGGGGTTTTTTTTTTGCACGGGCCACCCACGCTCCTCCTGTGTCTCAAGGGCTGCGTTGTTGGCGCTCGCATCCCAAACCTGTTCCCAGGTTGCTGCCCTGCTCTGGGTGCAGGAGGTGACAATGGGGGGGGGTTGTTGTCATTTGTGTTGCCAGTGTTGCTCCTTTTCTATTTTTTGAACAACTGGGAGAAGGGAAACGTGTGGCGTTGTGCTGTGGATGTGGCACCCACCCGGTCAGGCTGGTCCTTGCCTGAGCTGTGCTTCGTGCAGGAGTGAGGGGGAATGCTCCAGGCCATGATGGTGGAAAGCCTGCATGGCTATGGGGACACCAGGATGGGTATGGGGACAGCAGTATGGCCATGGGAACAGCAGCATTGCCAAGGGGACACCGGTATGGCTATGGGGACACCAGCGTGACCATGGGAACACCAGCTATGGGGACACCACCACAGCCATAGGAACACAGCGCAGCTATGGGGCCACCAGTACAGCCACAGGAACACCAACACAGCTATAGGGACACCACCGTGGCCATGGGGATACCAGTACAGCTGTGGGGACACCAGAATTGCCATGGGGACACCAGCGTGGCCGTGGGGACACCACCGTGGCTGCACAGACACCAACATGGACAACATCGTGGACACCAACACAGCCATGGGGACACCAGCACAACAACGGGGATCCCACCATGGCCAAGGGGACCATCGTGCAGGGCGAGGCATGAGGGCGTCCTCTGCTCCCCCCTGGGTGCCGTGAGCCAAAGGTGAGCTCACAACAAATTGCCCTTTACCTGGATGGACGTCGGGGACGATTTCTCCATCCCCCACAGCTCTTGGGGTTGCGCCAGCCCTGAGCCCAAACCCCACGGCCTGCAGGGCGCACGCACCCTCCCACCCACAAGGAAGAAGCCCCCGGGGAGCAGAGCCCCTCTCTTCAAAGCAGCCATTGTCGCCAGAGCTGCAAATTAAAGCTCTGATTCAACGAGGCCATGACTCACACGTTTGCCATCCCATAAGCTCCTAATGGCTGGCGTTGCTCATCTGCTTCAAATACCTGAAGCTCCAAGTGTCCCCCCCCCCCCCCCCCATGCCCTCAGGATGGGTTCAGCCCCCTGCTCATCCCAAAGCTTTGGATGCTGTGGGTGCTCAGGGACACCAGCAGTGCCAGCCCAGCCTGGCAGCACCGACCCCCAACACGGAGTGGGACGGCCCTGGGTGGTGAGACGAGCATCCACGTGCAGGGCAGCATCACGTGCAGCCACCCTCACGGCTTCAGTCATCACCCGAACACCACAAGTCTCCAAACGGAGGCATTTCCAGGATATTCTTGTGTCTGTCTTAATGGGTGAGTAACTTCTTCTAATGAGGGAGGACTAATGATCCCTCCAGGGATGGGCTGGCACTGCTGAGCAACCGCCAAAGTGCACGAGGCCATAGATGGAGCCCAGGGAGCGTCCTCATGTCCCTTGTACCCTTACTGCCATGCCATGTATCCACTTCCCCTGTGCCTCCACCCAGTGCAGCCATTCTGCCAGCACTAAGGCAAGGACAGAGATAGGACAGCAATGGGGCAGCAATGAGATGGCAGTGGAGTGGCAATGGGGCGGAAATGCGATGGCAATAGGGCAGCAATTGGATGGCAATGGGGCAGCAATGGGGCAGCAATGGGGCAGCAATGGGGCAGCAATGGAATGGCAATGTGACAGTGATGGGATAGCAATGGGACAACAATGGAATGGCAGTAGGGCAGCAATGGGATGGCAGTGAGGTGGCAAAGGGGAAGCAACGGAGTGACGATGGGATGGCAGTGGGACAGCAATGGGGCTGGAGTGGAATGGCAAAGGGACAGCGATGGGATGGCAGCAGGATGGGATGAGATGGAAATCGGGCTGCAACGGGATGGCAATGGGATGTCAATGAAGCAGCAGTGGGATGGTAATAGGATGGTGATGGTGAGGGGATGGCAGTGGGACGGAGATAAGATGATGGCGGGGCAGTAATGGAATGGTGATGGGACAGCGATGGCACAGTGATGGGATGGCAATGGGGCAGGATGAGATGACACTGAAATGGCAATGGGATGGCAGTGGGACAGTGATGGGACAGCGATGAGATGGCAATGGGATGGCAATGGGACGGCGATGGGACAGCGATGAGATGGCAATGGGATGGCAGTGCATGGCACCACCTGGAGCCGCACTCAGGCAGCACTCACAGCCTGAAAAAAAAACAAAGGCAAAGGCCGGCAGGGTTTCCTAGCAGGCTCCAACTAAAGCAGCCCTGCAGGTGACCGTCGCTGCTTAAAACCCAACTCAAGCCAAGCAAACAGTGCTACATCACCAGGAAGGCCGGGCTGCTGTGGGCGCTGCTGGGAGAACACCGTGTGGTTTTGGGTTCCCCCACTGCAGATCTGGGGTCACCGCGGGGGTTGGGGGGCAGAGTGGTGGCACCATCATTGTCACCGGATGGGGCTCGATGCCACCGCTCCCGGCGTGGCTCCAGGGGTGCTTGGGGCTGCAGGGCTGTGTGCAGCCCGGGGAGGTGACGGTGCCATTCCCCAGCTCTGTGTCAGCCGTGCTAATAACAGCCTGTGCTCCTGCACTGCCTTTCATCTCAGGCCCTCGGAGGTGGCCCTCGGTGGCTCACAACACCTCCCTGGGGTGGCATCACAGCCATCATCCATCAGTGTTATTTCCGGAAGCCAAAGGGGCTGTGGGAGCCACGCAGGGACCCCTGCACCGAGTGGGGATGGACTCAGCCTCGCTTTGGCCGGTGTGGGGACGTCCTCTGCAGTTGGTGGCACCCAGGTGTCACCCAGCCAAGGGCTGGGAGCAGTGGGATGGTGCTGGCAGTGCTGCCCGCATCCCCTGCCTCAGTTTCCCCACCTGCTGCACAAAACCCTCTGCCCAGACCTCTGCCTCCTCCTCCCTTCGGCTTTTGGGATGAATGAGCCTGAACTCAACCAACCCCTCCTCCTCCCTTCCTTCTGCCCCCACAGCCCAAGCGGGCAGCACCCACCGCCCCACGTTATCTGGGTTGCCAGGCATCTCTGTGCTCTGCTGCAGCTCCTCAGTGGGATAAGGTCTTCCTCCTCCTCATCCTCCCCTCCTCCTCATCCTTACCTTCTCTTCCTCCTCATCCTCCCCTCCTCCACATCCTCACCACCTCCTCCTCCTCCTCCTCCTCATCTCATTCTTCTCATCCTCACCTTGTCCTCTTCATCCTCACCTCCTCATCCTCCTCATCCTCACCTCATCCTCCTTATCTTCACCTCATTCTCCTCACGCTCACTTCATCCTCCTCATCCTTACCTTGTCTTCCTCATCCTCACCTCTTTCTCCTCATCCTCACCACCTCCTCATCCTCCCCTCCTCCTCCTCACCTTCATCACCTCATCCTCCTTGTCCTCCCCTCCTCCTCCTCACCTCCTCCTCACCACCTCATCCTCACCTCATCCTCCTCGTCCTCACCTCCTCTTTCCCATCCTCATCTCATCATCCTCATCCCTACTTCATCCTCCTCATCCTCACATTGTCTTCCTCCTCCTCACCCCTTCCTCCTTATCCTCACCTTGTCCTCCTCATCCTCATCTCATTCTTCTCATCCTCACCTTGTCCTCTTCTTCCTCACCACATCATCCTCCTCACCCTCACCTCCACCCCATTTTCACCTCATCCTCCTCATCCTCACCTTGTCCTCCCCTCACAGCTCCACCTTCCCCATCCTCACAGCTCCCCTGGGGACAAAGCAGTGCTCTGAGAGCTGCAGGGTTCCAGCAGTGCCACAACTGCACAAATGGTGCAAGCAGGAGGCAGCCAGGAGCTGTTTGCTGAAGGAGGTTGCAGACACAGCTGGGACCCACCTCCTAAATCCACAGCAGGCACAGACATGTGCACAGGGACAGCGTGGGGATGGTGGCCTGTTTGTGTAGGGGCAACAGGTGAGCACCTGGAGGCAGCTGGCACCTGCACGGGGATGGTGGCACGTGTGCATGCACAGAGACAGCGCCGTGCATGCAGGGACAGCTGGTGTGTGGCATGGGGACACCGAGGCATGCATGGGGCCGGGTGCCAGGGGACAGGCAGTGCACACATGGGGACTTCTGCCATGCACGAGGGAGCGTTGCTGCTGCCCGGGGTGACGTTTGGTGACGTCGGTGGCTCTGGAGCAGGGCTGGGTCCCTGCTGCTTGCTCAGGGAGGCGGCTCACCTGCGCAATGGCAGGCGGGCAGCAGTCGGTCCCATGCAGCCAGGGTGTCCCCAAGGCCTCTCCTGACCCCTCGGTTGGGCTGTTCCCTCCCAGCCTGGCTCGGTTCCCTCCCAGCCCTGCATCCAGTTCTGCAGGCAAGCACCCAACAGGGGCTGGGAAAGAGCCCCCAACGGGGTGCTGCTCACTGCAGTCCCCTGTGCCCAACTCCTGAGCCATATGCCAAGGGATTCTGCCAGGGCGCCCCAATGCCACGGTTTGGAGTCCAGGAGTGGGTGCTCAGCTCAGTGCTGTCGGGCCCTGCAGTGCGCCCCATGGCATCACAGGGCACTGGGGGCTCAACACAGGGGAAATAGGATGTGGGGTGTGGGGCATGAGACGTGGAACGTGGGACATGGGAACTGGGACAGGGAAGGTGGGACGCAGGATATGGGAGATGGGACATGGAAAACAAGGGAGGGAGGGGATGCTCTCCTGATTTCCTAAGCACTTTGACTCGTCCATCAGCCTCTTAGGAAACTTCCTGATGAAGCTCTTCTGCCGGTGCCACCAAAGGGGTTTCACAACAGCAGTATTTGCAGGGTTCCATGGAAAACTGCTTTCACTCCCTGCACCCCACAGCCTGCACCTGCCTGCTGACCTCAGGGTTCACCCAGCACACCCAGCCCAACCCCACGATCCCCCAGCAGCTGTGGGCATCCCTTGGGGTTTATGGGGAGCACTCTGAGCCCAGTCCTGGCTGCCCCACATGTTGAACATCTGCCCTATCCTTCACCTCCTTTTGCACAATGGCTTTGTGGCTTTCCAAGGAACCATCCAGCACCCTGGCACATGCGTGGCACATGGGCCGTGTCCTGCTTTGGTGACGCCCTGCTGGCAGCTGCCCCATTTACACACACGCACTGGGCATCAGTAGCAGCAGAGCTTGGTACCCACAGGGAGATCTCCACTGTCCAATGGGAGAGCAGTGTGCTGATGTGGAGATGGGCTCTGAGGGAGACCCCAGGGCTGGGGAATCTCTTAGGAGAAAACAGCAGTGGGACACGCACTGGGGTTCAGGCTGCCAGGGTGCAGTAGAAGCACCTGACCTTGTGGGTTCCATGATGGGAAACCAATGGGGCACCAATTTGGTTATCAATTGGGCATCCGTGGGTAGTGTATCAATGGGGCATCGTGGGGCATCAGTGGGATGTCAAGCAGGTATCAAGGTGACACTAGTAGGGTATCAGTGTGCTGTCAAGTGGGTATCAATGGGTCATGAATGGGATGCCAGTGGGACATGAAAGGGATGTTAATGGAGCACCAATGTGATATCGATGGGACATGAATGGAACATCAAAAGGACATCAGTGGAATGCCAACAGGATGTGTAAGGGGCATCTGTTCAGCATCAAGAGAACATCAACAGATGCCAGTGGAATGTCAATAGAATATCAACAGAGCATCAATGGGACACGAGTGGGGTGTCAATGAGCCACCAGCGGGACATCAGTGCGGTATCCCAGGTGTCACGGCTGGGTGTCCCCACAGCCGCCGCTCCCGGGCGCGGTCCCTTTAAGCCGCCGGGATCCCTCCACGCCGCAGGCCGTGCCAGAGGGCGGGGCAAGCAGCCGGAGCCCCGCCCCCTCTCTCTTTACCCCGCCTCTTTCCTTTTCCTCTTGTTCCGATTGGCGCTCCGTCTAGCCCCGACCTTCCCCCTTCACCAATCAGAGCGCAGGAGGGGCTGCGAGACCCGGCAGCGATTGGCGGCGGGGCCGGGCCAATGGGGGCGCGGCGGGGCTCCTATATAAAGGGGCGGCGGGGCGCGGGCGAGCGCAGTGCTGAGCGCAGCCGGCGGCGGGCGGGAGCGCAGCGGCGCGGAACGGTTCCCTGCAGCGCCCCCCGGGGTCCGCCTCCGCCCGCAGCTCCCCCCGCTCGGCACCGGCTTAGTTTTTTTTGGTTTTTCTTTTTTTCTTCCCTTCTTCCCCCCCATCGCCACCACCACCCCCAGCCCGGTATTTCCGGCTGTTTTCCGCATCGCTTCCGGGGGGAGCTGCCGGCGGGGCGATGCTGGCGGCGGAGGCTGCGGGCTGCTCGGAGCAGCGCACCGGGGAACGCTTCAGCGTGCTGACGTGGGAGCAGGTGCAGCGGTTGGACCAGATCTTGGGCGAGACCGTCCCCATCCACGGCCGAGGCAACTTCCCGACGCTGTCCGTGAAGCCCCGAACCATCGTGCAGGTGAGAACCGGGCGGCGCTGGGGGGCTTTTGGGCTTCTGCCGCGGTCCCGGGGGGTGGGAGATGGTGGGGGGGGGGGAGGGGGGAGTGGGAGGAGCCCCGCACTGCGCTCCCGGAGGTTCCCCCCCTCCCCCCCCGTCTGTGTGCCCCGCACGTGGCGCTGCCCCCGGTCCGCACGGGGCTCTCGTTCCGATTCCAGAGTTCTGTTGGTTTAACCATAAAGTCATAACCGTGTTTAATATTAAACTGACAGCGTAGTTCAAATAAGCTGATGCATATTCATGTTTGGGAGGCAACTTCATTCTTCGGTAATGACTCATCAAATGTAAAATCGGGCATGTTGGCTTCTAATTACAAAGGAGATTCGCGAAGCCGAGCCCCGGCCGGCTCTCCCAGCACAGCGGCTGCTGCTGCTGCGTTCGGAGCTCGGTGGATGGATGCCGCCCCCCCGGCTGCCCCGCTGTGGTTCTGTGCTGGTTTCCTTCTTTTCCCGATGTCTTTGGGTTTTTGAGCTGCTGCGTGCGGCCCAAGGAGCTGCTATGGGGTCGGGGCAGTGCTGGAGCACCCCTAATATAGCTGTGTCCCAAAGGGATGATGCTCGAGCTCCTTCCCGCGGTGTTTGGGGCTGAGTAATTCCGAGGAGTAACCAGAAAGGCACTCGTTGACAGTGGGGAGCAGCAGGTAGGGTTGGGGTAGGGCTGGCTGCCTGTCAGAACCAATTAACTCAACCGCAGTGGAGGTGAGGTGCGGGTTTGGGAAGCAGGTCAGCAGCCGTGTAACCCTCCAAATATCTGCCCCTATGGGGAAAAGCACATTCCTGCCCCTACTGGAGCCTCCTGTCATGGGGGGGGTCTGCTCAGCGCTGAGGCTTTGGGGTCAGGCTGGAGTTGTTTCCCCCTCAATGCTTAGCAGTGCTGTCAGCCCCCATTCTGGGGCCTCGGTTATGGGGCTGGAGCTCTGTAGCCCACAGATTCAGTGTAGGATTGAGCAGCCATCCTTGGCTTGTGTCTGGGAAGTTAAAACAGGAAGGAGACCTTCCCCCAGCTCTGCTTTGGTCTCCCTGTGATTTGTTTCTCACCTCACACTGAGCCCCACAGAGCAGCAGTGCTGGCAGCACGCATGGCTCAGCCACCATCACCTGCAGCAATAGGGAGCTCATGGTGGGTTCAGCTCTGACAGCTGCTCTGTAGATAAACCACTCCTGGATTTTAGGAGTAAATTCCTCTTTTAGAGGACAAATGTGTTCATATGCTGGTGGGGACTTGGGACTTCCGACGGCGAGTAGCTCCCTGGTTAACTGTTGCCCAGCATGTGACCGTTGCCGTGGGGCTGGCATTGAGCCCGGGCACATCTCCAGCCTGAGCAGCAGTTCCTAATGTCAGAGAGCAATGGGGAAATGCCAGCATTGTAGCTGCATCAGGGCACCGAGCGGCCTCCCAGGCTTGGGATTTGACAAGTTTTAGGACGGTTGTAGGAGCATTTTTTCCAAGCCTATCTCCCTGCAAGGGCAGCTCAGGGTCAGCGCAGCTCGCTATCTCGCTGTGGTCCTTCACCCCGGTGCTGCTTCCAAATGAAAGGACAGAGCTGCAACACATGGGTGTCCCTGGGAGAATGGGGTGCCCTGCTGGGGTAACGGCTTGTCTGTACCCCAACGTTGGGCTCTTCCAAGCTGGCTCCTCACGTCCAGCACCAGGTGAGCAGGCGGAGGTTTGTAGGGCTCTGTAATTGCAGGAAGGAGAAATGAAAGGAATGGAGGGGGGTGAGGTTTGCATCTTCCTGCAGCAGCTCATCCTGCCTTCCTGAGATCTGTGAGCTCTGTTAAATGACAGGCCGTGTCCGTGACAGTTTATTGTATGGTCTTAAGGTGATTCCAGCCTGCTGCCTGTTAAGTAATCAGGCAAATGATTCAGCCTCGTACTCAATGAACAAAGCTCTGCAGGTACGGGTGGGTGTGCCAGGGCTGAGCATTGACATTGCTGGAGTAACACCCGTCAGATGAAAGCTGCCTCCTGTGCTTGATAGCACGCCAAGTTCAGCACGAAGCTCTGACACACTGGAAATTGTTAGGATACACTTACTAGTTAGGACACGAACTTGCATACACCTGGCCAGGGCTTTTGAGTGCTTCTGGCATCTTGATTTGCCTCTAATTAATCTTGACAGTTAAAAGGGGATGGCCGAAATGAGTGAGCAGCTCTGATGAGATCAGCAGGGACGGCAGCCGCTCCTCCCCAGAGCCCTTGGGGGGAACCTGGGGACGGCTGGGGCTGCAGCCCCAAGGAGCAGAGCCTGCTGCCCAGGAGCAGCCTGGATGACAGGGAGGGGAGGGAAGGGCACACAGATGTGCTGGGAGACCCTGTGACGTGAGGAGGAGTGGGGGAGGCATCCAGAGCTGTGCCAGCAGCTGGGGTGGGTCTCCCAGAGCGACCTATTTCTGCTGGGTTAGCTCTTTATTTTGCATCCTTGCACTGGAGCGACCCATATAAGCGTGGGGAGTGGATCTCAGCGCTGTCCTGGGATCGGGCGCTCGCTTCTCACCTCCGCTCTCTTTATCCCCCAGGTTGTCCGCAGTCGCCTGGAGAAGAAGGGGATCGTGGTGCACAACGTGAGGCTGAACGGCTCGGCAGCCAGCCACGTGCTGCACCAGGACAGCGGGCTGGGCTACAAAGACCTCGACCTCATCTTCGGGGTGGATCTGAAGACGGAAGACGTCTTCCAGCAGGTGAAGGATGTGGTGATGGATTGCCTCCTCGACTTCCTCCCCGAAGGGGTCAACAAAGACAAGATCACCCCCATGACCCTGAAGGAAGCCTACGTGCAGAAGCTGGTGAAGGTGTGCAACGAAACCGACCGCTGGAGCCTCATCTCCCTGTCCAACAACAGCGGGAAGAACGTGGAGCTCAAATTCGTGGACTCTCTCAGGAGGCAGTTTGAGTTCAGCGTGGATTCCTTCCAGATCATCCTGGATTCCCTTCTGCTCTTTGGGGAATGCTCGGAGAACCCCATGGCTGAGAACTTCCACCCCACGGTCACCGGGGAGAGCATGTATGGGGACTTCGAGGAGGCCATGGAGCACCTGAGGAGCAGAGTCATCGCCACCCGGAACCCGGAGGAGATCAGAGGCGGGGGGCTCCTGAAGTACTGCAACCTCCTGGTGAGGGGCTTCAAGCCCAAATCCGAGGTGGATATGAAGGCTCTGCAGCGTTACATGTGCTCCAGGTTTTTCATAGACTTTTCTGACATCGGCGAGCAGCAGAGGAAGCTGGAGTGCTACCTGCAGAGCCACTTTGTGGGCATGGAGGACAAACGTTATGACTATCTGATGACCCTCCACCGGGTGGTCAATGAGAGCACGGTCTGCCTCATGGGACACGAGCGGAGGCAGACCCTGAACCTCATTGCCACGCTGGCCGTGAGGGTCCTGGCCGAGCAGAACATCCTCCCCACGGTCACAAATGTCACCTGCTATTACCAGCCGGCCCCTTACATCAGTGAGATCAACGTCAACTACTACGTGACCCACGTGCAGCCCTTCCTGCCCTGCAACCAATCCTACCCGACGTGGCTGCCCTGTAACTGAGCTGGGATGAACTTCGGGGGCCGCCCTCGAGGTATTCCCTGGTTTTGGGGAGCCAGGAGCGGGGGCGACCTTCCTAGGACTGCAACAAAAGCAAACTTCACTCTCTCCCCCCAGCTTGTGTTGCTGCTGGGGTGGTCAGAGCCAGGCCTGCAGGCTGTGATGGGCCGCGCAGCGCTGCAGGAGCTCAGATGGGAAGATTTATTGTAGGCAACGGGGGGTGGGGGGGTGTGAGGGGAGATTGTAGAGTTCCGGTGAGGTAGATCTGCACTGCCCTGACATGGATCTGAGTCTTTTTTCCTTTTTTTTTTTTTAGTGCAGGGGTGTTATGGGGTGTGTGCAGACTTGTGGTTTCTGATGAGAGAAGCCAGAGTGGCTAATTCCTGTGAACGGACCAAAGAATCCTGTTTAAGTGCCTGTAACAATATAAACACAACTGTACTGTAAACCTGATACATAGATATATATTTTTTGCAGGGGTTGACATCCCGAGAGCTCGAAGAGGGGATGTCCTGCGTGGAAAATGTTTCTGTTGTATGGGGGGGAGGGGGGGGGTGGGGGGGTCGTGAGATCATTTCTAGTAGCCTTGCTGGAGGGAGAGTGGGATTGCAGCGATGTGTCACCGGGGTTCTGGCTTGGATTGACTGCGTGTAAATGCCTGACATGGGGGGATGCTGCTGGGGGGGTGTGTGGGTTGACTGAAGTTCCCCATCCTGTAGTGCCTAAAGGTGAATTTGTCCATGGAGGATGATGCAGATCGGTGTGGGAGCCCCAGGCTGTGCAAGGTGCTGTGTTTTCTAGGGGAATTGGCAATGCTGCTTTTCTTGGCATCACGTTTGGGGCTCTGTGGGAAGAGCAGGCTTGTCCTTGAAGCACAACACGTTCAGGAGGCTGTTATCTCACGGTGGGGGCTGTGTCCTTGGGGTGGGGGGGATGCACAGCCCTCTCCCAGCTCCCTGATCCTCCTCCACTTTGGGGCAGGTCCTGTTCAGATGCAGCTGCTGTGATCCCGGCTGTGTGAAGCATTGGAACTCATCCTCTGGCTTAGAAGCTGAGCTCCTGGGGTCCCACATGAGGGGTGGTTGGTGTTAGGAGAAATGCTGTCTTCCAAACAAACCCTATTGTGTCTTGAGGGCCCCGGGGTGCATCTGTAGGGTGTGCAGAGCCTTTCCCTCAGCTGCCCCTTCTCACCGAGCATCATCTCAGGCCATCTGTGCATGGATGGGGCAGTGGGAAGGCAGCTGGGTGCTCCCTCTGAGGCTCAGTATCTCTACTAACTCATTTGTGTTCCTGTGACGACTGTACCAGGCGGGCAGACGTGCTAAATAAAGTCTAGATGCTTGGACTGTGTCTAGCCAGATGGCTGCCTTCTTTGGGGGCAGGGGTGATGCAGGGTGGGGATGCCACCGGGGGCTCCTTGCGCTTCATACCAACTAACCAAGCTTCCCATTGGTGCAGCTTTGCTTCCTGCCCAGCAAATCCCATGGAGGAGCACTGGTGTCACTGTGGCTTTCCCACGGGGCAGCTTTGCTTTCATAGGCACAGCTCACCAGCAGCCTGCAAACTGCTTGGTGCTCTGCTCTGTGCAAAGCTGTTCCAAGGCTGGCTTCGAGATCCTGACCACCATCTCCCATTTCAAGCTCCACGACATGTAGCATGCTTCTCTTCATTCTTACAGGCTCCTTACTCCCTATCCACAGAAACAGAGATGCACTAAACTGAGATGTTTTTTCTCCCCCCTCCCTATTGCAGATGTGTTTCCCTACAGCTGACAGCTCGACTTACGTTGAGATTGCACTTTTGGTTTGCGGAGTGCGTGTGGTGGGACTCTTATGAATGGGTTGAATCTGAATTTTCTAGACCTTGCAGTGATACTGTGCTGCCTCCTGTGAGGGGGCATTGGGAAGATTCCAGTAGCTTGAATGGCACTTGATTTTGTTTTAAGTGTTTTTTTTCCTACACCTGTATCACTTGTCATGCGATGGGCTTGACATAGATTCACTAGATTCTTTAGAATCTGTTTAAAAATAAATACAGTGTATTCAAATCTGTTGGGTTTTTTTTTTATTTGCTTATCTATCAGGGCAGGGTGGTGGTACTGCTGCTGTCCTTACCAGAAAGAACCAGAACAGATCGATGGGCTGGAGCAGCTGTGGGCTCCTGATTCTCCCTCTGTCCCCCCTCTGCTCTGGGCTCTCTGTCCCGAAGCCTGGTGGCACACAGCTGGGAGCTTTCTGTTTGTAATGATGTCTCATGGGGGTCCTGCTCATTGCTGCTCCCTGTTCCTGGTGGTCCCATGGGTGTCCTGCTCTTTGGTCACCATCTGGGCTCCCATGGGATGATGCTGGGCGACCCTCCCTGCTGCTCCTGCCTTCTCATGAGTAGCATCCCCTGCCCGTGGTCACCAGCACCACGTTGCTCCTGTGCTGTAATGCTGTGTTTGGGGCAGCACCCTGCAGCAAGGTGTTTCCCCTTGGGATGGGAGGGCTGGGAAGCCGGGGGGGCTCATTCTCTAGCAAAGCCCTGTGCCCAGCCAGGTTCCTGGTGGTGGCTGGGAGCTGGGTGTGAGCTCCTCGTTGCCTGGCTGCCCTCCAGCCGGAGCTGCAGTTTCATTTCCCCTTGCAGAGCTACAGGCAGTTCTGGTTCCACCGCAACAATCGTGCTGACAACATGCCAGTCCTTGTTTGGGACAGACTTGCTGGCTCTGCTTCTCCAAACCCTGGCAGTTGTGGGGCTGTGAGCTCCTCTCTGACATCAGCCCTGGGCTGGAGCAGGGATTGCGCCCAGCAGCCGCTCAGGTGGGAGCAGAGCTGCTCTGTGTGGGCTGATTTCTCCTTGCTGGCACCGAGCATCTGAGCATCTGCTGGGCCTGAAAATATCTGCCAGCTCTGTCGGCTGCTGCTGTGACCCTGAGCGTGGCAGCAAAAGCCCTGACAGCACCGGCTGTCATTGTTGGGGCGGATCAGGAGGCACAAAGGGACATGAGTGGAAAGTACTAGCTGTGAGCAGAAAGGAAATGTTTACCAACCCGCATTCGGAGCTCTCTTTTGTTAATTGTCCAATAAAACCACATCTATCTTTATTTATTTTTTTGCCCCTTGCAGCCTGTGTCTGTCTTTTTTTTTTTTTTGCTTTGGGCAGGGGGTGATGGAACCAGTGGGGTTGGGCTGATGTGTGCTGGGTGCCCCCCCCCGAGCCAGGGTTGGCTGAGTGCTGCTTCACTTCCCTGCTCACAAATGGCAGCACAGAGTAGTTTGGCTGCTGGGGGTTCCCTGCTTTGCACGGCTCGTGGTTCTCCTCCTGGTTTTGCACCCTTGCTGTGATGCTCTGAGTGACTGACAAGGGAGAGCTTGCTGAGATCTGCACACGGAGCATTGCATGGTGGTGCCTCTGTGTGCCCAAAGTGCCCAAAGCTGCACTCACCCCACAGCTTCGTGGCCCCACTACCATAGAATTGCATGGGTTGAAAGGGACCTTAAGGGTCATCAGGTCCTGACCCCTGTGCTGCAGGCAGGGCTGCCAACCCAGGCCTGCAACTGGTGCTGCTCCCAGGCAGCTCAGGCCCCCCGGGCACAGCGCAGTGCTCACAGCCTCAGCCCTTTTCCTGGAAGCAGGTCTGGCCAAGCCCCGGGCTTGGAGGAACGGGAGGAATTTGTCTCAGGTTTCCAGAGTGCAAGAAGCATCTTGCTCCCACCTTTCAGCTGTCCTTAATCTGCTCTGCTCTGAGCACCATCCCTGTGCCTGCTGGCGCCTGGGTTCGGGTTGGGGCTGGGTTTGGGTTGGGTTGGGGATGGGTTGGGGATGGATTTGGGCTGAGTTTGGGCTGGGTTGGGGATGAGTTTGGGTTGGATTCGGGCTGGGCTGGGGCTGGGTGTGGGCTGGGTTGGGGATGGGCTAGGGATGGATTGGATTCAGGCTGAGTTTGGGCTGGGTTGAATTTGGGCTGGGTTCAGGCTGGCTTAGGGCAAGGCTCAGGCTGGGTTTGAGCTGGGTTTAGGCAGCAGTTCGGCCATCTCCGGGATTTTGGAGCTCCTGCATGTCCTCGGGCAGCGCGGGTGTTAACTGTGCTATTTGAGCTCATGCCGGCTGAGAGAACAGCCTGTCTGTGCGGCTCCTCTTTCCATTTATAGCTGTGTTTAGGCGATCCAGTGCACGGACCCTCGCGCTCTGACGCCTGGTGCCAAGCACGAGACAAATGCTTCATTGATACGTGCATACCGGGAGGGCAGCGGGGCCGGGACGGCGCTGAGCTGGGTGGCACGGGCTGGGGCTGGGCAGGCTGAGCCCAGGGGAGTGCTCACAAGTGGGGAGGAAGGCGCAGCGCACGGCTCGTGCTGCTCTGCTGTCTCACCTGCCGGCCATGGAGCTGAAGGATCACAGATGGGGTTTCTGAGCACCTCAGCTCACGGCAAACTGCTCAGAGTTGGGAATGGAGGTTGTCCCCTTCTCTCCTGAGCGCATCGAGGTGAGATCAGTGGTGTGGAGCTGCTTGCACACACCAGCCCAGCTCCCCATGTGCACTCACAAACCCACCGTCCCCAGTAGAACCATAGAATATCCCAACTTAGAAAGGACCCATATGGATCCCTGAGTCCAACTCTGGCAGTAAAAGGGGTTTTGTGCTTGGAAAACCTGGTGCATCCTCTGGAGGTGTTGAAGGTTTGCTGGGTGGTGCCCAGCAGAGCAGAGGGCCTTTAGGTGGGAGCGTGGTTCAGGAGTTGTGCCTGGTGATGTACGTGGAGGCAGATAACAGCCCACACAAAGCACAGCGTGCCCTCTCACCTGTAGGGCTCACATCCCCTTCCCAGCATCTCAGAGCCGTCCCCACCTCCCCTTCCTGCCCAGGGAGTGACATTTCCCTTCACTTTATGGATGGGGCATCTCTCTGATGAGGACATCTTTGCCCACCCATCCAGGCTGGCTGATCCCTGCCCCCGTGCTGCCACCACAGCAATGTTTACCCTGCTTATCTCACTGCTCCCAAACCCCTATTCCGACAGGAGCGGTGTCACCCTGCCTTCCCAGCGCCATCAGCACGCAGCGCTCCCCACGGCATCGCTGTGCCCTACATTTCAGCCTGCTGCTTTAATGAAGGGTGGCTGCATCACACCCCGACGGCCCTCCTGCCTCTCCCTGCAGCACCCAGAACGATTACACCAAGCATCCCTTCCCCTCCTGCACAATTACAGCTCCATCCTGCCTAAATCCGCATGGCCACGGCGTGACTCACCTAACGACAGCTCCCCTAATGAATCCTGGGTGCATTCCTTCCAGGCTGGACGTGATGTTAACGTGCCACTTAGTAACCAGCCACCCTTTTTCATCGTCAGCACAGCGAGTCGAGCCAGTTTCTTCCCCTGCCCCTCCTCTGCCACAGCAGGACAGGCGGCTGCAACCTGTCCATGTCAGCATCCAGGGCGTCATTCCCTTTTGTGGAGGGGTTTCTCACTGCTGCACTGAGGCCCAGCGATCTGCATCTGCGCTGGGAAAGGAGAATTGCCCACGTGTGTGTATCAGATAAGCTGAAATAAAGCCCTGATTGAGGCAGAAGGGATGCTTGGGGCTGGGGGATACAGGGCCTGGAGTTGCACAATGCTGCAACACGGGGCTGCAGGGTTTTCTTTCTGTTTGATTGCTGCTCAAGGGTTTCTTCTTCACAGAGCCATCAGCAGGAGCTTCCAGATACTGAAAGCAGCAGCAGAGGAGATGGTGACTGAAACAATGCAGCCTCTGCCCCTCGCAGCCTGGGGCTGTGCTCCAGCATCACACAGCCCAGCACTGAGCGCACCTGGAGCAGGACTGGGATCCCAGTGCACATCCCCAGTGGTTCCCACCTGTGTGGCACATCTGCCTGCACATGGCACTGTGTTGGGCTCCCACAGTGTGCCCAGCCGCTGCAAATCCCCAACACCTCCTGTCCCCAGCCCCAAACAGCCCTGAGCTTCAGCAGACCACAGTTCGAAGAAGTCCATCGCTCTGTGCCTGCCCCACTTGGGGGTCAGCAAGGCCCCGTGGGCAGCTGCCTGGTGGGGGGAAGCTGGAGCTGTGCTGGGGATGTGGTGTGGGTGTGCTGGTGTGTGTGCAGAGGATGGGGCACAGGGATGGAGCAGTGCCTGAGCAGGATGCTCTCAGGGGGCTGCAGCGTGGGGAAGCGGTGAGGTGGGATGGGGCGACAAGAAGACAAATGTGTTGTGTCTCTCCCACGTGGAGCAGAGCCCGGATTCAGCCTGGAGCCACTCCAGCTCGATGAGCAGCGTGTCCTGCAGCGTTGTCCAGGGCTGTTTCCAGGGAGCGCTTGGCTATGGGACAGGACAGCACTGAGACCATTGCTGGGGGTTTCCCCTTGCTGCAGGACACGCACTGGGGTCTCTCCCCATGTTCTCCCCTTGGTTTCTGCCCAGGTGTGCAGGTCCACCTCACAGAGCCTTCGGGAAGGATTAAGGAGTCTGTTCTGCTGTGTGATTTCTGGATGACAACTTCCAGCTGCTCTCTTATTGATTGGGAGGGTATTTAGCAGCCTGGAGCATTAAAGGATGCCCTGAACCGTGGCTGTCACCTCTGGGGCGTCTCAGACATCAGCCTAGATGGCTGTAATTCAAGGCAAAACGGGGAGCCCAGGGTGCTGCCAGGCACAGCCCAAGTGGCAGCATGAAATCTGGGTGTTGGGAAGCGGCGCAGAACTCACGGCCCTTTTCCCTCCTGCCTCATCCTGCCAGCCCCAGCAACTCTGTCAGCACAGATGTGAAACGACGCCTCATCCCCTGAGCCCTGGGCTGATCCATCATCCGTCAGGCTGCCAGGCCAGGGGATGCCCCCAGCCCACCACGGTCCAGAGATCCAGCATGGGGACGGCAGGGACACAACTCCCTCCCAAACCGGCCTGGGCAGCTCTGGGAGTCCCCACGCCGTGTGTCAAGCCTTGGGAAGACACTAATTGTCCCATCACAGGAGATGGGCTGGAAAAAGGAAGTAACGAGGAGCTCTTTGTGACACCCATCTGCTCCTCTCCAGCAGACATGGCTCCAGGAGGCTGCTGTGGCAGTGCCATGTGCTGCTGCCATGTGCTGGTGCCACGTGCCAGCCAGCGTGCGCAGCGCTGCAGAATGGACAGGTGAGATAAGGAGCTGTGTGCATGCACCCTGTGCTCCAGCACGTCCCTCTGCACCCAAGCTGAGGGTGATCTGCCTCTCCTGCATCCAGGGCTTGGGACACACCAGCACATGGACCGTGGAGTGCGGATGCAGGTTCTGCTCCATGCCCTGAAAGCTCAGAGCTTTGCAAATCCCAAAACGCTGCTCGCAAAAGGCGCCAGGAAAACCCCAAACCTGGAAAGCAGCAGCGATAAGGGGCTGACAGGGCAGGGAAGGAGTGGCCATGGCAGTGCAGTGTTTGCTCTGGGCTCACCGGCCTCGGCTGGAGCAGAATCTGATGGCAGGTAATAAATCCAGCTGGCCATGCCCTGTTCTTCGAGTATTTCAAGATTACTGCAACCTTTGTGTCCCGGCTGCTTTCTCCCAGCACGGGCTGTGGGTGCAGCGCAGGAGATTGCAGCCATTCAGCGTTATTTATGTGCGTAACTCCAGGGTTATCAGGAGAGCCTAGGAGAGGGAAATAGCACGTTAAAACAGCTCTGCTTTATGCTGCAATTATAAGGCTCAGCAGATGATTTCTAGAATGCACAAGCCACCCTGCATGCATGAATGCAACCTGCCACCCTGAATGCAACGCTGCGCTCATTGCACTGGGCCAAGGGACCCCGTGATGTTAACAGGAGGAGGGGGGGTTGTGCACCCAGCCCCATTTCAGCCCCCAACAACAGACACAGCATTTGGGGGCTCGCGGTGCCCATCAGATGGAGGGAGCAGAACTGCCCCAAAGCTCAGCAGGGATCGTTCCATCCGCCGCCCCGCGCTGCAGATCAAACCCCCGCTGACCTGCAGGGCTGACAAAGGGACAATGGTCTCTGGGCTTTGTTTAATGTCCCTGGGACTGGCAAAGGACGTTCCCAGCTGCTCACCTCCCTTTGTTCCCGTGTTGACCATGGCTGCATGGAGCTGTGGTGCCCCGGGGTTTGTGCCCACGGCTCCATATCCACACAGCCGGGCCCTGTTGGTTGGATAAAAGCTGTTGATATGGGCTGCTTTGGAAGGTTTTTGGTGCTTTTTAGGGTGGTGTCTGTGGAAGGGGATCTGTTCTTCTGGTTATCACCCCCCACCCGATGCAGAGGGTGCAATGGTGGGAGCAGAGGGGCTGCCCTGAATGGATTCAGCAGGGTCCAGCTGGATGTGTAAGCATTGGGAGACCTCCAGGATGGGACAGAGGAATCACCGCATCCCCAAAAAGCTCCCACCCCTTTCCCATATAGGATTTTGCAGCACCTCCCCCAGAGCATTGCACCCATCCGGTCCCAGGGCGGGTTTATCAGCACCGCTGCCTTTTGGTCATGGGGTAAAAGCAGGGGAGCAGCGCGCTGTGTGCCAGGGCAGGCAGTTTGCTTTGCCTATCAGGAGGGAGAGGAGAAAGATAAACGCAGCCCAGGTGGCTCTGGCAGTGCTGGCATCAGGAAAAGTTTCCATAGGGGTTGGTGGCACTGGGTTATACAGCTTCACCCCATCCACACGTCCTCTGGCTCTCCTTACCCGCATCCCATGGATGTGGGGAAACCCCACCAGCCTGGCCTGAAACCCATCCCAGGGGGCTGCCCATCCATCTGCTAACACTGGGCACAGCCCGACCTGGGAACGTGATGCTGCAGTGGTGGCCACAGCTCTGCCCCCCCAGACCCCATCCCATATGGGGCTGCTCCTGCAGGGATGTGGGTCCATGACTCCGTGTGCTTAAAGCCGTGGCCATCCGTCCCTGCAGTGTCCTGGTCCCTGTCCCACAGCACTGACAGCAGTTCTCATTGCACGTCTCATACACAGGCACAGGAGATGTGGGTTAGAATCCCAATTCTGTGCTAGGGGAACATCACCACCCCGCATGACAGCTTCACTCAGCCAAAACCAAGAGGCAAATCAGTGTTATGACATTTATTTCATGAGGACTCACTAAAACAACCCAGAATGACAAAACAAACCCCAAACCACAAACTATAACCATTCCCATGGGGTCGCATCCCTAGATAACCCATCCATCCCTCCCTCCTCCATCCCCCCACTCATCTATTCATCCGTCCATCCATCCCTCCATCCATCCATCCATCCATCCATCCATCCATCCATCCATCCATCCATCCATCCATCCATCCATCTCTCCATCCATCCATCCATCCATCCATCCCTCCATCCATCCATCCCTCCATCCATCCATCCCTCCATCCCTCCATCCATCCATCCATCCATCCATCCATCCCTCCATCCCTCCATCCATCCATCCATCCATCCACCCATCCCTCCCTCCCTCCCTCTCTCCCTCCCTCCCTCTCTCCCTCCCTCCCTCCCTCCCTCCCTCCCTCCCTCCCTCCCTCCCTCCATCCATCCATCCATCCATCCATCCATCCATCCATCCATCCATCCATCCATCCCTCCATCCATCCATCCATCCATCCCTCCATCCATCCCTCCATCCATCCCTCCATCCATCCATCCCTCCATCCCTCCATCCCTCCATCCATCCCTCCATCCCTCCATCCCTCCATCCATCCCTCCATCCATCCCTCCATCCATCCCTCCATCCATCCACCCATCCCTCCCTCCCTCCCTCCCTCCCTCCCTCCCTCCCTCCCTTCCTCCATCCCTCCATCCATCCATCCCTCCATCCATCCATCCATCCATCCATCCATCCATCCATCCATCCATCCCTCCATCCATCCCTCCATCCATCCCTCCATCCCTCCATCCCTCCATCCCTCCATCCATCCATCCATCCCTCCATCCATCCATCCATCCATCCATCCATCCATCCATCCATCCATCCATCCCTCTATCCATCCCTTCATCTCTCTATCCATACACACATCCCTCCATCCTTCCCTTCATCCCTCCATCCCTTCATCTCTCCCTCCATCCATCCCTCCCTCCTCCATCCCCCCATTCATCTATCCATCCATCCATCCATCCCTCCATCCCTCCATCCCTCCATCCATCCATCCCTCCATCCATCCATCCCTCCATCCATCCCTCCATCCCTCCATCCATCCATCCATCCATCCCTCCATCCATCCATCCCTCCATCCATCCCTCCATCCATCCCTCCATCCCTCCATCCCTCCATCCATCCCTCCATCCATCCCTCCATCCCTCCATCCCTCCATCCCTCCATCCCTCCATCCCTCCATCCCTCCATCCCTCCATCCCTCCATCCCTCCATCCCTCCATCCATCCATCCCTCCATCCATCCATCCCTCCATCCATCCCTCCATCCATCCCTCCATCCCTCCATCCCTCCATCCATCCATCCATCCATCCCTCCATCCCTCCATCCCTCCATCCCTCCATCCCTCCATCCCTCCATCCATCCCTCCATCCATCCCTCCATCCCTCCATCCCTCCATCCCTCCATCCATCCATCCATCCATCCATCCATCCATCCATCCACCCCTCCTCCCTCCCTCCCTCCCTCCCTCCCTCCCTCCCTCCCTCCCTCCATCCCTCCCTCCATCCATCCATCCCTCCCTCCATCCATCCATCCATCCCTCCATCCCTCTATCCATCCCTTCATCTCTCTATCCATACACACATCCCTCCATCCTTCCCTTCATCCCTCCATCCCTTCATCTCTCCCTCCATCCCTCCATCTATTCCTTCATCCCTCCACCATCCCTTCCTCCTCCCCTCCCTCAATCCCCCCCCCCCCCCCCTCCGGGCGTATTTCTCTTGGCAGATCTGGCAGCCGCGGGCAGGAATGTTTCCCTCTGCCGAGTGAAAGTGGAGGCAGGAATTGCTGGAATAGCGACAGGCTGAGTAACAGCGCTAACTTTATTCTCTGAAACAAAGGGCAGTGTCCCAGACACCGAGGGCTGTTCCAGCTCCCGGCGGCCGGCGGCGCGGAGGCCAGGGCTGGGGAGCGCAATAAGCTGCGGCTGACGGCAGCCCTGCAGCCCCTGCCCCAAATCTCCAGCCCCAGAACCAACCCCCTCCCACCGGTGAACCTTTCCCTTGCTGCAAGGGGAGCTGAGAGTGTGCTGTAAGAGACGAGAGTTGAAAAAGCAGCCCCGAGGGGTGGGATTTCCCTCTAGGATCATAGGACAGCCCTCCCTGGGACTGTCCCTCCTGCAGGGATCTCTGGATTTTGGAGGGCTGCCCATGGGGCGCAGCCGTGTGAAGGCCCTGAGCAAGCAGGGTGCTGCAGGAGCGGCTCCAGGACCCCACCACACCAATCTGCCCCTTTCCCAGGGCTTCCTGGCTCTGGGGATTCTTTGGTGGTGGCTGAGGGGTGGAGGGTGAGGAGGAGGTGAAGGAGGAGGATGAGGAAGACCATAGGAGGAGGACGAGGAGGAGAAAGAAGAGGCAGAAGGTTCCCTCCATGGGAACTCATTGAAAGGGTAGACAACAGCAGGACAAGGGAAATGGTTTGAAGTTGAGGGAGGGAAGATTGAGGTTGGATGTCAGGGGGAAGTTCTGTGCTATGAGAGTGGTGAGGTGCTGGAACAGCTGCTCAGAGAGGCTGTGATGCCCCGTCCATCCCTGGAGGTGTTCAAGGCCAGGTTGGATGGGGCCCTGGGCAGCCTGGGCTGGTATTGAACGTGGAGGTTAGTGGCCCTGCATGCAGCAGGGGGTTGGAGCTTCATGACCCTTGAGGTCCCTTCCAACCCTGGCCATTCTGTGATGCTGTGGAACTCTTCAATGGCACAGATGTTCCAGCATCTCCCCGTCCCACCCACAGCAAGGAACTGGACCCCCAAAGAGCATCCCAGGGCACGAGGTCGGACCTGGGCTGGTTTTCCTTAACCGTGTGGTTTTACATGTGAGCAGGATCTCTCCTCATTGCCCAGTGCTAGCAGCTGGGGACGGCCTTGGCTGTGGGGCTCTGGACAAGGCAGTGCTTTCCAAAGCAAATATTTGAGCAGCACAACAACACGTGGGAAAGAGCAGGGGCGTTCACTAACCCCCCTCACTGCACAGCGGTGGCTCCAGGGAGCTGGACCCTGCCCGGGGGGGTTCAGCCATGCCCTGACCTGTGCTGGGCTGAACTGCTTGCAAACCTCGTTCTGCCCCATGGGTTTGCACAAAGAGGCTTTAATGTTAAAGGGGCATCTTGGCCGGTGCTGGGCAGCAGCAAGGCGGGCGGCGTGGGGAGGAGTGAGGCCACAGCGGCTGCTGTCCGTGCCCCAAATCCACCCCAAATCCCATCTGTGTGTGTGAAGGGCACAGTGCTGAGCTCAGGAAGGGGCACCACTCATCACCTGTCCTCAGTGCTGGCTGTGTTGGCTGCGAAATGGCTGTGCCAGCTGGCCAACCCCACCCCTGTATGGCACAAAGCAGCGCAGGTCTCTCCGATGATTGCGCCCAGAGCTGCTCCCTGTCACTGCATTCACCCATTTCTCCTGCTGCACGTGCACAGCTCGGCTTCACCACTCTATTCCCCTTTGCTCTATTCCTATTGGCCTCAATATCCTTCTCCCTGAGCATCCTTTGGCAGCTTGCATTTTGCTGCAAGGAGCACAACACCTGGACACCCCAAACCCCCCGGGGTGGGAGCAAGAAGGGCACCATTGCTGGGAATGGCACAGTCCTCACCCGCGCCCACGGTTTTCTTGGAAGCCACACTGGAGGTGGGAATTGCACCCATGGGAAAGGTGAGGGCTGATTCACAGCTACCAGCCCTGGCACGCCGGGCACCCAGCAGCACTGCTGCCATCTGCTCGTGCCCACGTCACCTTTGGCAGGGCAGAGCTGACAGCCCATCCCCAAGCACCGGGGGTCAGCACTGCCCAGCAGCCCCACTCTGCCTCTTCCTCCTGCTCTCCAGGATGCACCGTCAGCCATAGAGACGGTGTCCCCAGCACGACGTCCCCATCGTGTCCTATGGGGCCCTGCGGGGAGGCTCATTCGAGCCAGGGCTTCCCCAGGGCTTCTCCATAACGGGAGCTGCTCCCTCCTGCTCCGCTCCATAAGAGGAGAGGCGGCTGGGAGCGCTGAGCACAGCTTGGCTTCCCCCATGGATTCCTTTCCTGCCCGTCACTGACAGATATAGTGCCCACGTCAGCACGGCCGTGTCAGCCGGGTCTCGGTGCCCGGGATGCCATGGGGAGCAGGGGGTCCTTCTTGGCATCATCCCTCACCCCCTCCTCGCGTTGAGGCAGCAGGGGATGAGCTCACAGGTGTGAAACGGGATGAAAATAAGGGCTGTGAGTGCAGGGCTGTCCTTCACCTCTCTGTCCCATGTGTGCTGGTGGCACAGCAACACGGCTGGGTTCCCCCCGGGTGGCTGCAGGACTGCTGGCACAGCTCGAGCCCTGGAGTCCTGCTTCAGGCGTCACATCTGCCAAAACATGGGGCTTTTCTCCTCAAACCCCAAAGCTGTGATGACAACCCAGGTGTTACGATGCTGATCTTTGGGTTCAACCATCCCACACCTCACACAGGGACCGGGATGTGCCAAACCCCAGAGCACTGCCTCGCTCCCCTCCGCCTCTGCAGGGCAAAGCCCAGGCCCCAGAGCCCTGATCCCTTTGTGCTTTGGGGCTGACGTCCTGACAGATCACTGCAGCAGGGAAGGGAGCACCCAGGAGAGCCGTGACCGCAGCCAGCAAGTCAGTGCTTTGGGCAATTAATCTCTTTAAAACCCTTAATGAAGCGTGATCAGGTTACAGGTCTGCCATCAGGTCGGGTTGCTGTGCAGACAGCCCTCCTCCATAGGGCCCAGCAGCTGTGGGCTTTAACATATACATATATAGGGTGCGTGGGGACCCGTTCCCACCTCCTCCAGCCCCATGGGCGCAGTGAGCAGGGCGCAGCCCCTCGGTGCACCTTGCCCTTTGAGGCCACGTGCTGCACACATGGTTGAGTTATTTTGGGGTCCCTTCCCAGGGCTCCCAGCAGGGGACACTTCCCACAAGGCGCAGGTGCTGGGATGCTTGGTGTCAGCCTCTCATTGGGGTCACATCTGATGGGGACGGGAGGCGGTGACAGGACCCTGCCCAGCATCTGTGGGAGTTGGGTGGGAGCTGCCTGCATGCCAGCGAAGCACAGCATGGATGCGTCCCACTGCTGCCCAATGGAGCAGGAAGAACCTCTGAGAGTCCATCAGTCCCACAACACAAGGGGCCAAATGCCTCTGAGCATGGGAGGAAGGCAGCTGGGAATTGGCCCAGGGGCCACTTGCAGCAGGAATGGGTTCCTGAGACCTGAAAACCTGCAAAAGGACAGCATGGGGAGGGGGGGGGACAACAGGGGCGTCCCAAATGGTCTCAGACAGCAACAGCTGTGCCCAGGGGATGAGGTGGCTGCAGATCCCATGGTGACCTCGAGTCTGGGGGTCTCAGACCCTCAGCTGTGGTTTGGGGGCAGCAGTGGGAAATCCCCAAAATGGGATTTACTGACATTTCTCTGTGTGTCCAAACAGGGGGCTGAAGGAAGGGGTGGGAGATGGAACTTTTCACGGGTTCAGAAAGAGCTCAGAACACCACGAGGTGCCACCTGTATTCCCAGTGCTACCACAGCTGGGCCTGGAAAAAAGAGCCTGAGAACCCACTGTGGTGTCCCCCACGACCCCCAAAATCCTGTGGGCTGAGCTCAGGTGCTCTGAGGGGCCAATTGGGGATGGAAGGGGCAATTCCCACCTGCTCGGGCTGACTGGGGCTAAAATAGGGGCTAATTGGCTTTTAAAGGAGACCAAGATGGAGGGCAGAGAGGTGGGGGTGTCCTGAGAGAAAAGGGGCACCAATTCAGGTGGGCACCCCGAGGGACCCCATGACACCACATCCCACCTCCCCTTCCTTTCAGCCCCATGTCTCAGCCCCCCATCAGCCCTATACCTCAACCCCCCCCCCCCCGTGTCTCGGCCCCCCATCGGCCCCACATCTCCCCCCCCAAACCCCTCCCAGCCCCACACCGAGCTCCGTGGGGCTGCACTGCCCTCTGCCGTCGTCGCTCCGCAGCGCTACCCGCAGCCCCACGCGCGTCCCTTCGCACGGCTCTGCCCGTGCCCGACCCGAAGGGATTCGGAGGAAAAAAAACAAAGCCGAGCATCCCGCGGTGCGGCGTTTGCCCTGCAAAGGGAAACAAACGGAACCATTTAGCCAAAGCCACCGCAGGAACGGCGCGATGAGGCTGGGATTGTGCCGGGAGCGGGGAGGAATGGCTGCACCGAAGGGCTTTGAACGATTTTATTCTTACTGGTTTAACGGAGTGGATTATTATTATTATTATCATCATTTTCTTTTTTCCTAAGGTCTCCCCCCGCCGTTCCTGCTCTAATCAGGTCAAAAGCTGATTTGGAAATAATCACCAGAGAGTGGGGGGGGGGGGGTCCAACCAAGAGAATTAAGCCCAAGCTGTGCATTTCATATTATTAATTGCAAGCCTGGCACAGATAACGCATCCCTTCTCCAGGCTGAGCCCCATAAGCTGCTCCAGCAGCAGCCCCTGTCCCTCTGTGGGGTGTGCAGGATTAGGGCTGAGCACGGGAGGGCACAAAGCAGGGAGCATCTGGGGGTTGGAGGGAGGGGGGGGTGCAAACAGAGCAGCACAGGAGCCCATCTGATAGCACGGGTTGATTGCAGGGTGTAATTGGGGCTCGTTTGCTCATCCCTGCTCTGAACACATCAAGACACAGCTGGGAATGAGTGGAATATATCAAAGTTTACTTCTGCATCGCCCCGCAGAGCAAAGCGCGCGCGACAGACCTGCTGTGTCACAGGAAGGTACATTCATGAGTCAGTGAGACCCTCCCCCACCCCCACCCCCCAAAACAGGGGGGAGGTTTTGTTCTTTAAATTAAAAAAAGAAAAAAAAAGCAACACAAAAGCCGAGCTGTGATCTTCCAGCAGGATTCACGCAGCCTCTGAGGAAAGCTGCAGCAGGCAGAAGCGCGGTGCGGTGAAGCAGGAGCCCGGGCTGCAGCTGGCAGCGATGCCAGCAGGATGGGGACGGTGCTGCTGTGCCCCAGCCCTCCATCCCAAGGCTGGCGGGGTGCAGGGGGGATCAGTGGTCCTGTAGAAGCTTTCTGCTCGGCCCTGAGCTCAACTCTGAGCCTCCTCGGAGCCTGCAAGGACGGCCTCTGCCGCAGGGTGACATTGGGGCGCCTGAAGGATGCTCGCTCAGTGTGTCCCCACGCCTCCAGTCCTGAGCGTTATCTGCCTGATGGCAACCAGAGTCCCAGCCGTCCTGCTGAGCCCCGCAGGATCCACACAGGGTCGGCACTGCAGTAAGGACCGGTCCTCTTTGCTCCCTGCCCTCCCAGGATGCACAGTCTGAAGCCCAACCTGGGGCTGGTGGATGTGGGGTGGCCCCCAACCCCCTCAGTTCTGCATGGGGCTGCATTCAGGCTCAGTGTCAGCACTCATGTCCCGATGTGAGGCTTAGGTGGGGAATGGGCACAGCCCCATTGCGGCTGCTGCTTCCAGGGGGTGCCGACAGCAGGTTCCCCTTTGTTGCCTCCAGATCTTGTGATCTTCCAGGGAAACCTCCGGCCCTGCAGGATCCCCCAACCCCACAGAGGTTCCCAGACCTGCTGGGTTCCCCCCCACCATGCACTCAAGGGCCAAAATCCTGCTGTGTCCTTCAAGCATTCCAAACCCCACAGAGTCCCCCAGGGACCCCTTCACCCTCATTCTTCAGGGCACCCCAAGGTTCCAGACCCTGCTAAGTACTCTGGAGCTCCCCAATCCCACTGAGCCCCTAAAGGAACTCCAAGCATCCCAGCCCCCTCCCCATTAAACCACCCCTAAGGACTCCAGACCCCGCTGGATTTCCTCCTCCCTCCATGGGCTCCCCCTGACCCCGCAGGGTCCCCCCACCAGAGCAAGCTTTGTCAGACCCCAAAACCCACAGAATCCCCTTAGCACCCCCCCAACTCACAGCACCCCAGCCCATCAGGCACCCTCACAGTCCCCAGACCCCGCTGGGTCCCCCTGTGTCCTGCAGGACCCCCAAACCCACAGCGTTCCCATGACAGCTCTCACACCCACACGCCCCGACCCTTCACACCCCCTCAGCTCCCTCCGGCTCCCCAAACCCACAGCGTTCTCACGAAGCCCGCAGCACCCCACAGCTCCCCCCCCCCCCCCACCCCGCCACCCCTCCTCTTTTCTAAGCGGGGCTGCGCGGTGCAGCGGGCAGCCTCCTGCTGGGGGTGTGCACGGAGGAACGCCGCGCTCTTCCCGTCGCCCAGGGCACGCAGCTTCGGAGCGCTCGGGCCGCGGCAAGCAAAGCACCGGGTCGGGGGCGAGGGCGGCGGCGGAGCCCCTTCTGCAAACGCTGCCCCTGCGCGGCCAGCGCCAGCTGCGCCTGTGCCACGCCGCTCCCCAGCCGGCTCAGCGCCTCGGCTCGGGCGGCCAGGCGCAGCTCGGCGTGCCGCAGCGCGCAGTGCACCTGAACCACGCGGCCCTCCAGCTCCGCCGCGGCTCTCCGCCGGCACTCCGCAGCCACCAGGCGCCGCCGCGCCGCCGCCAGCTCCAGCGAGCCGCCGCTTCCTCCTCCTCCTCCTCCTCCTCCTCCCGATGCCGTTCCTCGTCCCGATGCCGTCGCTGCCGCTCCTCCGCCAGCCGCCGTGCCGGTGCTGCCGCCGGAGCGCTCCGGGCGCTGCTCGTCCGTCGGAGCCGGGGATGCGGCGTCCGCTGTCGCCATGGGGAGGAGACGGGCGGAGGGAGAGCGGCGGTGCGGGTAAAGCTGGGGGGCGGGGTGATGCTGCGTGGAGCGGCACCGGGGGGCGGCACCGACAGAGGGGAGGGGAGGGGATGGGAGGGGTGCTGGGGAGTAATGGGAGGGACTGGGTGGGATGCTGGGGGTACTGGGAGGGGATGGATGGGATATTGGTGAATAATGGGAGGGACTGGGTGGGATGCTGGGGGTACTGGGAGGGGATGGACGGGATATTGGGGGTACTCGGAGATGTGGATGGAATACTGGAAGATACTGGGGAGTAATGGGAGGGACTGGCTGGGATACTGGGGGTACTGGGAGGGGTTGGATGGGATACTGGGGAGTAATGGCAGGGGTTGGATGGATATTGGGGGTACTGGGGAGGGGGTACTGGGGGGACTTGGAGATGTTGGTGGGATACTGGAAGGTATTGGGAGGGGTTGCATGGGATACTGGGGGTACTGGGAGGGGATACTGGGATACTGGGGAGTAATGGGAGTAACTGGGTGGGATACTGGGGATACTGGCAGTGGATGGATGAGATACTGGGGGTAATGGGAAGGGACATTGGGATACTGGGGAGTACTGGGAAGGACTGGCTGGGATACTGGGGGTAGTCTGAGATGTTGATGGGTACTGGGGGATACTGGGAGGGGATGGATGGGATACTGGGGATACTGGGAGGGGATACTGGGATACTAGGGGTTCTGGGAGAGGTTGATGGGATACTGGAAGGTACTGGGAGCAATTGGATGGGATGCTGTAAGGGGATGAGTGGAATACTGAGGGGTAGTAGGATGGGATACTGGGATGGGCTGAATGGGATGCTAGGAAGGGATGAGTGGGATACGGGGGAATAGTGGGAGAGTATGGATGGGATACTGGGGAGGTACTGGGGGCACTGGGAAGGGATGAATGGGATACTGGGGGTACTGGGAAGGGATGAATGGGTACTGGGGGTACTGGGAGAAGTTGTGTGGGACACTGGGAGGGGATGTATGAGATACTGGGGAGCAGTGGGAGGGACTGGCTGGGATACTGGGCGATTAGTAGGAGGGGAAGAACGAGATACTGGGGGTACTGGGAGGGAATGGGTGGCATCCTGGGGAGAAGTGGGAGGAGTTGGATTGGATACTGGAAGGTATGGGAGGGGCTGAAGGGATGCTGGGAGTACTGGGAGGAGAAGAATGGGCTGGGTGGGAGACTGGGGATTATTAGGAAGGGCTGGGATACCAAGGTGATGGGGGATGAGGGAAGAGTCAGTTGGGATACTGGGGAGATTCTGGGAAGGGGCTGGCTGTGGCACTGGGGATTAGTGGGAAGGGTCAGGTGGAATACTGAGGGGATGCTGGGGAAGGGTGGGTTGGGATGGGATGTGGAAGGATTACTGGAAGGGTTGGTTAGGACATGGGTTACTGGGAAGGGTCAGTGCAGATACTGGGATTTTACTGTGAAGGACTGACTCAAAATAATTGCCTGGCTGGGTTTTGTGTTTTTGTTTGTTTGTTTGCTTCCCCTCTTTACAAAGGCTTGTATAGGCTGGGAAAAGTGGACAGGCAGCGTCATTTGCTGAGCAAATGGGATGAAGGGACACCACAGGGAGTGTGGGTCCCCAGTGCAGGGCTGGGGGCTGAGGTAGGCCATGGAGGGATTTGTGTGGATCTGGTGGCACAGGGGGTTGAACAGGGAGGGAAGAAGGGGAGTGAGGTGGATGGGGAGGGACAGGAACCTCAGGGAGGGGGGTCATTGAGGACAGGACTCTGAGGGATGGTGATCCATCGGGACAGGGATGCTTTGAGGCTAGGAACTTGGGCATGGGGATTACAGGGACAGGGACCTCGGGGATAGTGAGCATTGGGTGTGAGGACTGTTTGAGGCACAGAGCCCTGGGGACAGGGACCTCAGAGCTGGGGATCTCTGAGGGCAGGGGTGCTTTGGGACAGGACTCCTTGGGGACAACAATCCATTGGGACAGAGATGCTTTGAGGCGAGGATCCTTGGGGCAAAGAACTTGGGAATGGGGATTTCAGAACAGTGATGCAGAGACCTTTGGGGACAAGAATCCTCAGGGGGAGGGCACAAATACTGTTTGAGGTACAGACCCTTGGGGACAGGAGATGTGGGATCTTTGAGATATGGACCTTTGGGGGCAGGGATCTTCAAGAACAAGGATCCTTGGGGACGGAATGAGGGCTGTCTGAGATACAGACCCTCGGGGACAGGGACCCACAGGGACAAGGATCCTTGGGGACAGCATGGAAAAAGGGCTGCTTGAGAGAGAGAGAGAGACACCTGGGGCAGAGACCTTTGGGGACAAGGATCCTCAGGGAGAGGGGACGAGTGCTGAGATACAGCCTCTGGGGATGGGAACCTTCAAGGACAAGGATCCTCGGGGACGGGGGAATGAGTGCTGTCTGAGATACAGCCTCTCAGGGACAGGGACCTTTGGGGACAAGGATCTCTGGGGACAGAAGGTGGCGAGGGCTGCTTGAGACAGAGACCTTTGGGGACCTCTGGGACTTTCTGGGAAAGAAACTATTTTTTGCTACTTTTTTTTTTGTTTGTTTGTTTTTTCAGGTCTTTTTTTTTTTTTTAGAATTTTATACTTTTTTGTGTGTTTGAAGTGCTTAAATAATGGAACTAAAATTAGCCGCACAAGAAAAAAAAAATCAGAACAGGGCCGGGATATTATTTCTGTTGGCTCCCTTCAGATCAGCCTGACAAGGTACGGCCAGAGCTCTGCTTGAGATACAGACCCTCGGCGACAGGGTCCTACTGGGACAAGGATCCTCAGGGACAACAGGGGACGATGGTTGCTCGAGACGGACAGTGGGTCAGGGGATGAGTGCTGTCACAGACCCTGAGGACACGGACGCGGGGTGACGAACGTCGGCGCTCAGCCGGGCGCAGCGCTGCGCTCGGGTCGGGGTCGCACCGCGCTTCGCGCTTCGCGCTCCCGTGTCCCTCGCGGCGCTCCGTCGGGCGGGTCACGTGGGCTCACCTGGCCCAGGTGGGGCGGGGCCGGCGCCGCTCCCTGCTCGCAGGTAACGCCGGGACCCCGCGCGTCCCCCGCAGCGGCACCGGGAGGAGGGGAGCGGCCGGCGGCTCCTGCCCTGCCCCGCTCTGCTTTGCCCTCCCAGCTCCGCCCGCCCCGGGGTTCGTCCCCTTTCTCCCCGCTCCAGAGCCGGGCCCGACCCCCCGCCCAGGCCCCGCAGCCGCGTCCAGGCCTCCTCTTCCTCCTCCTCTTCCTCCTCCTCCGGTCCCATCGCGGGGTGCTGAGGATCCTCTGAGAGCGCTGGGAGCCCCAACCTCAACCCTCGTTGTCTCGGTGCCGTCCTACGGGCAGCGGGGCTGCGCTCCTCACCGGCAGCTTGCTGGGTGGGGGGCGTCGGTGGGGCGGGGGGCTCCTCCTGCAGGCTGTGCGTGGTTGGGGGGGGCTGCGGTTCCTCCTGTTCGTCTGAGCCGAGTTTGCACCTCCGTGTCGGTATCAGCCTCGGCGCTGGGGTCCTGCTGCTAACGGGATGCTCTGATCCCCCCTCCCGCCCCCCACCGGCATGGGTGTGGGCGAACCCGCGGGGCCAAAACCCCCATCTGGAGGATGCTCACAGCCTCGTTTATTTGCTTTGTTGAAACCTTTTTTAAAGGAATCTCTTTCTGCTGAACAATGACGATCTTAGACCCCGGCTAACTGGCACAGCTCACGGCTCCCACGCTGCTCCTCCCAGGCAGATGGTGGAGTCCTCTGTGAGGATCGGCTCCTTTCAAACCAGGCGCCTGTGTGAGAAGAGGGAAAGCTGCCAGCTGCCCTGTGAGTATCAGCTCTGCTGTGGATTCAAGTTACGTACAGCTGCGTTAAGCTGTCAGTCCCTACGCCAAAGAAACCCATCGAGTCCATAGGCTGTGTGCTCAGCACGGTGTGCTGCGGGCACAGAGGGGGGTGCTGTGACACAGAGGGGCTGGAGGTGTTTGTGAGTGGAGGTGTCATCTCTGCACCGGGCCTGGGTTGTCCTTTTCTGGGCACTGAAGATGCTTTGACATGTCAGAATGTTGTGGGTCGTTACGTAAGGGATGGCTGCAGTCCGGGTGTTGGATCTCGGGGGGGGGAGCTGGGTATGAAGGGAAGCATCCTGTTAAGCAGTGATTAGATCAGCTCAGATGGCTTTTGTTCGGTGCTAAATTCTGAGCTGAGTTCTGAAAACAGCGAAGCTGAGAACAGAGTAGGACTGCTGTTCTGAAGTGGAAGCAATGGAACTCTCTGTTCGTGCTCTGTCTGGAGAGCTCTGCCTGTTTGGCACTGGAATTGGGGTTTATATTAAATACGTTGTCCAGGAATGTGCAAAGGAACTCCAGAAACATGTGCTGCTTACAAATTGCTATAAGCTAATGGAGCCAAAAGGTTCCTGGAAAGCAGCGATGCGACACGACTGCTGGGGGAGTGTTTTCCCTGTGCTTCTTTCTAATGGTACTGCTGCTTTTTGTTTTCCTTTTTCTTTTATTAATTAAAAAAAAAAAAAAGGCAGTGATCTGATGAGGGCAGGTATCTGTGCTTGAGTTGCCCTATAGAAAGAATAAAGCAGGGACAGCCCGAAAGCACTTAAGCTGTAGCTGGGCTCTCGCTGTTTATTAATTGACCTAATCAGTATTTAGAAGGATCTCTTGGGGGTCCTGGGTGAGAAGCTCAGAAAGCAAGGGCAGCTGAGGGGCCCAACACAGCCTGGAATAAAAGCAGCAGTGATGAAAGCAGAGGGACAGCCTCGACCCAGCATCTCTCACTATGGTGTGTGGTGGCAACGAGAGCAGCTTGCTTTAGGATTCCTGCAGCACAGCCCTGTGGAAGCTTTGCTCCCACGAGATGTGATTTGAGAGAGGATCTTCAATCCAGATGCAGAGGTTGGCTTTCTCAGCAAAGTCCAGGACGTGACACGGCCGTGACTGGCAAAATTCATCAGTGTTAGTAATGCCATCGTTGCTAAATCCTCTAAATGTGAATGGTGGCAAATGATTTGGAGCATGAATTGACAGTTGCATAATTGATTACTTGTCATCTCCTCCTAGGCACAGTGTGTTTTGAAACGGGTGAGTGCTGTCAGGTAATCCCAGAGAATGCAAGGCAAAGGGGAAGCTGTTGAAAAGAGGATGCTTTCCCTTTGGAGCCAGGCTGCCAGCTCCACCTGCAGCTGCACTGTGCATTTATTGCTTGGAGGCAGCAGCTCTGCAGCCTGACTTCTGTAGCAGCACGAGGTGAACCTCTTCTGAAGGCTACGGGGATTTTGGTGCCTTAAAGGGGCCCTTCTGTAACACTTCTTTCCTGGTTTGAGCATTGAGTGAAAGCAAACGGTGTGGTTTGGTAGCTGGGGGACTCTGAACTGCACAGCAGCCTCCCCGTGTGTGCAGTGAGTGTGCACAGCGTGAGTCCTAGTGCCAAATGGTTCTCAGAGTACACTGAATTTGAGATGGAGCCTCACTGAATTTGGATTTGGGTCCTTCTCGTGTTACTGGCAGCTTGCTAAGGCGGCAGATGCTTGGCTTGACTTGAAACCTCCTTGTCCTTCAGGTGCTTGAGCCATGCTGGGCCGAAAAGCAGGACCCCCCCACAACCTGAACAGCCACCGCCAGAAAAACCAGTCCTACCAGCAGGCCGTGCCCCCGAGGAGCCGACCATCCAAGGAGGCCGAGGTCGGGCTGGAGGTGTTGGGTGGTTTGACTCCTGAAATCAAACAGAGCCGCACCAGAGCCCAGCAGATGCGGGACAGGAAAGGTCGCAAAGCTGAGCTCAAGGACTCTAATGGGAGAGAGGCAGAAACCATTACCTTCATCTCCGGCACGGCGGAGGCTCCTGCAAACCAGAGCTTCTGCTGTTCCTCTCTGTCTCATGCCTGGAAAACGTACAAAGCTGTTTTCTGTTGCATAGTGACCTGTGGGGGCTGCTTTCAGGACTGCAGTGTCTGCATCCCCTATCCAGGGCCTGCCGAGTCCTCCACCGACGATGGGAAGAATGGAGATTATAACGGGCGGCTGCCAAACAGCCCTGCCAACGTCTCTCCCACCGAGAAGAATGGGAACCAGATCAAAAAGTCCCACATGGGCAGCAGTTTCAGTTACCCAGATGTCAAACTGAAGGGCATTCCTGTCTATCAGAACAGGAGCCTGGGCCACCATCTGGAATCAGATTCGTGCTTCAAAGAGCTGCTGCCGGAGAAGCCCCTCAGGAACAGCATAGAAAAGCCTCCGCTCCCCAGCAGCCACCGCAGCTCAGAGGAGTATTATTCCTTCCACGAGTCTGACCTGGATATCAGCGAGCTGAACGGCTCCATGTCCAGCAGGGAGATCGACGTCCTGATCTTCAAGAAGCTGACAGAGCTCTTCAGCGTCCACCAGATCGACGAGCTGGCCAAGTGCACGTCAGACACTGTCTTCCTGGAGAAGACCAACAAGATCTCGGACCTCATCAATAGCATAACTCAGGACTACAACCTGGATGAGCAGGATGCTGAATGCAGGCTGGTCCGAGGCATCATCCGCATCAGCACTCGGAAAAGCAGGGTCCGGCCCCACATTTCTGTTCCAGCCAGCCAGAGCCATGAGGAAAAGTCCAGCAGAGGCAACGCGCCGGACAGTGGGAATGAAACAATGCTGGAGTCCACGGTCATCAGCCAGGACGGTACGTGCAGGATTCAGGTGTTACAGGGGCTGTTTCATCACAGCTGTCAGATGTGCTGATGGAGTGGGGTTGAAAACTGATGGCTGTCTTCAGGGTGGGCTGCTTTTCCTGGTGTCTGTCAATGGGGGTCTTTCTGTATTACCAGAGAGTTCTGCTTGTCACCAGTCATTGCTTTCTTGATGCTATCTCTCACTGTCAGGGAAGTTTGCACTGAGCAATGGAAGGGTTCGTTCTGCTGCTTCCTCTGCACCTCTATGCTAGGCAGAAAGACTGTGAGTCAAACTTAACTGGTATGACCAGACAAGCTGGCTTGTGCCAGAGGATGTCCAGTTACCAAGCTGCCTCTCTACCCCGTGTTCTAGCACCGTTCTTGGCAATGCCACCCTTAAACCACCAAGACAGAGTGCCTCATTGGAGCTCAGCCTTCCTACAGGAGGGGTGAGGAGAAGCCAGCAAATAGCCCTGCAAAGAGGGGGAAAGGGCTTTTGCCACGGTGTGGGTGTGCACACTTATTCCAAGGACACTGTCCTTGTCTGGAGCAGCCTGAATTGAGTGACCTCTAAAACAGGCGGGAGGAGCGTTGTAGAAAGACCTGGAAAAGCTGAGCGTGGGGTCAGGAGACATCCAGGAGTCACAGAGGAAACTGGGTGGCTGTCATGCTTCCCAGCTCAGCAGCGAGGTTGCTGTTGCTTCCTGGTATTTATAGCTCCCATTACTGGGACAATGGTGGAAGCAATCTGAAGAATAAGACGCTGCCTCTGCTGCTAGCTGAGGGTGGTGCCTTGTGAAGGAGAGCCTGGTGCACTCCCTGACAGGTGTCTTTACTCTTGAGTCATAGCTGCCCATCCTTTCCTGGCTTCTTCCTGACCTTCTTGGTTTTTCTTGCAGATTTGGCCGTGCAAATATCAGAGGAAACGCCAGCAGATGTGCTGGCCAGGAACATGAGGCGGCACAGCGGCGCAGGTAACGTGCCTGGCCAGAGGTCTTTGCAGTGGGCGCGCTGCAGGAAGGGGGGGGGTTGGCAGGAGGGAGCAGAGCACCCTGAGCTCCTCACACCGGTGTGCCTTCAGTTTTCACCCTTTGCTGAGGTGACGGCTGCCTCTTAGGGTGCTGTAAGGTGTTTCCTTCTCTCAGGAGTGAAGGGGGGCTCAGAAAGCTGCGAGCTGCCCGGGTTTGGTGGCTCCTCCTGAAAGAGAAGGGAACCCACTGTAGAGCTGTGTCTGTGCTCAGCATTCGTCCCAAGAGCTTCCAGTCTGCAGGTATCTTGACAAAGTCTGGGGCTCTGCCTGGGGCGTGAGCAGCTGAGGTCGGATCACATGGGAACTGTGCAAAGGGAAGCAGAGGAGAGCAGCTGCCTGTCCCCTGAGCTCTGATCCTCGTGGCATGCATGCTGCACTCCAAAGAGCTGCCCAGGGCTAAAAGACAAGTTTTCTCCTGCATAATAACAGATCTCTCCTAGAAGATGGCCACAATGCAGGCAGGGTTGTTCCCTGCCCGTGGGCTTTGTGTGGCTTTCTCCTCCCTCATGATACACAATGCCTTTTGTGGCAGCTGCTTGCCTAACTGCCTGGCACTTGGCTGCTATAGTTCACCATGTCTAATGTCACCGTCTCTTCTTTTTTCCTCTCCAAGGCTCTCCAACAAGCAGAGATTCCTCTTTCCAAGACACAGAGACTGACTCATCTGGAGCACCTCTGCTTCAGGTGTATTGTTAAGAAAAGGGACCCAAACAGCAGGCAGGCATTGCAAGGCTTTGCTGCAGATTTCTCTTTCCATATGGAGCATATTATGTCACTTTTTCCCCCCAGTCTACTCACATCCTTTGTTGAAGCCAAAGTTCTCCTACTGTCTGAGTTTCACTGGGAATTTTTTTTTTTCTTTGGACAATATAGAACATTAAGGAAGTGAACTGTGGAGCTAATGCACTTGGGAGGTGGAATGTGTGCCCAGGGAGGAGAAATGGACAAGGAAGTGCTCGATGATTTTATTTCCAGTCTTCACGTTCCAGCAATCTCAGTGACCCAGCTCCTTCCCTGCTTTGAGAATGTGCTGTACATTTCTTGCTTGCTGGCATTGCAGAAGTTAACCTGGGGAGGGGATGTCAGGGGGTGTCTGCGTTAGTGACAGTGCTGAGGCAAAGGCCAGGCACCCGCTCTCTAAGGACCCAGATCTCTGTAAAGAGCCTGGGTTGGTGGTCCCAGAAACACAGCTCCTCTGCCTGTGGCGTTGCAGATCTGCCTTCTTCCTGCTGCCCTTAGTGTCGTTTCCCATTGCCCTGTAAGGAGAAGGTTCAGCTGATGTGGTTTGTTTCAACTTTGGCCTCTTGGCCCCTCTCCCAAGATAGTGCCAGCTGCAGGGAGGCAATGCTTGAACTGCTGCCCTCCTCATCCTCCCCAGCTACTCCCAGTCTGATCTGAGCTGCACACATTGACCTGTGGCTTGCATGCCAGCCTGCTCTCCTGTCTCACTCACCACCAAGCCCTGTGCATTTCCACATCGTGCTTGTTGTCAGGCTGGCTGCTGGGGCAGCCCTGGAACGTGGGTTATATGAGGTATGTGAGACAATTCCTTCATTTTTAGTTCTTATTTTTTCTGATAAAGACTTGGACTGTTTGCTCTGCCAGAAAATCCCATCAAAGTGTCTGAACTTGAAAGCCTCCCTCAGAGAGCATCTGCACAGGACCTGGGAGAAGCCGCTTGCTCCTACACAGCCCTGTGAGCGCTCAGCACCTTCTCTTACTTCTGCTCTTCTTTCACAGCCACGTACAGCTGTGGCATTGCTACCCCAAGGGCACAGAGCCAGATGACCTTGAGGGCTGCAGCAGGAGGAAGCTGTACCTTGCTGGTGTTGCCACTTGTTTTTTTATCAGAAAGCAAACATGCGAGGCCATGGGACTTGTTTATACTTCAGGTGCCCTTGGACATGACTAGAAAATGTTGGGTTGGATTTCCCATCAACGCAATCAACACACCCACTGGTTTCTGAGGAGGGGGAAACCAAAGTCGGTCCCATGCTTTGGTGTAGACTGTGTTTGTGTGCCTTAATTGAACTGAAACGTGCCTTAATTGGACTGAAACGTGCCTTGAGTTCATAGCCCATGATTACTCTCCCAAAGGTTGGGGAGGGGGAAGAGGATTAAATTCTTGACGTAAGCAGTCAAACTTATTTAAGTGGCCAAAGTCCTTTGAAATGTGCAGCCCAAGTCCCTGTCAGAGCCTGTTTTTGTAAACTGCTCACATTTCCCAGCGTGATTTCATGAATCATGGACATCACTGAGACCACACCTTGAGACACTGACTGAGATATTGGCAATAAAGGGGTCTGAGCCATTGGCTTGGCGTGCCCTCCTGGTGTTGTCATCAGCATTGGCTGTGAAAAACCCTCTCTATGCAAGGAAGAGACATGAAGCAAGGACAGCGCGGGGCCCGGATCCACTGCTTGGTGACCTTCAGAATGCCACATGGACCCACTCTGCTTCCTGCTCCTGAGTGGGTTTGCCCATACCTCTGCAATGAGTTTCCTTACACCTGTACAGCACTGTGGCTCATGCAGCTCTGTGTGCTTTGCGGTGGAGATGAGGGGTGAGAATGAACTTGCAAAGAGCTGCCAGCTGCTACTACAGGTGCAATGGCACTTCTTTATGTTTAGTCTGCATATTGTGAGCCAATGTGTATGGATCAAGCTTGCAAAACACACCCAAAAGCCGAGTCATCTGCTGGACCCTGCAGCTGGTGCTCCTGTGCTGTCTTATGGCATTCATCTCCCTTCCTCACCCTTAACATCTGATTCAGTCTATTTTTTTTTAATATAAAGCAGGAGATGTGCTCTTTACCTGTGCTGTCTTTTGTGTTCTTGTGTTATGAGGGAGCCTGGACTGAGAAGGAAGGCTGTTCTGCCTTCCCAGCAGTGCGTGCACAGCGGTGTGTGTGTGTGTGGGGGGGGGTTGTTCTGAGGGCTGAATGCAGGGCTGGTGTGCAGGGCACAGGGAAGGAGGGTGCGGGTGCAGAACCCTCTGTGGAAACACAGGATCACAAGGGCGAAGCTGGAACTGAGCTCTGGGAGAACTCAGCCTGAGGGGAGAATTTCCAAGGGCGTGAATGCTTCTTGCTAGAAAGTGCCACGAGTGCCAGCTGTGCTTTGTTACATGAGGATTGCAGTTCAACCTGACCACCCTTGGCCAGCAGGCAGCGTCTCGTGCAAGAGATGTGTTCCTTGGGATGGTTTTAAGCCCATGAGTGGGCACTGCTGCCTTCTCTCAGCTGGAAACGGGCTGCTGCAGCGAGCTGCTGTGCCTGCAGCGCTCAGAACGGCCTTTTGCTGCCCCACGGCAATGCAGCCAAGGCTCCCTGCAGCGCTGCGCTGGCTGTCACTGCTGTCCCTGCCATCCCCACCTGCTCCTGAGCTGCCCTGCTAGTTCCTCCTGCAAGTCCAGGCTGTTTCTTTGCCCTCCGAATGCCCTTTCTGTGAGTTCCTGCAGCACTCTTCCTGGAAGAGATCAGTCTTCCTCCTGCGTGAATCTGGGCATTGCATGGCACAGGGTGTCTGTTCCTGATGTGCATCCCAGCTCCTGCTTCCCTGAGGATCCGAGGAGGACGCTGTGCTTCTGTCTGCTGGGTGCACTGTATGCACAACGCAGGACCTCATCTCCAAACCAGCAGCATTGTTCCAGATCAGTGCTGTCAGACCACTGTCATTTCTGGACAGATTTTATACCTTTGCATATAGAACAATGCACACACAGCTTCTGCATCCCCGCTGTAAGCTCTGTGCTCAGTAACCCTTTGCAGCATGAGTTTGCTGCATCGATCTGGGTTCGCTCACAGCTGCACAGGGAACCGCTGCTATTTTCTGTCTGCTGAAGGCCGTGTTTGCCATTGACCAAACCGTCAGAGTTGTTCATGGAATGGTTTTTTGTTGGCTTTTTTGTTTTGCTTGGAGCAAAACGGAGCAACCTGACGCAGTGGGGATGGCAGCCTTTCACCCCAATGAAGGTGCATGGGCACTTCCTGCTGGGAGCGTGACTCAGCACCGCCGTTCTCCTGAAGGCCGTGATGTTGTTGGGCTCAGCTGTGCAAGGAAAGTCCACAGGCGCTGCTGTGTGCGTGTCCTGGTGCTGCTGGAAGCTGTGCCCCCCCCGTACAGCAGGGATGGGATTTCAGCACAGCTTACAGGTTGGAAAGCAGACAATCTTCAGCTCAACTTTACAGCCTGGTCCTTCGTGACGGAGGAATGGTGGCTTTCCCTCAAAGCAAGCAGTGATGAGACAGATCTGCTGCCTCTTTTCCTTCCTTGGGGTTCCCAAAGCAGCCTGCTCCTGAGCAATCTGAGCAGTAATCATCATTAAAAAGAACTGCAGCAAGAGCTGTTGTTGGGGAAAAAAAAGACCAGGAGACACTTCTGGCACAGGAAAGCCCGTGTGGTCCAGCATTTTGCTTTTAAAAGATGGGAGGAGGCTTTGGCTCTTTTCTGGGACCAGGACCACCCTGCTGGATCCCACAGCATTGCTGGAGCAGGCCCAACGTCAGACCTTCTGCCCCACTAAAAGCCAAGGGTGCAGGGTGCAAGCTGTGCCCCCCCCAGCCTGGCTGTTGCTTCTTGGGGGCTTTCCCCAAAGCAGAGCAGAGCCTCAGCTGCAGCTCCGGTGGGTGGCAGCACTGACACGGCTTCTGCAGGTGTGACACACGGGTGTGACATGGCAGGGGACCTTTGGTGGCCGCCAGCCCCGAGCACAGCTCCTCCAGGAGGTGAGCATTTGCTGGGAATGAGGAGAAAGAACTGTTTGCTGGGTTTGGTCCCTGATGTCCCGTGTCACAGTTATTTTCCTGCACCGGTCACAGCTGGGAGCTGCAGTCTGCACTAACTGCTCACTGAGGTTTGTGCTCTTTAAGCCACTTCTGCTGCCAGACCAGAGCTGTCCTGCCTGGCAGTTGACTCCAAAGGAAAACACTTTTGGGAGCCAAAGGGTGTCGGGTTCAGCTCAGCCAGTGTGGCTGCTGGGTGCCATGCAGGGGACAAGGCCAGCAGGAGAAACACCTTCTGTTCCGCTGGCCACAAGGGTTGAAGTCCAGGGGCAGTTCACAAACAGTGCAGGACATTCACCTGCCAGCAGTTCAGAGCAGAGCTGGGACTGCTTCTCCCAGGGCCGTTTGCATTTCCTTTCTGTGTCCAAAAGAAAGGCAAATGGCATTGTTTCCCTCTCTCCCCACTGCCCAGGTCCCAAATTCCCCAACAGTTTATTCTGGGGTTGCTGCTACCTGCTGTTCTTGGTGCTGTTTGCTCTTAGCTGCTCCCCTGCTTGCCTCCTTGCCCTGACCCTGAGCAGTACCAGCCCCAGCTGGAGCACTCAGGAGTCCCCCAGTTGTGGTTATACCAGCCACTGCTTCAGGCTCACACCAGCAGAGACCCTGCAAGAGGCTGAGATGCTGGGTTTGGTAACAAAACGGAGCCCCACGTGGTGCCAGCAACCCATCAGGGTGCACTTGGGGCGCCAGGTGTGGGTTAGCGGGGTGAGGAGGTTTTGGGGAAGTAAGGAGGGCTGGGCTCAGTGGTGGTTATGAGCAGTGCCCAGGGCCTGCCTGTGCTTGCTCTGCAGGAGGGGCCGGCTGCAGGTAAGGAGCCCAACCCCACCTGCTCACCCTCAGCTCTGGGAACGGCCTCACTGCTTTGCCATGGAATACAGAGAGAGCTCAGTGCACCCCCAGAACAGCAGCTCAGCTCCCAAGCTCCCCTGTATTTCAGAGCAGGGTACAAGGACACAATGCCCTCTGCTGTGTCCCACTGCCACCAAAAGGAAACGAGCCCAGGGTCAGCTGCAGAGCAGCCTGGAAGGACCCAGAGCAGAGCAGACACATCCCAGCAGGTGGTGACGAGGGCCGGCTGGAGGCAGCTGCCCCAGGTTCTCGCTTTCCCACAAGGTCACTGCTGAACTGGGTGGGTGCCGCTTTTTGAACTCGAGGGCCTATAAAACTGGGAGAATGAATGCACACAGTGTCCTGTTATTCAAAAAAAGAAAACCTGGTAAGGCAGGTGCAAGGCCAGGCCGGACTTTGCCCAAGCAGGGATTTTCTGCTGTTTGCACCCACTCCCTCTGGCAGAAGGCAGAAATACTTTGTAGTGGCAGAACCCCAGCAGCAGGATTTTGGGGTAGCCTCTAAAGGGCAGGCAGGAATAGCAGCTTTTGTCACACTTTCCTCGCATGCTTGTCATAAAGCAGACCTGGGGCAAGGGTGGCTGTCTCAGTGCAGTCACGCGCTGCTACGTAGGGAATGGGGAGCCTGAAGCAATGAGCCTTGGTCAGCACTCCTGAGCAAGGCACGGCTCCAGCTTGAGCTCTCTTGAGCTGGGGAGCAAAAGTGAGGAGCGAGGATCCTGAGGACGCAAGCAGCTGTGGAGCAGAAGCCCCAGCCCTTAGCAGGCAGCCACCTCTCCCTGGGCAACTTCGTGCCCCCTCCCAGCTCCTATCTGAACTGCACAGCCCCTCCAAAGCCCTTCTGCAGGACGAACCACACGCTCTACCCACAGATTTGACACTTTTTTCCTTTATGTTGCACTGCAGCTTTAACGAAGATATGAACCATGCAGAGGAACGCCGCTCGTCAGCAGGAGCTCAGAAGAGAACGCAGCAATGCCTGTCAGCAGCGGCAGGGAGAGAGGCTCTCGGCAGAGAGGCAGGTGAACTCTCAGTAACAACATTATCCCAAAGACCCCCACACCCTCCCCTGGCCCACAGTCACAGACCCCACAGCCTTCCCTTGCCCTAGAGCAGCACGTCACCCTCTCCAGCTGGAATGAGAGCCCTTCCTTGGGGTCAAGTTTGTCCCACTTCTGGCAACAGAAGCAGCAGGATGGAAGGCACCTGAGTGCAGGTCAGCCACTAAACCCTCTGCTCAGATGTGATTGAACCTAGAGTCCATTACAGGTGAGAAGAAAGGAACCAGTTTTATCCTTCCCCATTCAGTTTTTGGGCGGCAGCACAATGCTATCTGCTACCTTGAATTGATGGGTTACAGCAATGACAAGCAATGTTCTTTCTCTACTGCAAAGACTATATTTTGTTTTGTTTTTTTTTAAAGACTGCTGTTTTCCCTGCTCAGGGAGGCAGAAACGTAAGTATTTCCTAAAATAAACTGGCCCTTGTTTCCACAGAAGAGCAGGAATGCCAGAGCAGGGAGGGAGTAAAAACTCAGGAGCACCTGCAGCCAGAACTGAAATGGCAAAGCAGAGGTGAACAGCTCCAAAGAGCCTGGAGATTAAGCTAAGCAATGCATTAAGGATATGTCCCCAAATCTCTCAAGTCTGGCTCTTGAAACCTCAATGCCCTTTTTGCTCCAGCCCCTCCTTCTCTCCTAACTGCTGCTTGGGAATTGCCACAGATGGCTCTGACTGGCGTTGCTGCAGACTGGTTCTGTGGTCTTACATTCTGCTCAACACAGGACAACTGAGGACGACTTCACGGAGCTGCCTTCACAGCAAGCTCAGCTGGGGATGCTGCAAGTGCTTACTTGCCCAAGGTAAGGGATCCCTACTTATCCAGCAATACGTTTCCTGTCCCATTCAATGGGCTGCCTGAAAGAGCGGGGAGGAGGATCGGAATCAGTTGAATTTAGCCTTTGAAAAGTCCATTTCTGGATGCTGTTCCATGAACCTGCAACAAACACAAAGACAACAGCTAAGTTGTAAGTCAGCAGAAGACACAGAGCTCTCCCCAGGGACACACAGCGAGTACCTGCGAGGCTCAGCGCTCCTCCACTCCATTTCAACTCATTCATTCAGCCTCTCCACATCCCACTTTTCAGGTGCAAGGCTGCCCTCTCCCAAGGCGTGCATCCCAAGAGGCATCCCTACTTCCTGCACTATCAAGTTCACTTCCTCTCCACATCCTCCACAGCAGGGATTGTTTGACTGAGCCCCAGGTCACGCTCCCCAAACTACAGATGGTTTCTCCTCAGCTCGGTACATCAGCAATCCTACCAGCCACCAAGGTCAGCAAGCCCACACACATGGCAGTTTTTTTTATCAGCTACACACCCTTAACTGCTGCCTCTCGGACAGACACGTAGCACTGTGACACGGATTGTGGGGCAGAGGGGAGATTGTAAGGGTAGATTAGGATTTAAGCTCGAGTGTGTTACCTTATGCATTACTGGAGACATAGGGAATATCTCCAGTGCAACCTGAGACTCAGCACAACCTGATTTCAGATGTACTGCAAACTCAGCAGATATGACTATTTGGACACAGATTGCCACATCAGAAAGCTCTGAGAACTGAACTGTGCCTACGGGAGATCAGGAGCGGGGTATCAGGGCACAGAGACGTCCCTGCATTCCTCCTCTGCCCTGCACTTCGCCATGGGACACAGCACAACTCTGGGGGTTGTACCTATGAGGTGGAGGGACAGGGCAGGCATTTCACTTTTCATCTCCATGGAAATACGCACTGTGAGAGCAGCATCTTTGTTGAGCAGGCAGGAGGAACTCCCCAGCACAGAGCAGAACCCACCTGGGTGTCACCCAGTCCGCTCTGGTATGAACAAAGTCTAAACTTCCTATCCATTCTTACCAGCCAATCTGCACACAGGCCAAGCTCGCAGAGCACTGAACCAGTGCTGAGATGCCCTGTACGTGCACCTTCCAGCAGGCAAGGACTAGCTGCCATTCCACAGCTCCTTCAGACGCTGAGGAAGCCTGGTCTATAAAAGTTACACCCTGCTCTAAACTCAGCGCACCGTTCAGAGCAAAGCTTCTTCCAGGACAGATAAGCTGAGGAAGGAAAGGAGCCAGGTGCAGAAGGAAGGCCTGCCTCACCGATCCTCCCTCCAGCCCTGAGACATGCAGGTTTGCACTTTCCAAGGAAGATGCCTGACTCAGAACTGTCTCCACACCTCCCTGCCTGGCCTTGGGGGCTCCATGAGTAATTTCCCTGCCAAGGTGCATTTGTGCCAAACAAGGCAATAAAGGCATAAAAGGACTATTGGCTTGGAGACAGCTGTCTGGTGACAGGTGTGTAAGGAAGATTATCTGGGCTACCGAGTAGAGGGAGATTAGAAAACAATCAAGACCATGTTAAAGTTCACTAGAGTCAGTACTTCCATGCTCAAACATGCTTTCTGGACTTGAAATCAGAAGATTAAGACAATGCCAGAGCTGGGCTATTCCCAGAATTTCTCATTATGTTATCTACCCCCACTGGCTTTTATAGATGCTGGTGGTTAGCCAACAATTCCGTGACTTTGTAACTGCAGATTTGAACTCAGGTAGAACTGAAGGGCGACCCGTTCCTCGCTCAGTAACACCGCTAGGTACTGGTGTGGAGAGAGGAGAGGAGAGGAGAGGAGAGGAGAGGAGAGGAGAGGAGAGGAGAGGAGAGGAGAGGAGAGGAGAGGAGAGGAGAGGAGAGGAGAGGAGAGGAGAGGAGAGGAGAGGAGAGGAGAGGAGAGGAGAGGAGAGGAGAGGAGAGGAGAGGAGAGGAGAGGAGAGGAGAGGAGAGGAGAGGAGAGGAGAGGAGAGGAGAGGAGAGGAGAGGAGAGGAGAGGAGAGGAGAGGAGAGGAGAGGAGAGGAGAGGAGAGGAGAGGAGAGGAGAGGAGAGGAGAGGAGAGGAGAGGAGAGGAGAGGAGAGGAGAGGAGAGGAGAGGAGAGGAGAGGAGAGGAGAGGAGAGGAGAGGAGAGGAGAGGAGAGGAGAGGAGAGGAGAGGAGAGGAGAGGAGAGGAGAGGAGAGGAGAGGAGAGGAGAGGAGAGGAGAGGAGAGGAGAGGAGAGGAGAGGAGAGGAGAGGAGAGGAGAGGAGAGGAGAGGAGAGGAGAGGAGAGGAGAGGAGAGGAGAGGAGAGGAGAGGAGAGGAGAGGAGAGGAGAGGAGAGGAGAGGAGAGGAGAGGAGAGGAGAGGGCTGTGGGAAAGCAAGCACCCCCAGATCAACTGGCTATACCCACTTTTTCAAAATGTCTTGCTTCTTCTGTTCATCAGACGTGGGGAGGCCCATGGATTTCTGTCGCTGATCATACATCATTTTCTCCACCATACTGCGAGTCTCACTGTCCAGGTCTGAGAGCTGAAACCAAGGAATGCCATCAGAATTGAACACACTTTGCTCAACACACACACACACACACACACACACACACACACACACTGCTTGCATTCTCTGATGTGCACAAGCTAGAGAAACATTAGCCACTCTAACTTATCTCAGCTTTGTTTAGTTGAAGCTTTGGGAGCACCTATCAGATAGGGGCACACACAGCAGTGCTCCCAGCCTTGTTTTGTTTCTGCTGCTAGAACAAAGTCACAGAAGTTGAGTGTGAATGTGTTTATGAGAAGCTACGTTCGTTCCAGAGGAGGGAGTTCTCTCACCTTGGAGTTTTCTGGATTGATTTTCTTGGTGTTGATCTCTGGGTCTGTGGAGACCAGTTTGTTCCACCATTCCATCTTGTTGATCTGAGGGAACGAAGAAGCAACAGTTCTTTCTTTTTCCTGGGCTTGCTCTTAGCATGCTGTGTCTGGAATCAAACTTTATTTGACAGTTGTCTAAGCGTCAGTAAAATCTGAACCTGGAGGAAGGGCATTACTTTCATTTCTAATCACTTCAGCTATCTGGAATTTCCACAACTGACGAACCCAAGAGCATGTTAGATGTCATGGCTGGCACAACAAAACAGGGCTGCAATAAAAAATTGCCTGTAGAAGCCAAGAAGGGACATGAAAATTCAAGGACAGAGCTTATTGCTGCTCATGTCACTAACAGATGTGAAAGAACAGCACAAATGCACTAAGGTTTGGTGTTTGGTTTCACCAGGGAAGAGGCAGACAGGTCCCAGCCCTCCCCAGTTGACGCCGCTTTACCTTCTCCAGGTGCACGGTGACTGTTTTACCATCTTCAATCAGCCAGGAGCTCTCCTCCACCTTCACTTCATTGAAGAGCTCTCCATCAAGAACAGGAGGATGGCCTTTCAGGCCAACTCTGAGGCGCCGTCTCTGGATATCCACCACCACATCCTTCCCCTTCAGCCGGAAGTTCACCTTGAAAGGGACGGCCAGCTGGAACAGACAAAGGGCAGATGTGAGGAGCAGAGCAATTAAGCCTCTCCTTGCCCTCTTGTGCTGCTGTTGTAAGACTCTTTGCCTTTTGCCAGAGTAAGATACAATAATCCTTGTTGGTCGAGCAAGAGGTGAAAGGATACAAGTGTAAATGCAGCAGCAGGGCGGCCAATGGGTCTTTAAGGAAGGGAAGCAGATTTTCACATCCTGTTCAACTTTGTTTGCCAAAGCTTGGCAGAGTTAACCACAGCTTCTGGGAATTTAATTCAGTTACCAGGCTGTCCCCCAGCTACTGAAATGTCGTCATTAAGTGCAATTAACAACCTTCAGGTCTGCTGTTCTTACCAGCACCTACTTTTATTTTGTGGCTGAGATCCCTCAGACCCTGTATATCAGGCAGCACTTACATCCAGCTCTGAAAGAGTCTGTGTCCATCTGTAATTTGGGAGGTCAGCTCCATTGCCAGCGTTGGGTTTCAGTTTTCCTTTATCGTTCTCATCTTTGTCTTCTTCATCCGTTTCCTAACCAACCAACATAAAGTGAAAGGAAGTTTTTCAGGCCTCCATACACTCTTCCCAATTCCAGATTTTTAGAAGAGTTCCAGGTCAGTAGAACATATTTGGTATTTGCATAAACTTAACCCAAAACCAAAAGCTTTTTGTGTTAAAATAAAATTACAAGCAGAAAAAAAAAAGGCACTGCAGTCTTTGGGAATTCAGCCTTGTTATGACCAGGGCACAGCACAGAAGACAAAATCAGCTTCAGTGCATATTCCCAAAGAAAGGCAGGCAGGACGTCCCCTAATATTGACAAGAGTTCTCGTGGTTATCCAGAAACATATTGCTCTCAGTCTAAAACAAAACCCACAGATGAGTTTTACCTGCTTGTTAGAATCTGAAGAGTCACCTTCATCCTCTGAGGGTTTCACTGGGACATTGTTAACCTCTTTCTGTGCCTCTTTCTTCTGTTTAAAAAGAGAATTAACAGAATAGTCCATATTTGTGTTACTTGCTCACCTGACACTAGGCAGCTTCCACTTCTACAGCAGAAGGTATTGCAATACCTTGCTGAGGGCAGAGGGACTCACTGGCAAACCCACCCCAAAAATCTAACAGTTGTTCTAGAGTGCTTTACTTCAGAAGCCCCCACCTGCTGCCATCAGGAGGTTCTGATGCTGCAAAGCAGTGAGTCCAAGCCATCTGAACAACCCCCACTACTTGAAACATGCACTGGCAAATGGAGGAGACAGCCTGGACCAAGCTGGCACCCATAAGAGCCAAGTGAAACCCTCACCTGATTGATTTCCAGCTGCAGCCTTTCTGCTTCCTCGTCTGTAAGTTCCTTAATCCTTGGCTCATTTGCTTCCTGTTTTGCTTCCTTGGCAAGCTTTGCAGCTCTCTCTGCCTTCTCCCGTCGTTCTGCCTCTTGTCGAGCCTTCTTCTCCTTCCTCTCCTTCTGAGCCAGTTTGTTGTGATGGTTGAAGGAGTCTGTGATCAGCTGGAAGACAGGGACGTGTACCAGAGGGTTGAAAAAAAATAAAGAAATCTCCCTTTTTTTTTTTTCCAAACCCAACTGAAGCCAACTCACCAGATACCAAAGTTTTTTGCTTTTTTGTCCTTTGTGCTTTGAGCCTTCCTAACCCAGCTACCCCATACATCCAGGAAAGCTGGAAGAATGGAGACACTGGACTTAGTTTTTATGCCTGCTTCTGACCTCTCCCCCAGCTGGGCTTTCCCCAGGCATATTTAATGTCTGGATTACAAAACCTTTGCCATGAGGAATTTCTATAGCTCCTGGAATTGTGGCTACCACTGCAACAGCAAAATCTAGCAGAAATCAGTATCACAGTTTCACTGTGTCACCATTTAGAGGAGGAAGATTCGAAAAGCTCCTTTTACTGAGGGTGAAGTTCCAACAGAAATCTTTGCTTCCAACCTAACTTCAACCTTTCACATTGTTGTGTCTGTGAAAAGCAAACTCTCAAGGTCTCTGATGCAAACGGCTGTGCTGCTCAGAGCTCAGTATGCAGGCAGGAAGCCAGAGCACTGCCTGCTGCTCAGTAATGCCACAGAGCACTGTGCAGAGCTGCACGGATGAGAACTGCTCCAGAAAACAATGCAGAATCTCACAAGAGAAATCAGAGTGGAGAGAGTCCTCAGACATAGGAGCCAGGTATTTCTGTATGTACAGCCCAGAACCCCTGCGATGAATCAGCACCTTTCCAGAGAAACTCAAAGCAATGGGTTTTGTAACCAACCAGCAGCTATTTCTGCTTTGCTTCTAAAGGGCAAAACAAGGTTTATTTACACAGCCTGAGTCCGGTGTCTCCTAGGACACAGAACTCAAGACGTGCATCTCCCAGCCTCTGCTTCTAATTGAACCCACAGGGAGCAAAGCTATTTAGCTACATAAGTTCCAATAAGAGCAGCCAGGACTCCCAAAAGCACCCATCAGGGCTCATCTCCCAACTGCTACTCAGTTTCATTCCCTGGGAACACAGAATCCCCAGGAATCTGAGGAGATACGTCCTCCAATGGAAGGAAAACAGCACTAGGACTTCAATTCATTCTTCCTTTGAAACCGTCCACTTTCCCACCCCTGACCTGCCTTAGTTGTTACTTTGGAGACCAGAGAGAGTACATTCTGCTCTCCATTAGCAATTAATGCCTTCCCTAATGCATCTACCATGGCAACAGCACCTGTTTTGCTCACAGGGAGTTCTAGTAGTCAAAAAGTGCTCACAAAAGACGTGCACTCTGAGTTTTTCCCTCTGTTCCATACAGGCCGTGGGATCTAGAAGCATCAGACCCTTCTACAACATCAGCTTCCCTGTAACCCCTTCAGCAATCACCCAAAGATTGTATGCAAGCAGGGCAGGGACACAGCATCCAGCCGAGCATTACCAAGCAGTTCACATACTAAGTGAGGGGGAACAGCAAGTACAACTGAGAACCCTTCAGAAAGTCTGGCTAACTTGTGCTGGGACGAGCCAAGGCGCTCAGTCCTTACAGTTACAGCAGCCCGGAGACAAAGGTGCAGCTGCTGGTGTGCAGATGTGGACTTTGAGCTCTTCCTGGGGTGAACAAACAAGGCGACACGCAGTTATCAGCACGGCGGTGTCTGTCACCGTTCAGTCAGCGCGTCTGGCAGATTTGCTTTCCAAACAAGCCTTTGGCCAGAGCATGGCAAATCCCTGCACCACCAGCATCACCTGAGCAAGCGGTCGTGCCTCACCACAGCAGGGACAGCTCGCTGTTCCCTCGTTTCAGTGGTGTGTTTTATTACTGCTCATCCCCAATTGCATTACAGGGTTTTAGGATGTTCAGGAAAGGAAGGCTTAGCAAGGCATAAACGTGGCTGACACATAAATCAAAAGACATAACACAACTTGCAGACTGTGGTTTGTTACCTTCTCTGCTACGCCATCTTCTCCACCAGTGAAGAAATCTGTTTTACGCCTCAGGAAACTGAAGAATGTGTTCACAAGCTGGGAACAAGGAAGGGGGACAGGAAAAGGACAGGGAAAAAAAAAACACCCAGAGCAATGAGAGCACATCACCCCAAGGCACCTCGTGTTTAGTGAACAGTCTTTATTCTGCTTTTCCCATCTGAGTCAGGATCATAATTCTACGATTCCATAATGAAACCCTCTGATTGTTTCCCAGAGAAAATATTCCATGGCTTGTGTGAAAATCCACCTCCTGGCTCTCTGTTTTTCAGGACAGGCATCTATGTGATTTACATTAATAATGTAGGCACGTTATTCTCAGATCACGTTGGAGATGCACAGATGTGGGCACCCCAAGCTGCTAATTAGACCCACTTGATGCAGGAACACTGAGCATGCACATATCCATACATGTGTATGTGTACAGGTTTACACACGTGCTGTATTTTGCTGCCCTGCATGTCTAAGCCCTCAAAGCACACAAGCCCACCTTTCCCAGCTCTGTGTCCCTTTACTTTTACAGAAGAACAAAGTCCTTTTGTTTCCCACTAACCGCCTTGCTACCTGCCAAGTGTTACTGATGAATGGAAACGCACTCTCTCAAAGAACACTGTTGTGTTTTTTTTTTTCTTGTATTTTTTCCCCCCATCAGGAATTGCATCTTGTCGGTATTCCAACCTGAACTTTGAGGATTGAAACAACGAGATGTTTTTAGCACCACTTCTCCAAAATTTTGGGGTGCGGGGGATGCTCCCATACAGCCCTCCTGCAGCTCAGCTCCGGGACCGCAGCTTGAGCTGCCACGTGAGTAAAAGTGAGGCCGCACCGCAGCCTCAGAGCCCCACGAGGAGCCGGGAGGGGGCCACCGCCGGGTTTTTAGCGGCTCCTTCCGCTCACATCCCCGCCCTCGTGCACCACGCAGCGGAGCCGCGGCCGAGGAAAGGGGATCCGCACGCTGTTAGCAGCCGCGCCCCGCAGCTCCTCAGCCCCTCGCCAGCACCACGCGCCCCGCAGAGCCGCTGCAGCCGCCACGGCGGGGCCGGAAGTCACGCGCTGCCCCTCCTCCCGGGCCCGCCCGCTCCTCCCACCCCCCCCAACCACCACCGGGAGCACGGAAAGGCTTTGGCCGCCCACGGGAACGACGGTGCTACCTCGCACACGCCGCCTTGGTGCTGCTGCGCCATGGCCAGAAGGATGCCATCGAAGCGATCCTCCTGCTCCGCCGCTTCCTCCGCGCTCAGCCCCATCTTGCCCGCCACCGGTCTCCTCAGAGCCCTCACGCTACTGCTAACCGGAACCGGAAGCAAGCTGGGCGGAAGCGGAAAAGCGGTACCTCCCTCAACAGCCAATCGCAGCGCTCGGCTGCGCTGCTGCCTTCGTGGATTGGTCGAGGCAGTACCCGCGGTGGAGAGGCGGGAAGAGTGGCGCGGGGCTCGGTTGCTATAGCGACGGCCGGGCCTGGGCCTTTCCAGAAAGCTCGGCCGGGGCTCGGGGCTCGGGGCCGGGCAGCGTTGTTTACTTCCGGGTATTTCCTGTCCTTGCGCAGCGTTTGGCTCTTCCCGAGTCCTCTCCCGTCACCACATGGTTCAAAGAGCCGCTCGTTCAGGCCCAAGCGGGGCCAAGGCTCTGCAGTCTGAAGGACGGAGAGACTGTGGCAGTCCTGCTGGCTGCTGTGGGCCTCTCCTTACCCCTCACTGCTGGTTTCACTCCTTTGCACCAAGAGCTGTGTGCCCTTAGGATGAGTTGTCCTTATCCCCATTGGGTGCCTACTGCCCAAGATCCTCCTGAAATCAATCAGCAGATGCTGTCAGTTCCCCAGGCTGACTTGTGCTGGCCAACAGACACAAATACCCGGGTATTTTGTGGTGAAAATCTATAAACGTGGCCCTCAGTTCCTGCTTGTTTATGCCCTTAAGACGTTTGTTCCTCGCAGGGTTCACTGGACCTGAGTGAGGAATTCCTCATAGGCCCCCCTGAAATCCATAATTGTGTGCTGCCACTTCGCTTCTGCTGATCAAAACATACAAATTCAGCGCAATAAAAGGGAAAAATGTATAATCTGGCTCTCGCCTACCCAGCATTTCTTCTGGAGCACATGGGGCGCTGCCTCGGGTGTAGTGTGGCTTCACTTATTCACTGGCTTCCTTAACTGTAACAGCACAAATCTCCTGTCAACAAGGTTAGGCAAACATCTGCTGATAAAATGACTTCCAGGTTGCTCTTTCCAAGGCCAGAGCACGCAGGCCATTTGCCATGGTGTCCTCGCTCCAGACGAGCACCGTGTGTGTGTGTATGTGTGTGTGAACTCCTTGGCAGCGACACCTGCCAGATAGCACAGCCTGATTGCAGCGCGGGGCCTTGGTGCCATGGTACAGCCCGGGTTAATGACTTTGTTTATACTGTTTGGGTAATTGTGATAAGGCTGCCCAACCCGCTGCCCCATCCCCGCGCTGCGGCTGCTGGCGTTTCATTGAGAAAACGGCCACTGACGCCATGCTGAGATCTTGCTGGTCCCAGCCAATCAGTCTGGGGACAGCTGGTTGGTTGGGTTGGTTTTTTTTTTTTCTTTTTTTAATGAGGACCGCTTAATCACAGAGCGGTCAAGGCTGGGAAGGGGTGTTCCACTTGTGACTGAGCCTTATAAGAGCTTGTTCGAACAGCCATGTGCTGGCAGAGCAGAGGGGACAGGTCACTCCCAGGCTGAGACGGGGAGGAAACTTACAGTTCTCTCCTATCTGTGGAGCTTTACAGAGGATACAGGCTCCCAGGCTCTGATGACCAGTAGCACGGACATGGACTGCGAGAGGTGTCAGTGCCAGCATGGAGACAAACACTCAGCCATTCTCTACACCCTCCTGAGCCAGAACCTGAGCCACAGCCCACCCCACCAACGCTGCCTGTGTCACCAGCGCTGGACAGTTTGCCTCCGGACACCCCATATCACCTGCCAGGCCGCCTCCGATGTGTTGGTGAAAACCATCAGCTTCATGAAGAACCTCCCTTCCTTCCACCTGCTGCCACGGGGGGATCAGCTCCTGCTGCTGGACAGCTGCTGGGTCCCCCTTTTCCTCCTGGGGCTGGTCCAGGAGACGGTGACGTTTGAGGTGATGGAGACCCCGGCCCCCAGCATGCTCGAGAAGATCCTCCTCGATGGCCAAAGCAAAAGGCAGGAGCCTGAGTGGACGCAGCCCATGCTGGCCGCCGTGCAGTGGCTGCAGTGCAGCCTCAACACTTTTTGGAGCCTGGACTTGAGCCCAAAAGAATACGCCTACCTGAAGGGAGCCATCCTCTTTAATCCTGGTGAGTGCTCAACCCTCTCAGCTCTGCCTGCTGGTGGCGAGAGAAAGCCCTGCATGAGTTAGCATTTAAAAACAGCTCTTGGCTTGGAGTCAGTCAGAGTTTGGGCAAAAGTGTGTGTGAGAGCAGGGAGAGCTGCTCATGTTATCGTTAGCATCAACAGTGCAGCTTACAGCTGGGACGCAGGGAGGAGAGATACTGAATGTGGTGTTTAAAAGCAGAGACCTCCTCACCTTGCAAACAAAGACTTAAATCTATAAAAGGGGACTTAAATCTATAAAGGGGGACTTAAATCTATAAAGCTTATGTCTGCCCTGTTAGTTATATTTACTCCCTCAACGCAACAGCCCTGAAATCCATGTCAATAGGGTGGCACTCGGAGGTTTTCTCCAAGACACAGGGAAGGAGATGGGAGAAACCTGGAGCTGTTTTCCAGCCTTCATCTTCACATGCCTTTCCTCCTTTCTCTTGGCAGATGTCCCAGGGCTGACGGCCTCCCTGCACATCGAGAGCCTCCAGCGGGAAGCCGAGCGAGCGCTTCAGGAGGTGGTGAGGATTCTGCACCCCGAGGACCAGGACCGTTTTGCCCTCATTTTGCTCATCACCTCCACCTTGAAATCCATCCCTCCTGCCCTCATCACAGACCTCTTCTTCCGGCCCGTCATTGGCAGCGCAGACATTGTCGAGCTCATTGTGGATATGCTGTATGAAATCACCAGCTGGCAGCCGGCTCCCTCACCACACATGGCTCTGTGAGCTGCTGTGCTCTGCCACAGCTCTGTGCGTGCTCTCCATCAGCTGGCAGGGCAGCAGGGAGGACTGGGGAGCAGGCACTCGGGACAGGCGCCCTGAGCTCCACAGCTGGCTTTGCGTGTGCCTCTTGCTTGGCTGCAGGGCTCAGCAAGGTGTTAGCAGAGCACTCAGGAAAGCAGCCTTGATTCAGCAGATGTCTGTGGCAGCTCCTGCTCCGCCTCTGCCAGTCTGTTTCAAGGAGTGTGACTGTGTGTGTGTGGCTGTTTCCCTGTTCTGCAGCTGGTAATACTCAGCTGCTAGCAAGCAGGCCAGCCCCGTGACACAGGGCAAATTGAGTTAGAGCCTGCTCCAGTTGTTTTTTTTATCTCAGTGAATCCTCAGTTCAATTAAAACCAATGTGTGTTTTGCTGTTAACTCCAAGAGATGAGGTCTGACCTCAACTCACTGCCCATGACAGCTCAACCCTGTGATAGTGGTATTTAGGGGTGCTGAGTATCTTCAGTGGGATCACTTGTAGAGTATGACCAAGTGCAAACAGTCAGAAATTAGATCTTTAAGTATTGGCCAATGTCTGTTGTGCACGAAATCTCAGAAGTATTCATAAAGAATCTTCCTCAGGCAGCAAGAGGGAAAAGTACAAAATCTTACAGGGTGTGCAGCCAGCCGAATTAACGCCTTGTGCCTTTCATCAGATTGCATCTTCTCTCCATTATGCCATGAGCTGCAACAGGATTGCTCACAGAGCAACGGATTACCTAAGAGCAGTGAAACGTATGGCAAATAATGCTGCATGAACACCAGGGAGTCCGTCCTACCCATACACCACAAAGGAGCTTTTAGCAGCATTGAGAATGGCTCAGGCTGTGGGCCTGCCTCTGTTCCTGCGACAGCAAGCAACACACTGAGCTACAGACACCAAACAAACCAGCAGAACTGTTGGTGGCAGAACAAAACATCCCTGCCTTGAGTTACAGCTGGTTAAACATGTAGCACGTCTGGAAACCTCACTTCTCCTGTCTGCAGCTTTTGTAAACCATTAGATGTCAGTATTTTGTGGGTGAGCCTTCTTTCAGTTTGTATATAAGACACAGTAAATTATTTTTTTAATAAAGCGTTTTACCTTTTGGAAAGCGGTGCTGACTTTCAGGGAGGGTGTCTGTTACATTCCTGGGATTCTGCACTTAAATACTGGCTGCAGGCCTGGTGTGGAAAGGACACCTGAAAGCAGGGCCAGAGCCTTTCCCCTCAGTGAAATCCTGCTGCCTCGTCATCGCAGGGCAGCGTTGCGATGTGGTCACAGCAGTGTCTGATTCACAGCCCCGTGGCACACAGTGCCCTGCGCACCCAGCAGAGACAAATCTGCAGAGGCAGCAGAACCGCAGCCTGTCTGCATGCTGTGCCTTCCTTCATGCACGCAGCCTCGCCCGGAGGTGCTGAGGCAGGAGGTGGGTGCTGACTCACCTGGATGTGCACACAGCCGTCAGCAGGCACAGAGACCAGGCTGTGTGCCACGCGTGGCCGCACCGAGGTGCCTGCTGGAGCCACGCAAGGTCTCCTGGTTCCCCATCGCTCTGAAACACATCGCGTTTGAACAGGAGCCTGGTGGGAGAGCGGCGCGTTCTGCCCAGCTGTCCCTTCACCCCTGCTGCCAAACCGCAGCAGGATGCTTCCAAGGGGATCTCAGCCCCTGACAGCCATTTTCCAAAGGGAAGGAGGCTGTGAGTCACCAGATGATTTCCGCAGGCCCACGCCAGCCACGAGCTGCTCAGCACGGTGACACACGCGTGAGTCACTGCGTGCAGGGCACCCAATAGCCCTGTTGGCACAGTAACCCAGCAGCAGGCAGGCAGGCGTCTGGGCACAGGGAGGAGCCCCCGGTGCCTCCATCCCACTGTGTTCCCAGCAACTCCTGGAGACAGGAGAGCCCCGTGCATGGTGGGGCGGCGCCTCACTTCAGCCTGATACCACAGCATCACTCTTTTTCCCTGTCCTATGCATAGCTCTCAGAGCTGCTACATTACCTAGCGTAAAGAAATTAAAAGGAAAATGGAAATAAGGAAAAGGAAAAACGAACACCAAGACCCCTCCCCGGGTTGGGTTGCACTGACCCCATGGCCTGCAGTACCCCTCCCCGCCACGAGGCGGCGCCATCTTCCCCGCGGGTCTGTTGATGACGTCATCACCGCGCGCCCAGCCCCGCGTGACGCACCGTTCGGCGGACAAGATGGCGGCGCCCAGTTGTGAAATCCCTAATGGCGGCGTCGCTGCCGCCCGTTATTGCCTGGTAAGCGGCATCCCGGCCGCGCTGCGCTCTGCCCATCTCCGTGCCTACTTCAGCCAGTTCCTGGAGGCCGGCGGTTTCCTTTGCTTCCACTACCGCCACCGCCCCGAGCGCCCGCTGGCGGGCGGCAGCGATGGGCAGAGCGCAGCGCCCAGCACCTGCTGCTGCCCGGTGGCCGTGCGGCCCGGCCGGGCCCGGCGCTTCGTCCGCATGTACTCGGGCAGACGCTGGGTCGGGCCCGGCGGCACCTCATTGCCTGGCCGCTGCCACGTCCGCAGGGTCCGCCTCAGCCCCGGGACAGGTACGTCTGGGCCTCCCCTGTGGGCCCGCTGAGCACAGGGTGGGTCGTCCCCACTCCCTTCCCCCCTCCGCTTTCTCCCTTCTTCCCCTCTCTTCCCTTTTTCCCCCTCTCCCCCCCCGGTGGAGTTTCCTTAACACCTTACATCCGTTATGGGGCAAGCAGAGTCAGTTTGGGGGCTGTTCCCTAGACCTTCCCAGGAGGGCCCCGATTTGCCCCTCTCTGCTGTTGGTGTGTTTTCCCTCCCCAGATCACTCCTTCCCTCTTCCAGGCACAGAGACGTTTCCCAGTGCAGTGGACATGAAGGCTGAGGGTGAAACCGTCACGGAATCGGACTTGAAGCGGCTGCCTGAGTTCAACCCCCCTTCCTTTATGCCTTTTGGGAACGTGGGCACCCCTCTGAAAGTCTTTCTGGAGCTGATCCGTGCCTGCAGGCTGCCTCCCAGGATCATCAAGAAATTACAGCTGGATTTCCCAAAGACAGGCTCGTCCCGGAGGTATGGCAACGTGCCTTTTGAATACCAGAACACTGAGACGGTTATAGAAGAAGAAAGAGTTTACACTGCTACGGGGGATGAGATCACAGAGGACGAGGGGCCTGTGGCAAGATCTGAGGTGACTGATCCAGCCAGTGCTGAGGAAGACGAGGTGGGGCAGGAAAAGGAGGAAGAGGAGTCGCACTCGGATGACGTGAGTGGATTTTTGTAGTGCTGCCTGCGGTCAGGCGCTGTGCTGCAAAGCTGAGAGAATTGATGTAACTCTTAGAGCTAATTTTTAATCTTTTAATTGTACTGGGAAGTCTGCTTGTCTGAATATGGTGTTAAATGTGGTTGTTCACATTCTGAGCTCTTTGGTGCACGTGGTGGTGCAGATGTTAGTACTTCCAGAGCAGCTTGTCCAAGTGAAAGTGCTTCATGGTGTGAGCACAAAGAGTTCAGTCCAGAGGATGGAGCCCCGGTGGTGGCTGGTGCTGCAGGAGGGCAACTCTGCCTGCTGCGTGGCAGGTTGGTCTGGCTCTGATGTTGCTTGTAAATGAGATGGCTGGAGACTGAGGAGCACATCAGTGTTCTGGAAATGACATGCAGAGTCGTGCAGATGGTTGACCTTGAATGTTCCTGCAATACAAATTAGTCATTTGGAGAAAAATGTCTTTCTTGACAAAGACTCCTAGAAAACTGGGCTGGTCTGGCTCTCCAGAGATTATCTTGCTCCCCCCGACAGACGCCTGTCTAGCCTGCTCTCCCAAACCTTTGTTATTACAGAGGCAGTGCAGTCCTGAGGCAAGCCATTCCCGTTCCTGGCTGTCCTGCCATTATGCACCAGAATTAACTTGTATGTCAAATCTTTGCTGCAGTTTTATTCCATTAGATTCTCCTACCGACAGTGGACACAGAGAACACTTTGTTCCTTCCTTTAAAAGCTCTTTATTCAACAGCTGCTTTCAGTCTTTTCCAGACTAAGGCAGTCTGCTCCTCTGGCTGTTTCTCAGGGGCTGTTTCCTGGATCTCCAGCTGTTCTTTTGGACATTCCTTAGCTGGTTGGTGTCTCCCTTGAAGGGCTGTGCCCAAAGCTGGGCAGACAGCAGTAAAGCTGTCAGTCTGATCTGTGGCTGTGCCAGCAAACTCCTTTTCTGGAACCGATACAATCTCTTTAGGGATCTACTTGAGTGGAATTAATTTGTTGCTAGTGCTGACTTTACCTACAACACACCTGCTCCTTAAATGGACATCTTTGCGTTACAGATCAGGTACGCTGCTGAAAGCATGCTGTGCAGTGGGTGTGATGTGGTATTTTTCACCACTTCTGTCTGCTGACTCTGGCATTAGTCAGGGGAATGAGGTCATCAGCGCTGGTCGTGTCAGTGCCTGAGAACAGCAGGCTGAGACGAGCTCTGTTGACAAAGGTGTTTTATTGTAAAGGCTGTGAGGGTCAGGGAAGTGAAAAGGAGACTTTGTGCTGCTGCTGTCCCCCACCTTTTGCTGGTTTCTTTGCAGGACAATGATACCTGTGAGGAATGGGAGCGACACGAGGCTCTGCATGAGGATGTGACCAAGCAGGATCGTGTGGAGGAGCGGCTGTTTGAGGAGGAGATTGAGCTGAAGTGGGAGAAAGGAGGTTCAGGCCTTGTCTTCTACACAGATGCTCAGTACTGGCGGGAGGAGAATGGAGGTAATGTTGCTGTTTGTGTCGCTGCACTGCAAACTGACTGCCACAAGCTGGGGACTGGGGACCCAGCCTGGCAGAAGCAGATAAATCAAGTATAACCCTTCCAGCTCAGCTGCAGATATGGGCATCTGGTGATCGATTTTTAAGCCTTCCCTTGGTGACAAAACCTGCAGAAGTTCCATCTGATGGCTCCAGGACCTGCTGGTCCTATGAGCAGCTTATTCTGTAAGCCTGTGGCTTCTATACCCTAATATCTGTTCCTTCCCATTTTGTTAGAGAAAACAGGGGATTGACTGCTAGCTAGCAGCTCTTCTGTGTCAGACATCCATAGCCATTACCAAAACCGGTGCTTTTCTTCTCTTGGCAGACTTTGATGAGCAGACTGCTGATGACTGGGATGTGGACATGAGCATCTACTATGACAAAGGTATTTGAGCTTGGAAAAACTTCATAGGAAACAGGGGAGGTTGGGAAGTTCTGAACCTGCAGAATTTTTGACGTGGGGAACTCAGTCATCCTTTGAAAGCATCTGAGACGTCACTGTACTTGAAAGAACATTTTCTGGCTGTGAGAGCTGCCAAAAAGAACAGGTTCTGCTTCCTTGCTGGGTGGTGCTCTGGGGGAAATCACAGCAGGAAATAGCTTTCCTGAGCTGTTCTACTCCGACTCTTGCTTCTTTTTTCCCTAGATGGAGGTGACAAGGATGCTCGTGACTCAGTCCAGATGTGGCTGGAACAGAGACTTCGAGATGGTTTGGAGGATGGGTCTACATCAGGGCAGCAAATCGGCACCTTTGAGAGATACACCAAGGTGAGCTTTGGATACTGAGTGGATGGGGAAAGGCTGTGCTGGTGACGTTCAAAATATGTGCGTGTTGTGGAGGGAGGCTCTGGGCAGATGAGGGTGGGCTTTGTTCCAACACCTTTATGACTCTTTTTCTGCTCTTTCAGGGCTTTGGCAGGAAGGTTCTGGAGCAGCAGGGCTGGACGGAGGGGCTGGGACTGGGGAGCAACAACTCTGGAATGGCTGAAGCTCTTGACAATGAGGGTCAGAATCCCAGGTGCAGGAGAGGTCTGGGGTAAGTACCTTGTCCTCCCCTGCCAGCCTGTGTTTGGAGCCTCTGCCTGGCATCTGCAGCTAACTGGCTTAAAAAGTGAGGACTGTGAACCAGAGCAGTAAGGCTGTGTCCCAGGGCCCTGCCACAGCACTCCTGAGCTGACTGCTCTGCTCTTCCTGACAGGGCAGTACTCTTGGAAGGGCTTGTGTCGTTACACTAAAAGAACTGCAACCATTTGCAGGTTCATGCAGCACACAAACATAAGGGAAATCCGTGCTCAGGAATTAAGGGTCGCCTGCTGCAGTATTTCTGTAGGAAAAGCTCAGGTGACCGAGCAAGATTGGTGTGCCGTACTTCTGACTTGTCTGTGGGCTTTGCTCAGTGCCTTGTCTCACTGCGAGGGCTGCTGCTTGTTCCTGTCTGTGGGATGGCTCCAGGACAGAACACCTGCACCGTTTCTGCCTGTTCCTCCTTTATAACACGTGGTGGAGACAGCCTGCATCTACAGGGGCGTCCCACTGCCCCAGCGCTACTGAACCCAACGCTGCCTGCTTCCCTCTAGGTACCATGGGGAGAAACTGCCAGCATTCAGCAAGGTGAAAAAGCCACGGAGAGAAACTCCTGTCCTCATCTCAACCATCTACGATGACCCTGAGCCTGTGGACAGTGGTGACCAGCTGCTCAGGCGCCAGCCACCCACTGCCATGAAGTACAGACAGGGCATGCCTTTCGTCCGGGCGTCGCGTGGCACTCTGCAGAGCTCCAGCACTCAGTCACACTGAGCAGAGACAATCACAGAGCCTTTTTACTGCTCCTGCTCCTGTTGACCACAGGCTGGCTCCTGCTGGTCTCAATGCTGGAGTAGTTTGTTCATATATTTATTTTTGGAAGAAATAATTTGTAACGGAAAATGCCCTGATTATTTTTTTTTACTCCTCCTAGAGCTATTAAAGTGAGGGGAGATATTAATGGTCCTATTTGTTCACTGGGAACGAGGTGGGAATTGCATTTTTATGCCAGAGCTTTAAAGCCAATACTGCTGCCTAGATCAGCAGAGCTGCTGTGTTAGGTCCGCAGCCAGCTCAGCCCAAAAAGCAGAGCGCATAGTTCACAGCTCCTTGAGACCTAGGGCAGGACAAGTACAGACAGGGCCAGCTGTGGCAATGTAACTGTCCTGCAGAAAGTTTGCTGCGGGCTCACAGCTTTGTCTTGCTTGGGCGTGACAATCCCACAGTCCCAGCAGAAACTCACTGGGATGAAAGACACGTCCTGGCAGCCTTCGGGAAGGCGTCTCCCTGTGGTCAGGTGTAGCAGCTGCTTCCTTCCATGCTTCTCTGTGACAAAGCCTGGGCTGCAGAGAGCCCTGGGCTGAGAGCTTTCATCCATGTGACCTGGCGTTGTGGTGTTACATGTGAATTAAATCTCCTCCGAGTCAGTGGGCTCCAGCCTTTTCCTGCTGCTTACTCTGCACTTCTCATTAGGTGTGGCAGAGACAACGTAGAGAGTCATTTCTCTGTTTTTGGAGGCGGAGGTGGGGGTGCTGGGTTTGTGCCTGGAGGAAACGGGTGGAGCGGGGAATCGAACCGGCAAACCCGAGGCACCATTCGGTCCGCTGCGCCCTCCGACCGCTAGGGGGCGCCGTGCAGGCGGTTGCCGTTCCGGGGCCGGAACGCGGTAAGCGGGGCCCTGCGGGCACCCGGACCCAGAGCTGAGACACCGGTGGTGGCGGTGAGCGGGAGGGGGAACACGTGGGGGTGTGGGGGGGTTTGGGGGCTGGGAGAGGTGGAGGAAGAAGAGAAGGGCCGGGAGTGGGGTGTGGGGACGGATGTAGGCGTAGAGGGTGTGGGTGGGGACGCGGGGGGAGAAGGGGAATGGGATGTGGGGCTGGAAGAAGGGACGCAGGGAAGGACGCACAGCTGTGATGCTGGCTTTGGGTCCTCGCCCTGCTGCAGCACCCTTCCTGATTCGCAGCCACGGGCTCAAGGCCCAGCTCGCAGCGTTCGTATCCATGGAAATAAAGCCGTGAATGAGAGCTTTGTATTTCTTGCTCAGGAGGAGGAGATGAGCCGCCATGTCTGAGAGCAGCAAGGGCAGCCCGCTGGCCTTTGGCCAGGTTGTGATCGGGCCTCCAGGCTCCGGCAAGACGACCTACTGCCATGGCATGCAGGAGTTCATGGGCAGGATTGGGCGCAAGGTGGCTGTGGTGAACCTGGACCCAGCCAACGAGGGGATGCCCTATTCCTGTGCTGTGGACATCTCTGAGCTCATCACCCTGTCTGACGTGATGGAGAACTTGAAGCTGGGGCCCAACGGGGGGCTCATCTACTGCATGGAGTACCTGGAGGCCAATTTCGACTGGCTGCAGGAGAAGCTGGCTGCCTTCAGAGGTCACTACTACCTGTTTGACTGCCCGGGCCAGGTGGAGCTCTACACCCACCACGACGCCCTGAAGAACGTCTTTGCACAGTTGGCCAAGTGGAATTTCAGGGTGGGTTCAGTGCTGTGGGCACTGCAGCTGTGCAGAGGGCTCAGGTGCTGCACATCTTGCAGTCCGGGCTTTTTGGTTGTGGATGTGGCTGCTAATGGCTCTTTTCTTCACCATCCTGCTTGAGAAAGAGTTGCCCCAGAAGGCTGTGGATGCCCCCTCCCTGCAGGCATTCAGGGCCAGGCTGGATGTGGCTCTGGGCAGCCTGGGCTGCTGGTTGGTGATCCTGCACACAGCAGGGGATTAAAACTAGATGATCTTTGGGCTCCCTTTCAACCCAGGCCATTCTATGATTCTATGATTTTATGCTTGGTGGGACAGGCAGGAGTAGCTTGTTCAGGACGTTTAACACGGTGCCGCTATGCTGAGCAGAAACATGGGTTCCTTCCTCCCAGATTCTTGCTGCTGGAAGGTTTGTTCTGTGTTTTGAGTCAGTGCTGTATTTCAGGGCAGGGAATGCAGTGTGCGTGCAGGGCGAGTGCAGATCCTCTGCATTGCACTGTGAGAAATTCAGGTGTCATCTCAGGCCCTGCCTGCTGCTCCTGCAGCCAAACCAAATCGCTGTGCACATCGTAATACGTGCTCTGTGCTTTCTTGCACAATGGAAGATGCAAATTAGGAAGCGCGGGTGAGAAGAGTCCCATAACCACACTAACTTGCCTACGTTGCATTTGTTTTGCATTTGGGCCAAACCATGAATGTGCAAACCACATGTGATGCGAGCAAGAAGGGCAAGTTCGTTTGCTTGAGAGTGTCGCTGGGAATCTGCACATTAGAATTCATCTTTATTCAAATAAACATACACGAAACTGCAGTTACTAAAAAAAGATGGTTACGTTCCTGTTTTGATGGGCACAGCAGTGCTTACACCTGCCTGTGAGCTTTGCTCTGGCTTTTTGTTTTTCTGTGCTGCAGAAGCACGGCTGTGACTCAACCACCCTCAGCTCCAGAGCTCTGCCTGTGAGTGGCATTGTGCAACTGCCAGCAGCTTAGCAGAGATCGCAGACCACATTGTTACAGCCGCGTGAAACGCAGGGAATCGAGCAGCTCGTTAATTTAGTGATTAATTATTATTTCAAACCACAGGGCGCTTGCTTCTCCTGGCACAGTGTGGTGTTCTGCAGTTGCTGCTGTTGAGCTGGCAAACTTTCCTGTGGGGAACGTGGAAACGTTGAGGCAGTTGTGTAGCTCAGGATGGGGGTCACCCCCAAAAACCTGCAGAGCGCAGCCGAGCAGGGAACTGCTGCTGCAAAGAGAGATGTCCTCAGAAACGTGGGAGCAGCTGGGGTGTGAGGGCGTCCTGCAGTGCTGCAGCCTTCCCACAGCCCTCCCTGTACACAGCATCCTCACTCTGAAGCCCCCACGGGTGTGAGGGTGGAGATGGTGGACCTATCCATGCATTGTATAGATTGTATATCCATATGTATATCCATAGGAGGGTGTTTTATGTACGTGTGATAGCTTTCCCCATGTAGGAATCTGTGTGGTTAGTTACATCTGGGTGGGTTGTCCTTCTCAGAGTCTCCCAGGATTAAGCAGAAGGATTTTCACCTGTGTGCCTTTGCTCCCCAGCTGGCTGCAGTACATCTGGTGGATTCTCACTACTGCACAGACCCTGGCAAGTTCATCTCCGTGCTCTGCACCTCGCTCTCTACCATGCTGCATGTGGAGCTGCCCCACGTGAACGTCCTCTCCAAGATGGACCTGATTGAGCAGTATGGCAAGCTGGGTATGGCGCCTTTCAGAGAGGGACACGTGGAGTCAGGTGGTGTCAGATGCAGATCAGCTGCCATGGTACAGGGCTGCTTTGCTGGGAGCTGGTTGGGAAAATGGTGTAAATCTCGCTGGGTTCTCGGTAGCAGGGAATCACCCACATCTACAACAGGTTTTCAGAGCCTCTCGGTGTTTCCCCACAGCTTTCAACCTGGATTATTACACGGAGGTCTTGGACCTCTCTTACCTGGTTGACCATTTAGCTTCTGACCCCTTCTTCAGAAACTACCGCCGCCTCAATGCGAAGCTGGTGGAGGTGATTGAGGACTACAGCCTGGTGTCCTTCGTTCCGCTCAACGTCCAGGTGATGCAGTGGGAGGAGAGGGGCAGAGAGAGCCAGGATGTTTGGGAGCAGCTGGGTTGCACGTGGACGTGCAGAAAGTGGGGGAAATACATCTTCTGCAAAGGCTGCCCCCAAATCCCATATTGCCTCTGCTGCTTTTCCCTCCGCCCCCAGAAGTTGCTGTAACAAATGGGGACAGTGGGGGCTGAAAGGCTTTACAGTGGAGAGACTCAAGGATGGAGGAGGGCAGTGAAGTGCACCCAGACCTGCACATGTTCTGTGGCAGCCGAAGGAGAAGGAAAAGCTGATGGGCTTGGAGCTATGTGGGCCTCCTGTCCTGGGGTGGGGAATTGAGACTCCTTCGTTCTGCGCCCGCATTGCAATTCTGAGCCATTACCTAAAACACTTTCAAATCAGGGAGAGCAAAGTAATTTGGAGATGGGAGGAACGCATCTGTGAGCAAGGACTCAAAATGTTAATTTTGCAGTTTGCAGAAGTGTCAACAAAGGGAGATGGGCTGAGATGAGCAGTGATGAAAGGGAGCGAGAGGGCGGAGGGTGTCAGCCCATCGTGTATTCAGACCCCAGGGGGGAGCTCCTCCTTGTCCTGTTGCCCTCTGGGCTCAGGGAGGAGGCAGGCAGTGCCATGGAGGCTTGGAGTGTAGTTCAGGTGGCCCACAGCCTCAGAGAAAATGGGTGGTAAAGGCCAGCATGAGCTCTTGCCCCTGGGGAGGGTTGTGTTCCCTGCGTGTCACCTCTCTCCCTTTCAGGATAAGGACAGCATGCGGCAGGTGATGCAGGCAGTGGACAAAGCCAACGGCTGTTCCTTTGGGGACCAGGAGCACAGAAGCCTGGAAGCTCTGATGTCGGCAGCAGTGGGAGCAGATTTCCACTTTACTTCGTATCCTTCTCCACCGATCCTCCCTTGCTTTAATTTCTCCTGGGTAAGAGGGGCTGGAGGTGGGGCTGGCAGCTTGCAGGTGGTTCCTGCCATGGTCTGATGCTGTGCTGTGATGCAGATGCTCAGCCCAGAGCTCAGCAGGCAGTTGTCCATACCACAGCTACTGCATGCCTTGCTAATTGACGCTGTACATGTGGGAGGAATCTTTTGACGACTCTCCTCTCATTCACACTCACCTGAACTGTTTCTTTACGCTCTGTCCAAACCATACAATTGATTCTCCTGTACTTGTCGGGTCTGGGATCAGCCAGAGCCAGAAATAACTCAGGTGATGCGAGCTGCTGCCAGCACTGCTGCCTCCCTGCCAGCCTTCAGGCACACATAGGGGTTGGCTCCTCGCTGAGAACGTTAGAGCTCCTTGTAGAAGGGAGTGTTTGAGCCCTGCCCTGCCGCCTTGTTTTCCTTAATTAGTGCGTTATCAGCACCCTTGCAGTGCAGGAGAAGTATGTGCAATCTCAGGACAAGACGGTGGAAGAAGAAGTGATGGATATGTAACACACCCAGCTCCGCCGCAGCCGCGCTCTGCTTCGACAGCTCTCCTTTTGCTGCTGAGAGTTTAAGGGACTCTGTGCTGTGTGACTCAGAGCAAGTGAAAGTCTGTCCAGGCAGAGGTCTGCCTGCTGCACTCGCTCACTGTGGGAATTTGCAGCAGTGGAATGGATGGGCTCTGGCTGAGGACAAAGCAAGTTGGGTCTTCTTGGGGCAAGAGAGAGAGCTGGGTGGGGGTTGTGAGAGAAGAGAAGCGAGGGAGACTGAGCTTTGCCACGTCTCCTTTTCCCCAGTGAGCCCAAGGTAGATGTGGGGAAAGAAAAGTCGGCTTGTTTCTTCTCTAGTGAGACTTGAGACGTGAGTTCTTGGTTTACTTCCTAGGAGGAGGTGTACGTGGCCCTCGTACTCAGCTAGGAAGCCTCCAGTCTGTCTCAAGGAGGACAGAGAGAAGGTTGTTTTTCTTTTTTTTAAATAATGATGGACTCTTTCTTAATAAAACACTTTGTCTCGCTTTCATCTTGGGAGTTTGCTGAACCTGAATAAATAAAACCGAGTGCTACAAAGCCTGGGGCTAAAAACCCTCTGGTGGGAACGTCACAGCAGGGCTGTTTGCAGCGTTGTGTTCCTCTACCTGGGAACTGTGCAGGTCCTTCTCCAGCTGGAAGTGGGGCTGGGAGCCAACCTGACCAGAGTGGGAGCTGAAACTCCATCCTCATGCCTTGCTGGTGTGGGTTTCCAGCCTGATCTCTGAGCCCCACATCTGATGCAAAAGGGTCAGATGATGCGCTCATAAAAAATAAGCTGATTTATGGCCGATTTTTCACGGCTCTGAGAGATTTGGTGGCTTAAAAGGGTGCTGTTGGGTCAAGCCAGAGTTACCCACGAGCTGCCAAAGCTTTTGTAGCCACTCGCCTTCTGCTGATTTTACCCCTGCAGCACCTGCAGCCCCAGCCCTGCGGTGGGGAAGATGGAAAATCAAAGAGCTCTGAGCCCCGAGGGGAGCGCTGCCGTGTCCCACAGACCCAGTCCTTCTCCTGCACGTCCCCACGCCGGGAGGGGACGGATCCCGGGGGCTGAGGAGGTGACAGCCTGGCTCCCGTCGCTCCCGTTGAGCAAGCATTGGGCACGGGGCCAGGATTCGTCACCACGGTGCGGGCCTGGCCCTGGGGTCCTGGCTCCCAGCCCTTGTGGTCCCTCCTGCCCCCACCCCCAGCTCTGTGTTCTGTGGGGTCGGGGATTGGGAATGGTTGGGGATGGGGGACGGAGTGGTTGGGGATGGGGAATGTTTGGAGGTGGGGAGTGGTGGGAGATGGGGGATGGTTGAGGCTTTGCTCACATCTGTGCACCTCCATCCCCCTGCCCCACAGCACAGCTCTCCCCCCCCTAAGAGTGGGTTCCAGTGCCCAGGACTGGCTTACTTCGAAGCAGTGGGCTTGGAGTGAGCTGATCCCAACAGCAGCCCAGGAGTGTGGGGCTGGGACCAACACCAACTGGTTTCAGAGCCCCCCAGGTTGGGATGGGCACTATCCCTCACTGCCTCAGCCTTGTGCTATTCTCTGTGTGTGGACAGACACACAGACACGGAGCAAGTGGGACGGAAGGGTCCTTCCAGGCACTGCAGCCATCCCAAACATCTATTCCCAACCACTGCAAAGCCCACCACCAGCCTGGCTGCCTCCCCCTGATTTTGGGTTCAGTGAACTCCCCATCAGGGCAGCACTCACCATGGGCACCCCAAAAGCTGCCCTGCTGTGGCCAGCAGCCCCTGGGATGGGGCTCAGCCTCTGTCACCCAGCCTGGGGACAAAGAACAAGCCTGGCTGTGTGTCCTGCTGCCCATCTGTCCCGCTTAGGTTGTACAAGCAGTGCCAATGAGGCAGCAGAGATCTATTCCAGTAGCCATAAAGCCATGGCCAGTAGCAACTGGGTGTGGGGCTGTGCTGGGACCTGCTCCCAGTGCCCACCACCCATCCCTAGTCTTAGGGTGGCTCTGAGTTGGGGACACTCCCTGGACATGGGCACCTGAGTCCCGTTGTGCTGCTGCTGTTCAAAAACCCTAAAATCCACATGCACAGCCCTGCTCTGTTCCTACTTTGGGAAGATAAGGATGGGGAGCCTTGTGGGTATCAGGGATCCCTCCCAGCCCCAAAAAGCCTCCGGGCTGTCTGGGAGGCTGGGGAGCAGCACGGCCCCAATCACACTGCAATCTGGGGCATGGTTATCATCTCTCACTGCCCGCCGTCCCCTCCCCGTGTCCCCAACCCCTGGGGTCACGGCCAGCAAGTGCCTGCGGGTCATCCTGCACGTCTGCCGGCCCTGCACTGCCCAATGAGCCTGAGAGCAGCTCCAAGGAGGGGTGGGTGCGTTCTAGGCAGGACAGAGGCCAACCACAGAAGCCGCTCATTTTCCATTCAAAGGGAACCGATGGCACCAATGGACCCCAACCCCATCCTCAACCCCACGGCCTCTCCTCAGCTCTGGGTTGGGGGCTCCCAGCATTGCCTCGCAGGCACTGAGCCGGCTCTGCCACGGGATGCGGGGCTGGGTGAGCAGGTTCTGCTCCACACATCCTCCCACGGCCAGAGCATTCCCACGGCCCCATCCTCCCCACCCCAGGGTCGTGCCTCAGTTTCCCCAAACCCAACATTTGACCGTGCCCAAGCGCAGCTCGGCGCAATGTCCCCGATGTCCCCAAGCAAAGACCCCACTGAACCGGCACACCCTGAGTCACGCCGCTTCCTCCTGCCACCCCATTTCCCATCAAAGCCGGGTCCTGCCCACCACGGCCCAGCCCTGCTGCTCTCCATCTGATGAGCTCACGGCCCAGGCTGCCGGGACTGGATTTCAGTGTAATTAACTGTTCGTGTTGAAACTCGCGCTTTGAGAGCTGCGCCCTTCGCTGTGGCTGAGCGCCAGGGCCAGAAGTGCTGAGCTTTCTCCTGCGCCGGCACATCTGCACCTCCACGGGGATGTCCTCACCTTGGTGGGATGCTGTCACCTCCCCTGGGACAGCTCCACGTCAGTGCTGTAGGGGTTGAAACATCCTGAAACGTCCCCCTGTCTGCATGGAGCCCCTGTAATGGGGTCTGGGATACTGTGGGTTGTGTGGATTGGGTGGGGACACCATGGGGATGGAGACATCATGAAGGTGGGGACACCATAGGGAAAATGTGGGGACGGGAACATTGTAGGGATGGGGACACTGTGGGGATGGGAAGGGACCCCGTAGGGATGGGAAGACCATGAGGGTGGGAACACCTTGAGGATAGGGACGCTATGAGGACGGGGACACTATGGAATAGGGGCATCATGGGGATGGAAACTCAATGGGAACGGGAGCACCATGGGGATGGAAATACCATAGGGGTGGAGACACCCGGGGTCTGGGGAATGGGAATACCGTGGGGATGGAAATACCATGGGGGTGGGGACACTATGGGAACATCATGGAGGTGAGGACAGTACAGGGATGGGAACAGCGCAGGGATGGGGGCACCGTGGGAACGGGGACACACAACTGCAGGGTTGGAGACGTGGGGCACCCTCTCCCTATGGAAAAACCCACCTGGAATGCCCACCTGGAAAGCCCTTTCTGGGACCCGTCCCTGAGGTCTGGGCTCGCTGAGTATTCCCACAACCCACGGCAGGGCTGGGAGGGGCTGCAGGCAGCCGGACCGGTGCTTTGGGGGCCCTGAGTGCTCCCCCAGCACGGCGTGGCATGCAATGGGACCGGCGCTGGGAGCTTCAGGAGCTGCCTGGGCATGTGCACGGGAGGAGAGATGAGGCGACCACAGAGGCAGGCGTGCACGAGATGGTTTATTGGAGCCGCACAGAGGCTTCGGCAATTCACGATCCTCCAACTGGGTGGGGGGCACATCGGACCCCCCTCCCCTTTTTCCCCATCCCGTCCCATCACCTCCTCCCACTGCCCCCAAGGGACCAGTGGCGTGGCTTCAGCCCCCCAAGACAGTGGGTTAGGGCCCCCCTAAGCCACGCTGGGGTATCTCCCAACCAAAATGCTAAAGGGGTGGGGGGAGCATGACAAGAACATGGGGGGGAGAGGGAAAGGGGAGGCCCTGCCAAAGGGCAAACATATGGACCCCACTCCCGGAACTGGAGGGGGGGTGAGGGTGGAGGGTGGGGTGAAATTCCTTACCCACCCCTTCAAAAAAAAAAAAAATAAAAGGAAAAGACACCGAGGGGTTTTGGGAAGGGGAGGAGGGGGAGTCTGGGAGGGAGAGGAGGAGGAAGGAGGTGGGGGACGGACCCCAGCTGCGTGGGGACCGTTCAGTTCTTGGGCTCTTCGCCAGCCTCGCCGCCGTCTTCGCCCGCGCACTCGGCTGTCCATAGCGTCAGGTTGTCCCTGAGCAGCTGCATGATGAGGGTGCTGTCCTTGTAGGAGTCTTCGCTGAGCGTGTGCAGGTCCCCCATGGCCTCGTCGAAGGTGGTCTTGGCCAGAGAGATGGCCTGCTCGGGGGCGTTGGCGATCTCGTAGTGGAAGACGGAGAAGTTGAGGGCCAACCCCAGGCGGATGGGGTTCGTGGGCTGCATCTCCTTTTTGCTGATGTCCATGGCCTCTTGGTACGCCTTCTGGGCGCTGTCGATCGTCTCCTTGCGGTCGTTGCCGGCGGCCACCTCGGCCAGGTATCGGAAATAGTCTCCCTTCATCTTCAGGTAGAACACTTTGCTCTCGGCGTCGCCGGCCTTCTTGATGAGGTGCTTCTCCAGCAAGCCCAGCACCACGTTGCAGACGCCCTTCAGCTCCTCTTCCACCTTCTCCCTGTATTCGTTCACCAGCTGCGCTTTGTCGTCGCCCTCCTCGGTTTTGTGCTCGATGCTGGAGATGACCCTCCAGGCTGAGCGCTGGCAGCCCACCACGTTCTTGTAGGCGACAGAGAGGAGGTTGCGCTCCTCGTTGGAGAGCTCGTCGCCGTGCTCCACCACCGCCTTCATGAAGTCCGCCATGTCCTCGTAGCGCTCGGCCTGCTCGGCCAGCTTGGCTTTCTGCACTTGGTGGTTTCTTGCCATGGCTGAAGGCGGACGGGCGCGGGACGAGACGTCGGGGCGAGGAGCGGGGCTGGGAGCCGTCGGAGCCTCTGCTGAGCTTCGCCGCCTCGATTCGCTTTTGGCTGAGCGTCGGAGCCCCGAGCGAGAGCGGGAGGAGTCAGCGAGGCTGAAGGAGCGGCCTCCTCCTCCTCTGCTTCCTCCCCGCTGAGCCCGCCCTTAAAAGCCAAATTGCCGTGAGTCATCGCGCCCCGAGGCAGAGGGGTGCTGGGGAAGGGGTGAGCGGGTGGCACCCACCTTGCCTTCGCTCAGGGTGCCGGGAGGGAAAGGATGAGCTCAGGGAAGTCCTGGGGTCCTCGGAGAGCCCCCCCCCCCATCAACGGGACACCCCAGGGGGACTCCGGATCCGTGGAGAACTCTGGGTCAACAGGAGATCCTGCATTAGTGGGAGACTGAACCAATGGGGGAGCTGGGATCAGTTGGGAACCCTGAACTAATGAAGGTCCCTGGATCAATGGGAGACCCCAGATAAATGGGAGACGTGGAATCCATGGAGACCCCAGACCAGTGGGGGACCCTGAACCAATAGGAGAGCCTAGATCAGTGGGATGCTCGGATCCATGGGAGACCTGGAATCATTGGGGTCCCCAGATCAGTGGGAAACCTCAAATAAATGGGAGATTCTGAATCAATGGGGGACCCCAAATAAATGGGAGATCCAAAATCAATGGAGATCCCAGATCAATGGGGGATCCTGAATCACTGGGGGAACCTGGATCAATGGGGGACCCCAAATAAATGGGAGACCTGGAATCAATGGAGACCCCAGATGACTGGGGGACCAATTGGGGACCCTTCCCCATCTGCCAGCAGTGCTCGGAACAGGGAGCAGTGGGGTCGTCACATTGGGGTGAAGCAGGAATGCGGCAGCACCCGGTGCTCCCTTCCCAAATACCCTTAGAGAAACAGCACGGGGTGGGCCTGGCTGTAAAAATGGTCTCCTCCCAAAAATCCTATCGCTGTCATTTTTATATGATGATTAACTCGTTGGTAATTGCGAGGGCTTGAAGGGCAGGTATTTATTCCCACCGGTGGGGAAATCGAGGCAGGAGGAGCAGCACCTTGCCCAGCACTGCCACAGGGATCGGGGCCAGGATTGGGATCGGGGCATTCCCAACCAACACCGCCAGCTCAGGGGAATTGCCCTGGCACTTGGAAGTACTCAACACCAACCCCCTCCCAAAATATCGGGGTGTCCCCAACCCCAGGGCAGCTCCACACCCACAAACCCCACCAGAGCCCCATTAAGGCTTCTCCAGCTCTCCCCCAGACCCATTGCCACGTCCCCCACCCTCTCCGCTCATCCCAGCAGGGCACGTTTTGCTCCCTTCACGCCGCACTGAAAAGAGTTGAGATTTTTTTTTTTTCAATTTTTTTTTTTTTTTTTTCATCCTCATTTTTATTTTACTTCTGCCCAGGAGCGCTGGCGGCCCCGATTAGGATCTGCGCTCAGCGTTGCGCTGCAGTTTCGCTCTCAGCCTGTTCCCACACGCCGGCACAGGGCAGGGTGCGGCGGGCAGGCAGCACGTGGGGATGGGGCCAAGGGCTTCACCAGCACTGTGCCAGCACCCTCGGCCCCATCCCTTCCGTTCTGTCCCTGCTGGGGTTGCTCAGGGCTGGGAGCTGCCGGTCCCAGCTTTGTGCGGTCCCCACTCCCCGTCCAGCCAAGCGGTGGGGGCTGTGGGGTTTGGGGCCCAAAGTGGAGCCCACGTGGGCACTGCCTGACCTCACGGATGGAAGGGGCTGTGGTTTTGAACAGAATGCACTTCTGCCCCATCTCATCCCAACATGGTAGCACCCCCCCATCGGAGAGTATGGGGGCAGGTCCCCCCCAGGGTGCAGCGTGGAGCTCGAGGGTTCGGGTGCTGCCAGAAGCACTGAGCTGCTGCCAAATGGTGGCAATGAGCTGAGCAGGAGCTGCAGAAATATTCTGCTCTACCGGTTTTGGTGCAAGTTAGGGGGGGAGGAGGAGGTGAAGGGACGAGCCCCAGCTCTGTGCCCTGCTGCGGGGGGAGCATGGCCACCCATCACACTCAGAGCACCCACAGATGCCCCTAAACTCACACAGCTTCAGCGAGGGATGCAGGATGGAGCCCAGCACCACAGAGACAGACAGGAAACGGGAAAATCTTTATTTCATTACAAAAGTAAAAGGCAGAATCCTACCAGGCTTGAAGCCCTTTGCACAGGGGGAAGGGACCCATCCCCTCCATCAGAGCCCCATAGTGATGAACTGGGAGGTGGGGAGCTCATAAGGAGGGTGAGTATTGACCATGCACCATCCTACAGGGTCAAGTGGGATGCAGTGGGCAACATGTGCTGGCTCAAACCCAACCCCCCCCCCCCCCCCCCCCCAGGAGGAGCCCCCAGGTAGGGCTGGGTGCTGGGAGCCCTGGCTCAGTTTATGGCCCTTCCCCACGGTGAGGGGGAGGCAGGAGGAACGCAGTATTGCACTCAGGAGGGATGCTGTATGGCTTTTTGGCCCCTGCTGTGGGTGGGGGGCTCAGAAAGGCTTTGGCTTGCACACGGCTGCTCTCCCCCCTGTCTCCCAGCAGGAAGGGGGAAGGCACAGCTCTGCAGAGGCACAGGCGGTGCTGATGGCTGTCGTCATCGGGGAGATTCGTGGGGTCCTGGCTTCCCCAGGGTGCTCCAAGAGGGGCAGAGGGGCTGCCGGCCTGCGGAGCTCCGTGCTGCCCTGAGCACACTGCACAGCCCCAGGACCGGGGAAGGAGGAGAAAGAACTCACCTTGATGGTAGGCACATGGGAGGACAAATGTCACATTACACACAGGGAAACTGAGGCACGGAGAGATGGAGATGAAGGGTGGAACCATAACGTGCTCCCAGTCCGGACAAACCACAAACACATCCCTGCACCATGCAGGGCACTACTGCAAACATCACGGGGCTGCTGTCCCCAAGCTGGGCTGACCCAGTCCAGCTCCATCTCACAGCACTCGGGGGCGGGGGGGAAGCAGCCTGCTGTGCTCACCCAGGCTGCAGGAAGGCGGTGGGAGCATGCAGGTATCAGCACGGCTGGAGGGTGATGGAGGGCTTCACAGGCAGAGCCGGACATGCAGTGGAGATGAGATGGGCTGAAGGAGAAAAAAGGAAATCCTTTCTTACCAGCCAGCCCCCAAAATGCAGGGCCAGGAGCAGAGGAGAGGGCACGTCCCATCAGGCTGTGCAGGAAACAGCGAAGTCCTGGCAGGCATCCTCCTGGGGAAGACACCAGAGTTACGCGCCGCAACGCCAGCGGGCACGGGGTGTGCGAGCTGTGATGGATGGAGTGCGGGGCCCAGAGGGAGCTCAGCTCCAAGCAGAGATGCATGAGCAGAGCGACACTTGGCCCAGCCCTGAGACCTGGGGGCAAACCCTCTCCCTCAGTTTCAACTTGGTGCTCAGTGCCCCCCCCCCCCCCCCCCCTCCGCAGCCCCATCCTGCAGGAGGGCGCCCAGGCGAGCCCTGTGACTAATGCACCATCCAATGTCAACATCCTCTTTTGTCTTAAAGGAATAAAATAATAATCCAAGCAATTAACTCTTTAAAAATATAATTTTATTACAACGAGTAATCAAGGAAACCGGTTTCAATAAGAACAGGAAGGAACCTGGGCCCCGCTGATGACCTGCACACGGCTCTGTTGGCCCCAGGTCCTCCTGCTCAGCCCTTGCTGACAAACCCCTGGGACAGCTGTGCAGCAGCAGGGACATAGGGGCACAGCAGCCTCTTCGGATGCCAAGGTGGCTTTTAGGCTTCCAGGCTGAAGCACGCAGCCCATGGGATGGCACGGAGCCACACTGCTCCCATTGCGCTCAGTGAGGGCCATCTGCTGGGATGCAGCAGAAATGGAGCAGCTGCCACGCTCTCACCTGGGCCCCTGGGGCCAGCCGGGCTTTCTGCAGAGGGGAAGGCAAGCTGGTGGCCATGGCAAGCTGGCAGCCCTCCATGTGGACTGGCTCAGTCACCTGCTGCATACAGCACAGCTCTGGCTAACTCAGCAGGACAAGCTGCCCCCTGCCCCAGGCTGAAACCCCTGCCTGCAACTCCCAGGAAACCCAACCAGGCAGCTTGACACAAAGCCCTGCAAGGCTCCAGCCTGATCCTAACATGCACAATGCTATCTATGTCAAATATAAAAACATTACATAGAAAAAAAAAATCTACAAATTGTGCAAAATTATCCAGCAGCTTTTAGTAACACGATTCAAGTATTGCTAATAAGGCCTGTGAGTCTCCCTCTACTGCTCCTGTCAGCAACCTGCAGAGCTGGGAGCCCAACCCGGCTCAGCCACATCTCCATAGGCTGGGAACGATGCACCAAGGCACACAGGGATCACCCTGAGTTCTCTGCTGGCCCGAAACCCAAAGCAAGAGCACGATGTGAGGCTGTCAGAGATCAGAACACACTTGCTGCTCTCTCTGTGTAACCACCTGGGACAGGCACAGCCCTTGGGAAGTCACCACTTTCCTGCAGCCTTCCATTCTCCTACAGGTTGGATGCAGTCGGGCTTCCCTGGCAAGTTAAGGATCCCAAATCTCACAGCTGGAGCTTCCCACAGGGAGAGCTGCAGGATGCTGTATGTGTTTCTTCTTCCTCACTACGAGGGTCCTCCTAACTTGTGCCCTTGCTGCAAAGCTTTGTCTTACTGCCACAGCCAACATGCCAAGATCTCCCCAGCATTGCCCTGGTGAGCGGACAGAATACAGAACCAGCAGCAGACAGGACGCCCAGCCAGCTCCCATGGCTGCACAACCACAACTCAGCAAGGCACAGCAGCTGCTGGACAAGAAAAGCCACTCTGGCAGCAGGTCAAGCTGAATACCTGGCCGCTAAGACACACAACCCCTCTGCATTGGCACGGAGGAGCAAGAAGCGTTCATGGATACAGCAGGGGCAGCAGGGAGCTTCCACCTGCACCAGCCTTGCAGGCAAGGCTCAGCAGCACAGCTCCAAGCAGGATCCCTCTGCCAGCCCACGCCCCGTTCTCAGCTCCTCTCTGCCCCACGCAGGGCACGCAGCCACTGCCCGGAGTGATGCTCCAGGCTCAGGGCTCTCCTCTCCCCAGACCCGTTTTGCTTCCCAGGTGCAGGAGGGATCCCTGCTTCCCCGGCAGCCCCAGGGGTGCTGCATCAGTCAGAAGTCCAGGCAGGTCACATCACAGTGAAAGGAAGAAACAAAAAATAATAAATAAATAATAATAATAAAAAAAAAGGCAACGTATGGCTCGACCGAGTCTTTGGCAGATCTGCATCACAAAGCTGTCCTGCCTGAGGCCAGGGAGATGGTGAGAAGGGAAGGTACTGCTGGAGATGGGTGCAGGCATGGCGGGCACTGGGCTACACCCCAGCACCACCTCCTACCATGCTGGTGTCAGGTTTGGCTCCAAAGGAAGGGATTTCGTGCTTTGGACTGGCCGGCGTCCCCACATCTGGCTGGATGAACCCTCTTCTGTCTATCAAACTGGAAAACAAAAGGGAAAAGATGCAAGGGGAGGAGGGTTAGGATGCAGGACATGGAGACCGGATGCACAGCCACTGAATCAAATCATTTTCAGTGATGGTTTCTGCAGACCCTCTGCTGGCCCGGGCTGTAAACCAACCCTGATCATAAAACCAAAACCTTCCTGACACGCAGACAGCTCTGCTGTAGAGATGGAGCTGATGACCCACAGGAGGTCTCCACAGCTCCCTGCCCACCACACAGCCAACAGAAAGGTTTGGGTTGCCACAGACCCAAGTGGGAGCTGCAGAAGGACTTTATAACAGGAATACAAACTAAACGTGGAAAGAATCTAGGTGAAATGTTCTTCTGCAGCCTCCCAGCATGCAGCTCAGCTCCCTGAAACCACATTTAGCATTGCTGAATGGCAATGCTGGCATTTCAGTACCTCTGAGGCCAACAAAGAGCAGTGGGTAATGCAGGGAGCAATGCAGAGAGCAGGATGCAGAACGCAGAGCTGCATAGCAGGCAGCCTAACTCTGCCCCAGTGCACCCTCTGGTGACAGAGCAGCGAAAGCAGCTGCTTGCAGCTCCCCAGACAAACACTAAAAGCTGTTCTGGAGAATCTGGTGGGATGCTGCCAAGCATTTCGGGTCGTCTGAGCTCTCACCTGGGATGGAATGGTCCACACAGCACCGCACAGCAGTTTGTGAGGATACTTTTATGGCTGTAAGGATTGGCAAACTCTGAACCCCTCTTATTTGACCAGGACCCTTTGATCTGAAAAGAAAGGACACGATTAAGGTAGGAAAGAGGTGATGGTAGGTAATGGCGTGATGGGGGGCTTGGTTCAAATCCTCGCTCAGGAGGTGGGAGGTTGGGCTTAATGCAAACCTCCTCCCTGTGTGATGAGCAGCAGGGCAGCATGACGGCACTGTGCTCCTCCTGCCTCTGCCCAGGCTCAGCAACCAGAAGCTCCAGAGCCGTGTCCCCTCCATGCCGTGCACCATCAGTGCCACTGCCTGACCCTCACCCCTCTTTATTCTCTGCTAAGCTGAAAGCTCTTCAGAGCAGCGCTCTGCCTAACGGTCCCTCTCATGCTCCAGAGGTTAAACAAGCAGTGAGGGGACTCCCAGGTCGTTCTGCAACAGAAGGAAGTAATCTCATGTCCCCACCCTCAGCAGCTGTCACAAGGACTCTGATTTTGAAAGTCAGGGCACGTTCAGCATAGGCGCACACAGGCGGGCAGATGTTGTACCCAGCCTTGGGCCCCTGGATGCAGTGAACCATTCACCACCCTGTTTCCTCCTCCTGTTTTTACTCCCCCTCTGCAGATGCAGCACGTGCCTGGGACGTGGGCAGCACAGCTGGAGGAGCTTTGGGCTCATGACTGGTGGGGCTGTGCTGTGACAGCCTGCTGCAGTCCAGCCAACCACTCTCAGCCAACAGAATGGGGAGGAGGAAGAAATGAAAGGAGGAGAAAAACAAACAAAAAAAAAGGATTCAAACCTGATGGGATGCAGTGCTGGAAGCTTCCAGCAAGGATGACAGGTACTTCTGATCAGAAGGGTGAATTTTGATTCCTTCTGAGGATCAGACAGATCCTGCTTTTCCATACAGTCTGCCCTTCTCAGGGCACTCACTCAGCCCTTTGAGTCTGCACCACCCCAGCCTTTAAGGCACACCTCTTGAGAAGGCATCTGTGTATTTTTTGCTTATTAGACACGAGGAACTAATAGAGACAAAGGGACTTGCCCAGGGTCTCTCAGGAAACCTGTGGTTAGACAGGATGCTGAATTAAGATCACCCATGTCCCAAGCTAACACCCAAACCTCAGGGGCCTGCTTTCCTTTTTTTAACCTCAGAACTCCTCATTTTAAGCAAACCCATACACAGAATGGAAAAAAGCCCACGTGTGACCCTGCTGACATTTCAGAGTGCTGCCTCCCAACCTGACACCAATGCTGTCCTCCCACCACGCTGCTGTTTGCTGTGGTTCCCTTGCTCAGCTCTCCAAACCGGGAGCACAGCTGCTTCCTTGTCAGTGGATTATGGCAGAATACCTCACCCAGATCCTGCACCATGGCCAGGGATTCCTGGGAGCCTCACCTCTGCTGAGAGAGCAGGAGGGCTGGCGGCCCCTCAGCAGATTTTGGGGTGAAAAGATGAGGGTTTGGCTACTCACGTCTTCGTTCGTGGTCAGGTTCGAGGCAACTAAGTAAGTGTGAAAACCTGAGAGGCCCAAAATAGACCAGACTGAGAAAAAACAAATCACCAGCTCCAGCACAGTGAAACAAAAGTCAAGGAATTCTCAGGGAACAAAGTCATCTACACAAGCTGTTTTGGGGAGGCACTCACAGTTAAGACCACACCAACTGGGCCATGAAAGCACCCCAGCTACCTCTCCATCCCCATGCCATTCTGCAGCCATCCACCAATGCATGACTTTCTCCAGATGTTCCTCATCCTTCAGAGCCTTGCAAGCTGGGAATCAAGTTTGCTACCCAGCCTTAGTCCCCTGGCAATGAACTACAAGTGGGAGTAAAGATGAAACCAAACTGGTGATGCCATCAGTCTGTGAGCATCGGATACCTGCCTGCCCCAACCTGGCACCTGGGGTCTGATTAAACCATGGGAAATGCATCAGGCCACCCCTACAAAGAGCCAGCTTCCCTTCTCTGTTACACAATTAATTGTTGCTGCACCAGTGCTCAATTGTCCAAGCAGTTGTTGGCACCGAAAGGATATCTTGCAGGTGTTGTCTTCAGAGTGGTGAGGAATCCATCTCTCTGAGAGCCTGCAAGGCAAATGGGACAAGGAACCACGTTCCAGCAGGCAGCCTCACACCTCCAGGCAATGCTTCACTCCCCAGCACACAGCCACCCCCCGCAGGCCAGAGGGATCTGCCTGGCTGCCCAAAAACACCTGCAGGCTGCAACTGTGCAGAGATGTCAGCGAGCAAGTGCAGGTCCAGGAGATTTAGAGCTGAAGGAGAGGTTACCTGCCCTGCAGGGCTAAGTGAAGACACACTTAAAGCCCACCCATTTGGGATTGCACAAAATGCATTTGCTCTGCAGGGGGATAACTCTGTCACCAGCTCTCAAGGTTTCTCTGCAGAGAGGAGAGGAGCAGTCAGGGCTTCCCCGCAACGTGAACCCCCGCTTATTTGGGATACCTGCACTGGGAAGCCAGGCTCAAACCCACACAACAACCTCGTGCTGCCCCAGGGCCCCGAGCTGCTTGTCTCCTAAAGCAAGGTGTGCTGCTGCTGCTGCTGGCAGCCGGACTTACGCAGAGTGAGGTGGGTGACGACGCAGGCGAAGATGAAGGCTGTCAGGAAGGAGAGGGAGAGGATGAAGGCGTAGAAGTAGCGGTAGTTGCGCTTCCCCACGCAGTTGCCCACCCAGGGGCAGTGGTGATCAAACCTCTCTGGAACACAGGAGAACAGTGAGGCTGCTGCTGCCCTCCACATGTTGCTGAGCCTCTGACAACTGGCTGAGAACCGAGCTCACACCCACTGTGCCGAGATCGGCAGCTCTCAGCAGAGCATCATTGCTGAGAAGCTTGAAGCAAGCCCTGCAGCCTGTTCATAGACCCCTTCTTAAACATCATTTAAGGTCAAAACTTTCCTATCACCATGCACTGCAAGCTTGCAAGCCCTGTGACCGGTAACATCTCCCATTACTAAAACTGAAAGAGAGCAGGGAAAGCGTGGCAGTTTCTCCAGCACCCAGCAGCACTGGGTGTGTACCCACAGCATTGCTGCTCTCCCTCTGTGTGTCTGTTCCCTTTGCAGAAAATAATATACAAAGTTATGAAAATACGGCTCCACAATCCAAGAAACTGCCTGGGAACCCAGGGCAGGTACAGTATGCCTGCAAGCACTCCCAGCTTCTAATGAAAGGGCTGGATTGCAGACTGAAGCACTGCTGTAACCCTGCTGCAGGGGACATCAACACAAACAGAACTCTGACACAAAGTCATGCCTGCTCACCCAGACTGTACCTCCCTAAATGCTGTCCTGCCTGTGGCTGCTTTCCAGGCAGCAGATCCAGTGCAAGGAGGAGCCCCAGCCACCCACAGCTATCCCCAGACATGAAACACATGAGAGCTCCCAAACTTAATCAGAGCCATGGGGTTCTGCTGCTCCATCTGCCCCAGTAAAGTACAGTGCGTGGCTGCAGGGCCCCACAGGGGACTACCAGGAGCCTCACTCAAGGAGCAAAGCCTCTGCTCGTGCCACTGAGCCCTGTGCTGCTGCTCTGCCCACTCACACTGCTCCCTGCACGGGGCCTGGCTGCATGGAGCCTTGGAGGCTTTTCTTGTCTTCCTTCCCTCCTGCCCCACTGCAGCCACAGGGCACAGAGTGAATGCATAGATGAGCTACACCACAACCTGCAGCAGTTTCTGTACCACCCAGAGGCCAGAGACAGCTTGGAGCCTGCTGCAAACATTGTGCTTGGTGAAGCCTTAACAGAATCACAGAATCAAAGAACAGCCAGGGTTGGAAGGGACCTCGAGGATGATGAATCTCCAACCCCCTGCCACACGCAGGGCCACCAACCTCCACCTTCAATACCAGCCCAGGCTGCCCAGGGCCCCATCCAAGCTGGCCTTGAACACCTCCAGGGACGGATGGGGCATCGCAGCCTCTCTGGGCAGCTGTTCCAGTAAAATCACACATCATGGAACACCCCCCTCCAAAGCAGGGGAAAGAGACACAGAGCACTGGACGTGCTGAGCCCTCAACCCGAGCCACTTCTATTTAAATGAGAAGAGGCCAGACCTCTTGCTATCTCACCATATAACCCCTTGTGAAAAGCAAAAGCAGTCTGCTCAGGAACCTAAGCCACCCTTACACCCATGGGATGCAAACTGCTGCTTTCGGGACTCACCGACGCAGTTGTCGCAGACGCTGCAGTGAGAGGTGCGGGGGGGACGGAACATTTTGCAGGTGTAGCAGTATTTGAGCTTCACCACGTACTTATTGATGACCACTTCCATCGTGCGGGCTGGCAGGCGGTACGTGGAGGTCCCCATGGCATCTGCAAGGGAGAGGAGGGACAGTCAGAGCAGTGCAGGGGACACCTGACCACCCCAGGACCCAGCTGACACCCCACGGGACCCCAATCCGCTGCCAGGCACGACGAGGCATTGGCACATCCCCATCACAGAGCAGCACAGCAAGCACGTCTCAGGTGCTCCAAGGAAGATTTCATTGACCCGTGCACATCAGTGGCACGAAGGGTTCCTTATCCTCGTGGGTGAAACTGAGGATTTGCAGAGGTGCTGTGTGTTTCACCTGTGCGTTGTGCACTTGGAGCTGGCAGCTAGAAACTGATTATCAGCTCGGCAAAATTGGGAGCTGGAAAACCTCTGTGCCATGTCTGCAATTTTGGGTTATTTGTTTGTCTCAGCCACTCCTGAAAGAGCACCTTTCCCACTCCTGGGGAAGGCTTTGAAAATAGAGATGTAACAGAGCAAGGTAAGAGGAAAATAAATGGATTATATCACCAGCAACAGCTGGTGCAGCAGGCAGCATCTGCAGCCAGATTACTGCTGTCAGCACTTATAAATAGAAACACAGATAACCATTCTGAGAAGATTTTCAAGCCAGTTTGTTTAGTCAAGTACAGAATTATCGCCTTGCAGCTGCCCTCAGTGGGCAGATGGGAAATGCTCCATGTCAGCTCTGCTAAAGCATTTCTTACTGAAGGTCAGGGTGCACACACCTTCCTGGCACTGCAGCACAGCAGACAATGGCACTGATGCAGCGAAAAGCAAAGAGCTGGGGGCTGAGCCCATCACATCATTTGTGTCCAGGTCTGGAGCCCCCAGTACAACAAGGACAGAGAGCTGTTGGAGAGGGTCCAGAGGAGCCACAAAGATGATCAGGGGACTGGAGCACCTCCCCTACAAAGACAGGCTGGGGGAGCTGGGCTTGTTCAGCATGGAGAAAAGAAGGCTGCGGGGTGACCTCATTGCAGCCTGCAGTACCTAAAGGGAGCCTACAAACAGGAGGGGAATCAACTCTTGGAAAGGGGGGATAACAGCAGGACAAGGGGAAATGGTTTGAAGTTGAGGGAGGGGAGATGGAGGTTGGATGTCAGGGGGAAGTTCTGTGCTATGAGAGCGGTGAGGTGCTGGAACAGCTGCCCAGAGAGGCTGTGATGCCCCGTCCATCCCTGGAGGTGTTCAAGGCCAGGTTGGATGGGGCCCTGGGCAGTCTGGTATTAAATGGGGAGGTATTAAATGGGCTGGTATTAAATGGGGAGGCTTGTGGCCCTACATGTGGCAGGGGGTTGGAGATTTGTGATCCTTGAGCTCCCTTCCAACCCTGGCCATTCACCTCGTCCTCCTTGCAGGGCTCAGGCTGCTCAGCCCAGCCCTCACTATCTGCAGGATGCTTACACAGAGGTTTGTCGTGGTTTACCACAAGCAGCTCTGAAACCCACTAAAGCCTCCAGGAGGGATGGTTCCACTTGGAGTGAGCACACAGGTTAAGGGCTCCATTCCTTCTCATACTGGCGTTCCAAAGCATCCCAGCACTGGACATCCCCCCCCCCCCCCTGCACTTCTGGCTGAGTGCTTCCAGCTTACAAATCCACAGTGCCTTTACTACACCCCAAGAGTGGATTCCACCCCCCAGGCCAATCCTGCTCTCTCATCTCCTGCTGTGCAGCCCCTCCACCTTCCCAATGCTGACCTGAGCAAGGAGTGGCAGCTAAGTTCCATCACAGCAAAATTCCTGCTGCGGGGTGACCCCACCAAGACCAGCAGGAGGGAGGGCAGTGAGAGATGGGACCATGCATCAGTACAGACCACCCTCACTCACACTGAGATGAAATGACTGAGGGACCGCTCTCTGTGCAGCAACAACCTCCATCTCAGCACCAGTTTTAGCTCAGTCGCAGCTGTCCCGTGAAAACAGAAAAGAGGATCTCATCCCTACTTGTTTTTAGAAACATTTCCTTGATCCAGGAACCCTACTCAGGAGATTCTGCCTGTCAAGTTCTCCCCTCAAATCCCAGCTGATGTGGGGATAAGCACATCATCTAGGGAAGCTTTTTATCTTCCAAGCATGCCTCTTGCTTTTGGCAGCTTTCTAAATGCTGCTTGGTTAATCCTCATCAGCTTTCTGTCTTGTCAGAGTCTCTGCACTACAGCCACGTCACAGAAGGGCAGAGGGGAGGAACTCAGGTAGCACAGAACTGTCTCTTCCAAGAGAGGGAAAATAAACCGAGGTCTGTAGGCTCGGCTGGAAATCAAATCCCCAGAAATCCCAGCCCCAGATCTGAACTACAGCACAGACGATGAACGCTCTGCCTGTCTGCCTCCATGAGTGCAGCAGTGTGACTCTGAATGGGGACTTTGTGCACCCCCAGCTGCAGCACAGCCGCTGACAGCACCACGTTCAGGATGCTGATGTCCTGAGCTCTCCTTCATCTCGGCTCTGTACAGAGCCACAGCCTTGGCTTGCTGCTGTGCTACAGGCACAGGGCTTTGCCTGGGAAAGCAACGGGACAAAGCAGTAAGGAAAGCTCTAAGCAGACAGCATGCAGAAGCACCCGCAGCAGAGGGCCCAGCTGTCTCACCAATGCGCTTCTCCAGGTCTGCAGCCTCACTGGGGGTGGCTCTGGGCAGGATCCCGGGGTCCCTGCAGCTCGTCTGGAGGAGGCAGCTGATGACGAAGAAGAAGAGGACAGCTGCGATGATGGGGATGGCCAGGGTCAGGTGACGGGCGAGGAAGGGGCAGCTGTGAAATGACCAAAAAAACCCCAAACTCACATATATAAGCACTGTTACCACCCATCCCTTCAGAACCAGCTATCGTTTATTACACAGCATACTACAAATTACCGCGGGGAGGGGGTTGGGCTGAAGCAGAGCCCTCTAACACAGCAGGAGCCAGCACAGATCACGACCCGTAACACAAATCCTGCAGCGCCGGAGCTGTGCGGGGCAGCCCCGTGTTCTCCAGCACCAAGGCAGCACCAGGAGCCAGCCGCTCCGCACAACCTCTGCCCTCCTCAATCGCACCATCGCCAAACCGCAGGATATCCCCACTAGGAAAGGACCCACGGGGGTCACCGAGCCCGACCCCCCCCCCCAGCCCGGGTTAAGCAGGGATCAAACACGGCACGAGCTTTGCCCAAAGCGGAGAGGGAAAGGAGCGCTCGTTCTCCTCCGCTTCGGGAGGGCTCAGCACCGAGCTCGGCTGCCCGGCACCGCGCATCCCCCGAACAACCGGCACCGAAAGGACTCCGAGCTCAGCGCTGCCTCCTCCTCCTCTTTTTCCTCCTCCGGGTCCCGGCAGCTCACGCGCAGAACGGGAAGGACGGACGCGATGTCTCGCACCGCACAGCGGGCACCGCCGGCCGACGGACGCGAAGCGGCGCTGGGGGCTGCGCGGACTCACTCGAAAGCGAAGAACAGAGCGCTGGTGGCCAGGATGAGACCGAGCGTGAGGGCGAAGACTCCGCTGTGCCCCGCCAGCATCAACCGGCCGCCGCAATAGAAGCGGTTGCGGCCCGGGAACACCTCCCATTTCCGTCGGGGCCGCCGGTTCTCGCCTGGACGCTCCGGTACAACGGGCGGCGGGGAAACGGCGGGGCCAGGAGCGGCGGCACCGGGCGGGATCTGCCGGTACTCGCAGTCCTTCATGGCGCCGCCCGGAGCCCGCAACGCCCGGCCCGGCCCCGCCCCGCATTGCAGCGCCCCCTGCCGGCCACCGTTGGGAGCGGGGTGTGACCGGAGAGCGGCGTTGCGGGGCGGCACGGCTCAGCACGGGGGGGTCGGGGGCGTCGTTGCACAGAATCACAGAAAGGCTCGGGTTGGAAGGGACCTCGAGGATCACGATGCTCCAACCCCCTGCCACACGCAGGGCCACAAACCTCCGCATTTCACAGCAGCCCAGGCTGCCCAGGGCCCCATCCAACCTGGCCTTGAACACCTCCAGGGATGGATGGGGCATCACAGCCTCTCCGGGCAGCTGTTCCAGCACCTCACCGCCCTCATAGTAAAGAACTTCCCCCTGACATCCAACCTCAATCTGCCCTCCCTCAACTTCAAACCATTTCCCCTTGTCCTGCTGTTATCTTCCCTTTCAAAGAGTTGATTTCCCTCCTGTTTTAGGCTCCCTTTAGGTACTGCAGGCTGCAATGAGGTCACCCCGCAGCCTTTTCTCCATGCTGAACAAGCCCAGCTCCCTCAGCCTGTCTTTGTAGGGGAGGTGCTCCAGTCCCCTGATCATCTTTGTGGCTCCTCTGGACCCTCTCCAACAGCTCTCTGTCCTTGTTGTACTGGGGGCTCCAGATCTGGACACAGTACTGCAGACGGGACCTCACAAGAGCAGAGTAGAGAGGGACAATCACCTCCCTGTCCCTGCTGGCCACCCCTCTTCTGATGGAGCCCAGGATACCATTTGCTTTTGCAATGCACACTGCTGGCTCATGTTCAGTTTTTCATCCATCAGGACCCCCAGGTCCTTCTCTGCAGGGCTGCTCTCAAGGACCGCTCCTTCCAGTCTGTGTGGATGCCTGGGATTCCCCTGACCCAAGTGCAGAACTTTGCACTTTGCTGTGTTGAACCTCATCAGTTTCACCCAGGCTCACCTTTCAAGCCTGTTGTGGCCTCATGTGACTGCAAAGAGGAGCCCTAACGGGAAGCAGCAGCTGTGAGCAGGGCCAGCAGCTCACTGCCATGCGTTTCCCCTTCTGTGGTAAGGAGGGCAGCTCTTTCTGCTAATTGCACTTGAGAGTTTCGGTCCAGTGGCTCCTTTTGTGAACATAGGGTTTGAGTTTCTTCCCTCCACGAGATGGGAATTTTTCCTTATCATCTTCTGCATAACAGTGGGAGGCAGACAAAACTCTGCCTGCCTGCCAGGAGCTGCTGCTCTTCCACTTCATCTCCTGCAGTGCCAATGGGAAGGTGGGAGGAGGCAAAAAGTCAGGATAACACCCTAGAAAAGTAAGGAGACACTGGGGAACAACCCCATGGGTACAGCCCATGAACAAAGGGACAGAACAAAGAAATAGCTCTCCAGGTTCACACTGCATTTCTCAAATGTTTATTTCAGTGCAGATAAGATAACTAATGCAACTGCATATTTGAAAGACAGAAGGAAATGTGTTCCAACAGCTTGTTGTATGGGTGCTGTTTATTTTTCTGTAATTACTCTGCTCATATTCTCCAATGTTATGTTAATGAAGTGGCACAAATGCATGCACACACACCTGATAGTTCTGAACTGCTCTCCTGCATCCTCCTTTACATTACAAAAAAACACACCTTTGTTTATTAAGACAGAAACATTACAAGATGAAACTCCAGCAAGTCAGATCTTTGCCAAGAACCCCAATAACCAGGAAGTTGTTTTTCACAAAGCCCCAACAAATCTGACCTTTTCACTGTGGGGGGTCACTGCCAATTAAGCTCTTTGTGTTTCTAGTTGTTATCACAACACCCACACCTACTAAGTTGATAAAATCATAGGATGGTCTGGGCTGAAAAGGCCCACAGTGCTCATCCAGCTCCAACCCCCTGCTGTGTGCAGGTCACCAACCAGCAGCCCAGGCTGCCCACAGCCACATCCAGCCTGGCCTTGAATGCCTGCAGGGATGGGGATCCACAGCCTCCTTGGCAACCTGTTCCAGTGCCTCACCACCCTCTGGGTGAAAAACTTCCTCCTATATCCAACCTAAACCTACAACATCTGACTGCTTTGGCTTTCAGCTCTCTCTACTACTGCTGGCACAAAGCAATGAGTTAATATACTAAACCAGACTGCCACAGAGAACAGTAGCACAAGCAGCTGTGACTCCTTCAGTGTCAGTCCCACCTTCACCTTGCTGCAGGTGGCACCAGCTAACGAGCTGAGTCTTAACTCAGTAATGACAAACCAGGCCAGTGCTTCTGCTTAAGGTTTATCAATCCCAAAGAAAATACGTGGAGGCAAGTTAATATCCATCAGTTTAATAGAGAGGCACTCACCTTGGTAGGGGCAGCTGGCCAGCAGAGTGCCCACACCACCCCTCAGTGCTGTATTTATGACAGCAGGAGACAAGAAAGCAGCATTCACAGAAAGCAGGGAGACCTGGTTACAGCTGCAGAGCAGTTGCTCACAAACAAGTTTCTTCTTGCTATGTACAGAAGGAAGAGGCAGTGTGTGTTCCCAAGCTGCCACAAGTCCTTTCTCGTGGGCCAGTCACCTGTTTGGGCCTTGAGCTGTGTTTATCCACGTGTGATCTGAAATGCAAACTTACCAGGCAAACACACACGATACAAAGGTTGGCTGGGATCAGTGCTACCTGTAGACTTTCCCCCTTTCATTTTCACATTTTGCAACAGATCCTGAAAGAGAGAGAAAAAGTGAACAAATGTTGACATCTTTCCATTCCCCCAGGTGGTTCTGGATGGTGCCCTGTCAGTCTCATTTAACCCCTGCTCTCTTCCCAGCCCTCAGCTGCACGTTATGCCTCCATGTTGAGCAGCAGAGGATGCCAAAGGGAGCAGGCCAGTGACTTAAGAATTAAGCACAACAGATGGCTGGAAGCCTGCAGTGTTTTTCTGAGGTGCAGGACACGCACACCTCACTTCCAACACCATCTGTCACCCACCTTGATGGTGGGAAGTCGAGTCCTAAGATGGCTGCAATTGCTTGTGACATGGGCTACAGATAACAGATATTTGTAAGCCTGCAGAAATCACCAGCACAATTCCTCTCTGAAAAAAGAAAGTTTCTTTTCAGGTCACTCAAACTCTGTACAGGCTGAAGCTGCATAGGCAAATATGATACTTCAGATGCCATTAAAGGAATCACATGAGAAGAAAGAGGGATTTTGTATTCCATGAAAATAAAACCGGGAGCAGAGCATAAGAATAATGCATGAAATGAAGATATTTATTCTGGGAAATGATTCATGATTGCCTTTAGCTGGCAGACCATGAGCTTGTGGAGGCACCTGTGACAAACTACTCCAGAAGAGATTTTCACTTATCTGAGTGTTGGTTTTTTTTCCCATTGAGAACTGTACTGTTCTCAGCCTTTTACCCATTGAGAACTGGCAAACCACCTCTTTCTTTCATCTCTCTGCAACGAGTGGCTGTGTTTCCCTCTTCTAACTCCCCAAGGGCAGTACTTCAATCACTGTGTGCACTGAGTCTTCTTTCCATTGGTCTAAAATTCATTAAATTATTCACATTGCCTGGTTTGAGAAACATTCAAATTGTGGGCATCAAACAGCAACCAAGCATCCAAGTAACAGCAGGGAACTTACCAAGATACTCAAAGCTTTTTACCTCTCCTTTCACTGTTCTCCAAAGTCTGCCTGTGGTTCTCCTTCTCCAGTGATGCCTTCCCAGTTGTCCCATGAGGGGATGACAATCACAGTTCAACTCAGCACCCACCTCAAAAGAAAAAAACAAAGCTTCACTGTTAGCTGGCACAGCAGCAAAGAAGACGACAGTGATCACATTCATACCTACCTTCACAATCACCTGCTTCCATGGCAAGTCAAAATAGCAAGAAGATCCATTATTTATGAGCTACAGAATTCTTCCAGAACTGAAGGGATTCACTGAATCCTGACAATTCAGAAATATTTTCTCCAGGAAATTCACTGTTTTAGGTCTTGGTCATATGGTCCTTTCCCATGCAAGAAAATAAGCAATTAGCACGCTCCACAGGAAGGTGTGCATGTTGGCACTGGGAATGTCCCTGTTTTTACTACTTTTATGCTGCCATGCATTCTTATATTTATTCATTATTTCTTTAAATACATTTTCTTTGTATTTCTGAGAGTTCTCAAAATAAAGAAGGAAATGCCTCAATGAAAAACGCTGCGCTGAAGCCTACGCTGAATGATCACATATTTGCATGACAATGAATACACAGTGAAGGTGGTTTGTACACCAGATTATCCATCCCTGTTGCTGCACTCATTTTACTACTGATACGAATTTATGATCTCTGGTAGGGCCTGGACATTGGGTACCAATGTGGAAAGATAAATCTGAATGGGGAAGTGGAAAGGATGATAAAATGCCCTGCCTTGTTAAGTGGCACGTGGAACCAACATGAAACTTGAAACCCTTGGTTAAGAAAGCAAAATAGAGTGGTACTGTAAGTAATGCAGAGTTGTGGTTGTGTGGACACTTCACTTAGCCTCAAGTGGGACCACAGTGACCACATTGGAAGGAATCTGGCCAAGAAAGTACAAGACAGCACTACTTTTGTTGGCCTAGAGAGTGTAATCAGCAGATGTATTTCTCTCCCATGTGACAGGGATGCCCATCCCTCTAAACACAAACTCCACCTGTCTAAAAACCTTGATTTGAGTGGAGGAAAAAGCTTCATCCATGTGTACAAATGGAGTATTATACAAAGCAGAAAGTTAAGGATAGGATCAATTCAAAGTTTAGAGGCACGTCCCCTGCAGACAGATGTGCAGACGGACCTTGCTCCTCACCTTTCTCCATATTTGGTAGTTAAAGGAAATATTTCATGTTGGCTGGGACATACCACATAACCAGATCCATTCTCAAGGAAATTCAGCTCTATGGGGTTAATGGGAGCAATGAGAGAACTGGGCAGCAGTGGGGGAACTGGGGACACTTGGAGTGGTAGGGGCAATAGGGTTAACAGGGGGAAACTGGAATCAGTGGAGGCTACATGGGGTAACAGGAAGGAAAAACTGGGAACAGTGTGGAGAAACTGGCGATAATGGGGGCACTGGGGGAGAACTGGGAGATCACGTGGGCCTCAACCCGGGGAGAGAAGCTGTCGTGACGTCATCGCTGCCCCCCCCCACGTCCCTTCTCATCCTCGCCCCCTCGCGCCTCGCTGTCACTTCGAGATAATCGCAACAGGACGGTGGTGATGACGTCATCATCCTGCGCCGCACCGCCCCCTTAGCAGCGTTCCCCTCCGTTAGGCCCCGGGGGCGGACCCACAGTGCAGAGCCGCCCCTGGCGGAGGGCAGGGCCTTCCCTTTGCCCCCCCCTCCCTCGGCCCCGTTAACCCCGCGTTTCTCCCTCGGGGTCCTCAGTTCCCGGCTATGGCTCTGTGGGTGCTGCTGCTCCTCGCGGTGTTCCCCGTGACGCCCTCCGCCTCTCCCCGCTGCGCCCCGCAGTGCCCCCCTGGCACTTACCCGCACCCCCCGGGCCGAACACGGCAGCGCTGCAGTCCCCCGAAGGGCCGCTCGGAGCCCGTCCGCTGCCGAGGTGCGAAATAGGTTGCGGGAGGCCAACTTCCGGTTGGGGGTCGGAAGTGGCGGGCGAATTCCGGGTTAGGCAGGAAGTGGGTGCACGTCCAATAGGGGCCGGGTAGGAAACTGATGAAAAAATGATTTTCCTGCGTTTGGGATTCCCCGCAATTGGGAATTTCCACAGGGGTCCGCCTGAAATGGGGTCCGGGGGGGAAACAGAACCCCGCGGCCGTTTTGCTGTGGGGTTCACTGCCGCCCCTCACCCCCCGCAGCGCTCCGTTGCCCCGCGCCGCTCTCTTTCCCTCACGGCACCGTGGAGCCGCGCTTTCCCGCGTACCCCTCCGGCAGCGTCCTCCGCTTCTCGTGTGACGACGGCTTCGTGCTGCGAGGGGCCGCGGAACTGCGCTGCAGAACCGGGGGTGTCTGGAGCGACGCCCCCCCCGTGTGCGACGACGGCGGTGAGTGGGAGAAGCCCTAAAACCCATCGAAAGGGCCCGAAATCCCTCCAAAAGGCCCCCAAGCCTCCAGGAAATGCCCCAAAATTATTTTGCGGGGCCAAAATATCCCTGGGAGACCTCAAAATCACTCGAAGAGACCCCAGAAATCTTCAACAAGGCACCCAAATCCCTCAAGGTCTTTAAAATTGTCTTAAATGCCCCAAAATTCTTGGGAGCTCCCCAAATCCCTGTATATACCCCAATATACTTGTGAGGAGGGACAGAATCTTCTATAGATAGTTCCAAATGCTTCTGGTGTGAGGGCAAAATCCCTCACATAAAAGCCCCCACATCCTTCGGGGGGTGGCAAAATCCCCACAGAGATCCCGAAGTTCTTCTGAAGAGGGAGTGAAATATATCTGTGGGATGGGGCAAACACCTCAAAAGCCCTAAAATCCTTCATAAGGGCCCCAAAATCCTTTCCAGAAGGGGATGTTAAGAGTGTGGGCAGAGCCCTTATCATCACCCCCAAATCTCTCAATGACGCTCCAAAATACCTCGGGGGGGGGGGGGGGGGGGTAGGAAGGGTGTAAAGTTCCTCTTACAGACCCCAGAATTCCTCATAGAGTCCCCAGAGTTCTTCAGGAGGATGGGGGGACGACAGGGGTTGGAGGGTCTTTATAGGGCTGGGGGGGGGGTAAGGAACATGAGTCTGGGGGATTGGGGGGGCTGGTGGGGGGAGTCTTCATGGGATGGATAGGTGGGTTGCTTGGGAGGGACTCAGTGGTCCCTGTGAGGCTGAGGGGAAAGGAAAAAATATCTGGGGGGTTATGGGGTCCTTGGGGTTTGTCAAGAGACCCTAAGGGCCTGGGGGGGAGGGGAGATAGGAGTTAGATGGGAGGATTCCTATGGGGTTGGGGAGTCTCTGTGGGGTTGGGGGTCATCCCTCTGAGGTGTGTGGGTCCCTTGGGGAGGGGGTCAAGGGCTACCTCCACTGATTCTCCCCCTAGAAGGTGACTGTCCCCCCCCTGCGACACCAGCGGGGGGGGTGACAACGGGCGGGGGACGGCACCATGGAGCCGAGGTTCGGGTGCACTGTGGGGCAGGGCTGCAGCTTCTGGGACCTTCCCGGCGCCACTGCATGGAGACTGGGAGGTGGTCCGGGCCTGAACCCACCTGCCGCCGTGAGTGGCACTGTGTCCCCATGTCCCCAGGTCCTCATATGTCCCATATATCCATGTTCCCAAATACCCCCGTGTCCCCCAAAATCCCCATGTCCTGTATCCCCATGTGCCATATTCCCATGTCCCTAAATATCCTCATATTTTTCCCTTTTTCCTGTGTTCCAGATACCCACGTTCCTAAGTCCCCAAATGTCTGCATGTCCCCAAGTGTCCCCGTATATCTCCACATCCCCATAATGTTCCCAAATGTCCTCATATTGTCTCCACATTCCCACTTCCCCAAAATGTCACAATTTCCCACATCCCCAAATGTCCCCACAGACCCCTACTCCTTCGACCTCCCTGAGGACATCAGCAGTGGCCTTGGCTCTTCCTTTGCCTCCATCCTGGAGCTGGCGGGTGCCCACGCTGACAATGGTGAGCTGGGGGACGCTGTGATGACACCACGGTGACATCATCACAATGACCTCACGGTGACACTGTGGTGACAGACAAGTCCCTGGGACGCCGCATTGTACTGAGCCGCAATGAGTCCCTCCATGTCTATGTGCTTCTGGATGCTTCTGGCAGCGTCCAACAGGACAACTTTGAGCTCTTCCGGCAGAGCGCGGTGGCCATCGTGGATAGGGTGCGAGGGGACAGCGGGGTGGGATCATGGGGAGACCACGGGGGATGGGGAGGGGAGATGGGGTGGGACCATGGGGAGAAGAGGTGGGACTATAGGGGGATCATGGAGAGATGAGGAGATGGGGTGAGACCACAGGATGAGGGTAAGACCACAGGGACCAATGATGGGATGAGACAAGACCCCGAGGAGATGGAATATGACCAAGGGGGTAAGTCCTACAGGATAGAGGTCTGGAATGGGTGCCCTGAGCTGTCCTCATCCCCCTGCTGCCCCACAGCTCAGCAGCTTCGAGGTGCCCCTCAGGTTTGCCATCGTCTCCTTTGCCACCCACACGCATGTCATCATCTCCACCATCGAAGACGACGCTTCTGATGCTGACGAAGTCATCGCGCGCTTGGAGGCCATGAACTTTGGTGGTACATCCCCACAGTGGGCGACCCCAAAGTTGGGAACGCACTGGGGACACAGTGACATGGTGTTGTCCCCTCAGTGCACAGGAACGCAACGGGGACCAACATGCATGGGGCGCTGTTGGAGGTCTACCACATGATCCTCTTCCAAAAGGAGCGGTCAACGCGTGACGGCCAACCCAACGCGTGGAGGAACATGCGGCATGTCGTCATCCTGCTGACAGATGGTGGGGACAATGAGGGGACAGCGCTTGGGTGGGTGCTGTGGGGCTGGGCTGAGCTCCATCTGCTGCCCCTTAGGGAGGTTCAACGTTGGCGGACATCCCCGGGATGCGGTGGCCAAGATTGAGGATGTGCTGGAGATCAGAGACGACCGCGAGGAGTACCTGGGTGGGTGTGTGGGGACACCAGCAGGGAGATGGGGACACTAAGGTTGGCTTTGTGGATCTCTGAAGTGGATTTGAGGATCTCAGTTGGGGCTTGAGAACACCTGAGGTAGAACTGGGCACCTCAAAGGTGATGTGGGGGACCTCAGAGCTAGACTGGGGACATCCGCGGGGCCATGTGGACACCAATGGGGATATGGATGGGGGAGTGGGGACATCAAGGTAGGGTTTGGGGACCTTGGGAGTGGCTTTGGAGAGCTGAGGAATAGGGTTGAGGTGTCCTCAGTGGTTCTGGGGACCTGAGTTGGGCTTTGGGCATCTGGAGGCCATCCTGTCTCCACATCCCTGCCCCCAGTGTCCCTTTGCCCTGGCCACTATTTGCTGTTGCACCAGCAGTGGGGTCAACACCCTGGTTTACTCCTATCTCCAGGGCCAGTGCCCCATCCTGGGTCACCAACCCTCAATTTGGTGCCTCTAACCCCGTACTTATTATCACACCCTGTGACAGATGGCCCAAACCCCATTCTGGGGGCCCTTAACCCTGTTGCAGTGCCCTGAACCCTGTTCTAGATGCCCCAAGCCCTGCTCTACGTGCTCCAATTTTCATGTGAGACATCCAGACCCCACTTCTGAGGCCTTCAGCCACCTTCATTGCACTCAATCCCAACTCAGGTTCTCCAAACCCTGCTCCAGGTGTCCCCTGCTCCCTTTCTCACCCCCTGACCTCTCACCCCCAGACATCTATGCTTTTGGGGTGGGGACCCTGGAGGTGGACATGGCTGAGCTGGAGGCAGTGGCCTCGCACCGCCGGGATGAGCGCCATGCCTTCAAGCTGGCAGATGCGTCGGCACTGCGCCAGGCACTGGAGGGGGCTCTGAGTGCCACTGCCATCGGGGACCTCTGCGGTGTCATCATCCCTGCTGGCACTGCCCGACCACCGTGGCACGTTGTACTGAGGGTGGGCACTGGGGAGGATCTGTTTGGGTTGGAGATGATCCACTAGGGGCAATTGAGGATGGAGGGGAACGCTTTGGGTACCATCTTGGATGAGGGATCCTTTGGGGAATGTTGGGGGTCAAAGGAATATTTATTGGGGATTCGTTGAGGATGGAGGGAGGAACCATTGGGGATTGAGGGATCCAGTAAGGATGGGGGAATGTACTGGGGAATGACCGGGGTTGGGAGGATCCATTACAGACTGTTGGGATCCTTTAGGGATTGGGGGGAAGTCATGAAGGATCATTGGGGGTAGAGGAGTCCGTTGGGGATGGGAGGACCCAGTGGGGACAGGGGATTCCAATGCAGACCCGTGTTCTTGCATCCCCTTCCCCATTACTTTCCCAGACTGGAGTGCAGCAGCGTTGTGCAGGGACCCTTCTGGGGGGCCGCTGGGTGCTGACGGCTGCCCACTGCTTCCTGGGGGGTGAAAGCCCCCATGACTGGAGCGCCAAGCTGGGTAAGGCCCCAAAAGTGGGGACTCCTTCATCCTGATCCCAGAGCCCCCCCAGCCCACTGGGACCCCAAAATCCAGGACCTCTCCACCCCCATTGGGACTCCCCCCCGATTCCCATTTTTGGGGGTCTGCAGCAGGGGGTCAGGAGGTTTCCATCCGAGGGTGGAACCTCCATGAGGACTTTGATATCCGGGGGAGGGCGGCACAGGGGGTCCCTGAATTCTACGACTATGATGTGGCCCTGGTGGAGCTGGAGAAGGAGGTGGGAGACACAGGGGTCCCCAGGTGAGTGGGATAGTGGGGCTGGGGGGGGCAGGTTGATGTTGAGGGGTTTCTGACCCCCCTAAGAAATCTAATTCCCCCCCCAAAAAAGGCGCATCTGCATACCCTGCACTGAGGATGCAAACAGAGCTCTGAGAATGGCACCAGGGACCACATGCCAGAAGCAAGGTGGGGCACCCAACATCATCCCCACCTCCCTGTATCTCCGTTCCCACTCTCCTCATATTGCCAAATGTCACAGTGCCTCATATCCCTGTGTCTGTATCCCCCCATTATTGTCTCCCTATCCCTACATCCCCATTTCCCCATCTCCACATCGTCCCCAAAAGTCTTCATTTTGTTCCAATATCCCCAAATTTCACAATGTCCCATATCCCTGTGTCACCATCCCCATGTCCCCAGCCCCCCCATACATCCCCATATTATCCCCATGTCCCCAAATGTCCTCCAGAGGTGGAGCTGTTGGGCCACACTCGTGTCCCCGCCGAGTTTGTGTCACTGGAGGGCAAGAGGTTGAGCGTCAGGATCAAGGAGCAGGAGGAGGTGTGGGGCTGCCCCAAGGCACAGCTCTACCCCATAGTGGGCCCCAAACACCCTCCACAACAAGGAAGAGTCCAAGGAGGGCTCTGCCCCACAGCAGGATCCTGCCCCATAGCGTGCCTCTGCCCCACAGCGTGCCTCCTGCCTGACGGGTGCAGTGCAGCCTGGGATGCCCCATGCTAATGCCTCTGTGAAGGATGTGGTGACAGAACGGTTCCTGTGCAGTGGGCAGGAGAGCAGCAGTGAGCAGGAAGATGCAGCCTGCAAAGGTGTGTGTGAGGGCACCAAATACCCCCATCGCCACATTCCCATGCCCCCATATTGTCCCCATGTCACTGTACTGTCCCCATATCCCCATACCCCAATGTCCCCAAATGTTCCCAGGTGAATCCGGAGGTTCCCTCTTTGTGGAACGCCGCCACCGTTTCCTCCAGGTGAGTGCTATAGGGGGGGCCTGAATCCCCCCCTCCAATCCCCCCTCCCCACCCATTTGGGGCTCCCCAATCTCTCCCTCCCTGCAGGTGGGGGTCCTGAGCTGGGGCACCTTCAATCCATGCTACAGGGGGGGCCGCAATGCCGAGGGGGGGCTGCTCCGTGCCCCAGCCCCCCCTGGCCACCACCCCAGGGATTTCGCCATCAGCCTCTTCCGCATTCAGCCCTGGTTACGGCGACACCTGGGGGGGGGTCCTGCGCTTCACCCCCCTGTGACTCCCCACCACGGCAGGACTCCCCCCAAGGGTCCTCGCCATTGGACTCCTATAGGAGCTCAACTGGACCCTCCTACCCCAATCTGTACCCCCTCCCCCCCCCGAATAAAGTTGTGTCTCTCCCAGTTTTGTGAACTTCCATGGGTGGTTGAGATGGGGCAGTATGGGGTGGTGGGACTTCTGGGGTACCATTGGGGGAGCTCATTAGCATCACTGTGCTTAATGAGCTTCAGACTTAACAAGGCCCCACCTGTGGGGAGGGGGGGTAGACTGTGTTCAACCACTCCCATTTCCCATAACTTGCCCAGAGGAGACAATATTACACAACCCTTACCCTCCCCCAGCTCCAAACCCTGACCCACAGAAGAAGCTGGATCCAGACCAATGGCCACGGCCCCATTCCCACAGCTCACTCTCCTGCCTTTGAACCCTCCCAACCCCAGCCTGTAGATGACCCCAACCCGTCCCACGGCTCTGCACCATATCTCTGCCCCCCATGACTGCCCGATAGTGCTCCCTCTTGGCTGCCTAATTACTACCTCACAACCACGCCCCACAGCTCTGTCCTGGGACCCTCCCAGAGGGCTGCTGTGAGCTGACTGCCACACACTGCTTCCTAGGGGGAAGAGCCCCCGTGCCTGGAGTGCTCAGCTGAGTACAGCCCCAAACATAGGGAAGCCCCTCGTCCTGCCTCCACAGAAAGGCCAGGGTTGGAAGGGACCTCAAGGATCATGAATCTCCACACGCAAGGCCTCCAATCTCCACATTTAACACCAGCCCAAGCTGCCAGGGCCCCATCCAACCTGGCCCTGAACACCCCCAAGGAGGGGACATCCACAACCTCTCTGGGCAGCTGTTCCAGCACCTCACCACTCTCATAGCAAAGAACTTCCCCCTGACATCCAACCTAAATCCCTCCCTCAACTTCAAAGCGTTTCCCCTTGTCCTGCTGTTATCCCCCCTTTCAAAGAGTTGATTCCCCTCCTGTCTGTAGGCTCCCTTTAGGTACTGCAGGCTGCACTGAGGTCACCCCACAGCCTTCTTTTCTCCATGCTGAACAAGCCCAGCTCCCTCAGCCTGTCTTTGTAGGGGAGGTGCTCCAGTCCCCTGATCTTTGTGGCTCCTCTGGACCCTCTCCAACAGCTCTCTGTCCTTGTTGTACTGGGGGCTCCAATACGAAGGACACGGTACTGCAGATCGGGCCTCACGGGGGCAGAGTAGAGAGAGACAACCCCCTCTCTGTCCCTGCTGGCCACCCCGGCCCCCAGAGCCGCCGGGACTCTCCACCCAGAGCACTCTCCATCCAGACCCCCCGGCAGCCTTCACGCACCATCACCAGAACGGACCCCATCAGGCATTTCCTCCGCCTTTTATTTCCGCGCGGGCGCAGAATTACGGATGCACCCCCACAAACGCGGCGAAATACCTCACGACACGCGACAACTCCGACGTTAGGGCTGTGACGTCATCGGCGCCGTTACGATCTGCCACCCCCTCACATCCGCACTGACTTCACCCCACAGCGACACGCTTCCGGCTGCCCCCGGAAGAGCTCATCCCGTACCCTTGCGCTATTTCCGCTCACGTGCTCAGCGCCGCTGTGCGTCGCATCACGTGCACATCACGTGCCGCCGTCCCGGGCCGCTGAGGTCGGCGGCGCCGTCACGTGACCCGTGCCTACGCGCGGCGGGGCCGAGCGCAGATGGCGGACGCTGAGGCCGAGGCGGCTCCGCGGGCCGAGATGGCGCGGCTGGTGGCGGCGCTGCGGGGCCGGCTGTGGCAGCTGCAGACGGAACTGTGCGAGCAGGAAGTGTCGGAGGCGTCGTCCCGGGCCTACTGCCGCGGCTTCTGCCAGGTACGGGCCGCGGCGAGGGGCCTCTCAGCGCGGTGAGGTCGTTGCGAGACTTCAGTGCGGCGGGAGTTGGCGGAGTGCGGCGGGGGGGGTGCTGTCGCGGCGTCGCGGTGCGGGGCCGCCGGTGCGGTGAGGCGGAGCGTTGCGCCTTTGGGCCGCGCGGGGCATCGGGGGGTTGGGGGGGGACGGACGGGACGTTCTGCGTTCATCGCGGTTGGAAACGGCGCCGTGTGGGAGTCTGGCCGGCCGGCTGCCCGTTGTGCTGCGTCCGGGTCAGTGCTCGGAGTGAGCGGTGGTTTAATGCCGGTGATGAACGATTTTTGAATTAAATCATTAAGTTCTTGAGCTTGTTTAAGCGTTATGGGTGAACGTGACATATTTGTGATATAGTAATCTGTGCGGTTAATGAGTTATTGCTTCCTGAACGGCATCTGTTAGTGAGAGCTGTGCGGTTACATCATCTGTTGTTGTTGGGTTTGGGTGCTTTTCCTCTTCAATCCGAAAGCGTTCTGTGCTTAAAACCCAGCCTGCCAGCCAGTGCTCCCACCCGGCCTTCCTTTCTGAATGGAAGGGCAACACCAGCTGCTGACTGTGGCCAACAGCCTCACGGGTGTCTGAAATGTGGTGTTAGTCCTCACAGGGTTGTTTTACACCTGTAGGCTGTGTGCTTGGCCATGCTGTTCTTTTGGGGAAATCGGAGAATCAATAAGGTTGGAAAAGACCTCTGAGATTATTCAATCCAACCATCCACCCACCACAGTATTGCTGATGGACTGTGTCCCTCAATGCCACCTCCCCATGGTTCTGGAGCACCTGGAGTGGGGATGGAGTGGGGATGGTGACTCCACCACTCCCTGTGCAGCCTCTGCCACTGCATCACTGCTGATTCTGAGATGATCTTCCTAATACCCAACCTGACCCTCCCCTGGTGCAACTTGAGGACATCACCTCTCATCCTATCACTGTTAACAAAAGCAGAGGCCGACTCCCACCTCCCCACGACCTCTTTTCAGGCAGTTGTAGAGAATAGTGAGGTCTTTCCTGAGCTCCTCTTCTCCAGGTGGACCCATCCCATTCCCTCAGCTGCTCCCCAGCACCATGCTTCAGATCCCTCACAGCTCTGTTCCCTTCTCTGCACACACTCCAGACCTTCCATGTCTTTCTCACAGTGAGAGGCTCAGGGCTGAGCACAGCACTGATGTGCAGCTCCAGCAGTGCCAGCACAGAGGGATGGTCACCTCCTGCAGGCTGCATTGCTGCTGACACAGCCAGGATGCCGTGGGGTTTCTTGGCCACCTGGGCACCCTGCTGGCTCGCATCCAACCAAGTGTCACCAACAGCCCCAGGTCCTTCTCTTCACAGCTCTTGGCTGCTGTGCCCCAAGCCCACAGCATTACATGGGGCTGTTGTGACCAAAGTGCAGCACTCTGTCTCACTGAAGCTCATCCCATCTGCCTCAGCCCAGCAACCAGCCTGCCTAGCTCCCTCCATTGCACCTTCCTACCCTCAGGCAGATCGATGCTTCCCCCAACTTGATGCTGTCTGTGAACTTAGTGAGGGTGCTCAGTGCTGCAAAGGTTTGTTAGGTTCTGGTATTTGTGTTTTGCAAACTTCAGAGTGCAGCTCACACACACTGCAGTTATCTCCCAAGTTACTTGTGCACTGAGATGACCATATGTTTACATGGAAATCTCTGTAAAATGTGTTACTTCTGCCTTGTTTCAGGCTTTACAAAAATGACCTCCAGTGCTGTTTACTGCAGCCAAGCGTTGGAACAAGGATTTGGCAGATGTTTGGCAGATACTGTCAAGATGACCAACACTTGTATTCATTTGGTTGCCCAGAATAAACTTATCCAGTGCTGTCATCAGTTTTGGACAGTTCTGATTGCCATGATTGTTCTCTTAGAGATCCAGGGGAGGGCGTGCAGTTGTTGGGCTGACATCCAGCCACTTCAGTGGGGTGTGAGTTTGTGATGTTGTGCTGTCAAACTATGCTATGGGAGGGTATGATTTTACATCGCTGTTTCCCCTTCCAACTGGGGATGTTTGTGGATGTGGCACAGAGCTCTAGTGATAAAACTTCTCAAGGACTGAATGTCTGCTTCTAAGTTAAACTTAATAGAAAGTTGAATTGAGGTACTTAACATCTTGGAGGCCACCACTGATATCTTGCCATCTGCTCATTGAACTGCAGCAGGTCTTGCCTAGAGAGAAACTCACTTCAGCTGTGTTTAAGTAGGGTCTGGAGGTGTAGTTGTGGTGGGGGCCATTAAAATACTTCGGGATTTGCCATCCTGTGGGTACATCTGGCACTGTGGGAGCAATGGATGCCGTCAGGGCACAACAGATGGTGAACCAAATAGTATCCAGACTGCTCTGTGCACAGAGAAGCAGCGTTGGCAACACAGAAACTTGTGCTGCTTTCCTGCAGCTCCTTCTGGGAGCAGTGTCTGATGATGCTGCCTTCTTGGTCACCTACCTCTTGGGCAGGAGAGGGAGATGAGTGGTCAGGATGACACAGCTAAGTGTCTCGGCACTAAATAGTGGGTTGGCTCTGCACTGTTGTGATGCACTGCACGTTCACATTATGAGGAACAAGTCTGTTGGGGTAAGTCTATATACACAGACACCAACTGGTAGGGTCAGGTTGTGCGTACATGAGGTTGCTGTGTTGTAAATAGGAAGCAGTGTCAATGAGGCAGAGCGTGCAGCACCTCGAAGAACCTCATCTGTTGATCCTCAGCACCAGTTGGGTGGGTGAAACTGTTGGAGGACTTGCAGCTGTGATCAAGGCTGTTAAAGAGGAGATGTCTTTGTATTTATGTTAAACTCAAAGCTGGTGTAAGAACAGCTTTGTGAGAAGTGCACCTGTGCCCTGCAGTGCTGCAATACCTGCTTGGGAATCAGTGCAGAACTGAGGAGCTGGGTCAGTCTGTGGGTTGTGCTGTAGGTGGGTGCTTGTGGCCTCTGTTGTCTGTGTCCCACTCTGGTTACATCTGTGGCTGTAGTCAAAGGAAAGAGGATGTAGTGATGGTTTCAGTGTCTGTCTGCTCCAGGAGAAATTCCAGCTCGTTGGCTGCTCAAAGAATTGCTGACTGTAGATGACCTCAGTGGTAAGATAGCACTAAGGGGAAGGGTGTAGTGTTTTCTAGCAAACGAGTATACTTTTGGGAAACATTGTAGAACGTTTTACAGCCTTGTAGTGCCATAGAATCATAGTCACTGAATTGTTTGGGTTGGAGAGGATCTTTAAAGGCCATCCAGTCCAACTGCCAGCAGTGAGCAGGGACCCCCACAGCTCCATGTGGTGCTCAGAGCCCCTCCAGCCTGAAAATGATGCACGTGCCTGTCATAAGCAAGTACTAAATTGGGTAAGCTGCCATTAATGGATGTAGTTTTAGTCAGGTACAGTGATCAGTATATTTTATTTCTATAATGATAGACTCCTAGCAGGGTTTCTGGATACGTGATTTCATGATAGTCATCAGTCTTGTGAGTAGCTCAAGGAATTACGGCTTGACAGCCTTCGTAATTCTTCTAATGCCTTATTTTGTATATTAAATCCTCCACTAGTTTCTTAGAGAGGCACTTACATCAGTAAACAACCATTAGTAACTCATTGCTTTTGTTAATGAGCTTTGTGTGGTTTTAAAGGATGGTTTCTGTAAACTTCCAGCCTCTTCAAAACTGTTAACGTTGTGGTTTGGGTTAGTTTATGGTTGAATTCACACAGGGGTTGTATTACTGAGTTCTGGGAGAACAGCCTGCAGAACAGTCTTAGTTTTAGTATTTCCATAGATTTCATTGTTAAACATCCCATGTGGGTGTGCTGGTGGAGTGGATGTCTGCATTCTTTGACCCTGGGACTGTTAAGGTATGGCTGAGATCACTGACACAGCATTGGGCAGTGCACAGAACAGCGTGGAACTAGCTGCTTATTTCTTGCTATGTCAAACACTTCAGAAGTTTCTGACCACTGTAACGACTGCATGTATTTTAGCAGGCTCACCGTCGTGCCTGGTCAGCCATGTCCTGTCACAGTCTGATGTAATCACACGTTATTTCAAGGTACAGAGGCACAGCCTGAAGTGATAGGACTTGTCCAAGCCCCTGTGACAACTAAACTCTTCCCATACAGTCTTGGCCCTGAGGATTGCCCAAAGCTCAGCATTGTTGCCTTTTTTTCTTTGGAGCTGACCTTAATGTTGGTACTTGGTTTGGCCTGGAGGAGGTTGTAGTTGGTGAGAACAGCAGCTGCAGGGTGCCTGCCTTCAGAGAGGAGGTGCTGCCTGGAAGCAGGACTGCACTGTCCTTAGCTCAGCACCCTGCCTGCTCTGTGTTATGCAGTGGTTGGTAGGAAAACAACACGCTATTGATTGGAGGTCTAAGAAGCTGAAGAAATGCTACTGTCAAAACTGTACTATTTTTCTTAAAGCAGGCTGGATTTTAGGTGGCTTCTTCAGTACTGTGCCTGTGTTTGGAACATGGGTACAGAATGGTATGATCTGGGTTCTGTAGTTCTGTAGTGTTCTACTGATGGCCTCATGTTTGTTGCATTGATGTATGTGTGTCTTTAATACAGTACAGCTTGATAGATGTTCTTAATCTCAGTGTTGGGATGTTTTACTGAGGGATGTGGTTTAGTGGAAAGTATTGGTGGGAGGTGGTCTTAAACTGAGACAGGGGAGGTTTAGGTTGGATATTAGGAGGGAGTTTTTCACCCAGAGGGTGGTGAGGCACTGGCACAGGTTGCCCAAGGAGGCTGTGGATCCCCATCCCTGCAGGCATTCAGGGCCAGGCTGGATGTGGCTTTGGGCAGCCTGGGCTGCTGGTTGGCAACCTGCACACAGCAGGGGTTGGAGCTGGATGAGCACTGTGGGCCTTTTCAGCCCAGCCATTCTATGATTCGAGGTGGACAGTTGGATTGGATGATCTTGGAGTCTCTTCCAACCTTGGTGCTGCTGTGATCCACTGCTACATGTGTGGATCTGCCTGGGTGACACTTGCACAGAAGAAGCCCTCCTTTAGAATAGGAATTCGCTTTCAGAATTCACCCACCATCTCTACTGGATATCACACAATGATGTTTGTTCCTTACAGAAAAGTGTGCTATGAGACCTTCTAACAAAAACCCATTTTCTTTCAGACACTTCTTCACTACGCTGGCAGTCGGGGTGCATCAGAACATATTTTACCTTTTTTGGAAGTATATCGGATCTCCATCCAAAGCTTTGCCAACGCACGGCCTTACTTGACCACGGAATGTGAGGACGTTCTCTTGGTGCTGGGCAGGCTGGTGCTGTAAGTGTTAAGTTGGTACACCTGTGTTTTAAAATACATTTAAAGAAAGGCAGAAACAGTACTTTACAAATGAATGGGCGACTTGTTGAAATGCAGTGTAATACTTGACAGCCATGTTTAAGATGTATTATCTTGTTCCTCCTACCTGGGTAGGTGTAAAGGTATTAAGAAGACTCTGTTCCTTCATAAAGGTTCTAAAAATTATTTCTTTAGTAGAAAAAGCTGAGTTCTCTTTGAATGCAAGCTTTAATGCTAGACTTTCATGCATAGCTGAAGAAACCTGCATCGGTCTTGGTGCAATTGCTGCCTTTGTGTGTCCTTCTGCTTGTAGTGCAAGGAAGTTGTGAGGAGATCCCCTTCTGAAAACAAGAAGCTGTTTGTGTTGGTTACAGACGAAGTTTTGTGTGTATATAAGCCACGTGTGCCTTAACCTGAGCTCTCTGACCAATGTCTGTAGGCAGTCGGATGATTTAAAGCAGATCGATTCTTGTAAAGCAGTTCTCCTGTTTGTTCCTGTTTTTACTGGTGGATGCAAAACTGGAATTTCTCTTACTTCCTCACAGACACTTTCAAGTGCAGGGGTGCTGTTTGTGATTGCAAAAGCTGCAGTGTAAGGGCTTTCAAAGCCATCAGTTAGCAGCCTTAACCCCAGAAGGGTAACAGCACTGCTGGTGAGGTTTTGTTCAAGGCAGAAGGGCGAAGTTTCTGAACTTTAGCTATGAAGCTCTGTGTAAAATATGAGTAGTTTGGTTTCTCAGTGGGCTGATTTTTCTCTGTTTTCTCTGCCAGTAGTGATCTGAAGTCAAGTGTTGTTTTTGAGAACATGTTTTGTAATGGATGAACTTGAAATATCAGTCAGAACCAGATATCTCCTTATGATGCTTTTTTTTTATTTAATATTTGGAGTTAAGAGAAAATATGAACTAGCAGTAGTTTATTTTTTTTCTAAAAAAAAATAAAAAACATAAAATCAGATTCCTTCCCACCTGGATTACCTTACAGTCCTCTCCTTGTTTGTTTAATTTAAGATGCTAACATGGAAACTGAAAGCTTACACTGTAAATCATTCAGCTCATGGCCTTGTGGTTTCCTGGGCTGCACTGAGTGAAGAGGAATTGTCTTGGGCCTCATATATAATATATCCCAATGTTGCCAAAAGTAACTTGTTTTAATAAAAAATATATTAGGAAATAAGAGCAGCAACAACACAACAAAACTAGTGGGATGTGTGACCTTGTAGCTGTGAAACCAAGCATCAGTGCCTGGTTGATGGCAGTGGCTGGAGCTCTCGGGGGGTTGTCAGAGATGTCTGATGAAGTTTTACTCTTCCTGTGCTTCATCCATGAAAGCAGAGTTGTTGACAAATGGATGCACTGCCAAAAGGTGATGGCATGAATAAGGTGTGACTGAGAAGTGAGGGGTGTCTTCCTATGGTAAGAGACAAGGCCAGGCTTTTGAGTTGATTTGCAACTCTACACATTCCTCTTGAAGACTGGCAGCTCATATTTTTATGTTGACTGAAACTGGAGTCAAAAATATACAAAAAATTGATGTCTTTCTCAGCAATTTTGAAAACTATTTTCAAATTCTGTTATCAGAATGGAAAGTAGGGCTGTGTGTTTTCCTCTGCTCACAGGACTGTTTTGCCAACACATTAAAATGCATGAAATCATTTGCCATAACTTGAGCTTGCCGTAACTTGAGCTTGCCATAATTCAGTTTGGTTTGAAGCATAACACTGATGAGTTGATTTTTGACCTCAAAGACTCGTTTCAGACACATTTCACTCATTTAAGGAGTGATCAAACCCACCCAAAATGTTAAATCCAGCTGCCATTTTTAATCTTCAAGTTCTGGCACAGAATTTCTCTCGGATTCCATAAATGCCTTGATTTCATTCCACAAACTGTAAAACGTTTGTAACATTTTACCCCAACTTAGCCACCTTCCTTCAGCAAAAGGAGGAACGGCCCATAACCAGCATCTGCACTTCTAAGGAACTCCAGGAGCTGGCGGTGATTCAGTCCCTTGGATTGATGACATTCACAGCTTAGATGATGATTTGCATGGCATTATCCTTTTTTAAGCTTTTGCAGATAAATTTTCTTGATGTAAGACCTGCTGATATTTAACCAGACGTGAGTTGCCGTGGCAATTGCATCCTCTTCTATTAATTTTGTAAGTCCCACTGTTTTACCAGCCACCATTGGGGCACCATAGAAGGTCAGAAGTTGGAAGGGCCCACAAAGATCATTGAGTCCAACTCTATACAGACCACCCAAAACTCAACCCCTGTATCTGAGAGCCTTGTCCTCCTTGAACTCCATCAGCTTCAGCATCTCTACCAGATCTGCTGACAAAGGTTAAATAAAATGGCTTTAATGTAATTTTTTTACTGCTTCATACAAATCACGAGATTTAGTTGTGTATTTTAGTGGCAACCAAGAAAGCATTTCATTATCAATACCTCTAATGAGAATGGAGTGTTGGTATTTTCACCGACTGCCAAAGCAGACTATTTGAAATTAGCTGCTTTATTCTCCATATTTCCTGCGACAGCTTTTCTTATTTTTCCATCTGTTTGGCTGCAGTCTGCTGATCTTACAGAGATCCATTTTTTATTAGGATGAGTTCTTGTCACATTGCTTGTAGCTGCTGCTGTGATGGTGTGGGGCTGCAGGCCAGGCAGCTGCCTCAGCTGGTGCCCAGCACATCTCTTTGCAAAACACCTTGGCAGTTTTCACTCTCTTACCATATTCCCATCGTTTTTTTTAATCCCTATTCCGCTGGTTCCTACTCATTTAGCTTTAGGTTTGCCTTCTGTCTTTGTATGTGGGGTCAGTGATGCCTGGAGTACAGCTTCTTTCATCTTTCAGGGTGCAGCTTGTGCACTCGGCTCACTTTGTGGCTGGTGTGGTAGAATCATCGTGTTCTTGTTATGGTTACAGTTGAGAGGAATCTGAGGAATGAAAGAGGCGACGCGTGAGGTCACGGGTGGTTCTGTGTCATGGGTTTTAGGTGTGCTCTTTTCCTCACTCTGAGCTCTCCCATTGTATCTTTATATAAGTTTAAATGGGAAGGAGAGAGGAGCTGAGGCAGAGAGTTAGAGGTTGAAGTTAAGTTCTGTGAGGGAGGAAGAATATTACTTGGTTTGGGATATAGAAGTGTGCTGTTCTGATGGGAGCTGCCACAGACACAAACACTGCTGTCACACTCCCCTCATCCCCTGAAAATTGATGCTGGTGCAGTGTGGGGATGTTCTGGTCCATTGCTTAACGTTAGAAAATAGAAGGAAAGCTTGGAGTGCTTGTGGTGTGCAGGGTGGGCGAGTGAGTGTGAGGGAAAAGGAATGGTCTTTGTTGTGGCCCTTGGATCAAATAGAATTCGGGATGCTCATTTCCACAGCAGCAAAGCACAGGATCATAGAGGCTGGGAGGAGTATCTGCCCAACCCAGCCCCAGCTGCTAAGGCAGTCATTCGAAAGGGACATCAGCATTTCCACATCTTCAGCAAGGTGTTTGATGTTCTTTTTCAACCAGTGGAAGAAAGGAGACCTGAATGTCTAAGTAGAAAGAACTGTGGTTAGAGCAGCGAGTCTGATGTGTGTATTGCTTCCAGGAGGAAAGCCCTTGCTTTTCATAGCACCTCTGTGAGGAGGCAGGTGTGGTAGTTCATTGTCTTTACATGTCTAACACAGCATTATTCTGTCTAATAAGCTGCTGTAATTTAATTCACTAACTCAGCTGTACCGCTCTGCTGGCTGTCCTTAAGGGTTAATTCAACTCAGAGCAAATGCAGAGTAACTTCTGGCTGCAGGTGGATTATTCCTGCTGGTCTTTTAACACAATTAAATTGCTGCCTATAAAAGTGGTAGTGTAATAATTGTATGCAGATATGAAGCGTTGGGTTTATTTGACTCAGAGTTGCTCTGCAGAATAAAAAACATGAAATCAGGGAGTATGTTATGGGTAGAAAGCATGAAATGAAGGAGAAACCCCAAGGCCTTGTTCTTTAACAGAACAAAGGAGTGGGAAGGTTGAACAGCTTTCAGTAGAGTTACACCATGAAATTGTGCCTTTGAATTGTACAGAGTGATGTTAGGAAGAACCAGCAGCGTTCTGAGCTGAAGCCAGAGCTGTTCTGCTCAGTAGCAGTTGACTTTCCCTTTGGGGAGAATGGCATCTTCTTTGTTTTGTGTTCTCATCCAGGGCTGCTCTGAACGGCTGTTCCTCCCTCTTCTAAGGGAGGACAGAGAGTCTTTGTGCAGCTGTACATGAGTAACTTGTAACAAAAAATTAAAGACAATGACTTGTTTTTCTTGGCAAAAAAAAGAAACCCAACAAATCTCTGGTTGGCTTTTGTGGCTGTGCTGTAAGCTGTTAGGTGGTGGTGTGCTTCACACCTCAGAAATGGCTCCAGGAGGAGACTGCAGGGCTCAGAGATTTCTTGGCTCAACTCAGTCCTGAGTTGCTACAGCAGATGACATTTTTCTAGGTATAAACTCAGCCCTTTTATTTTCACAGGCTGATATCTCAGTCTGTATTCACATAATGCTTTGGGAATCACGTCTAAAAATCTCTCCATAGGCCAGGTAGCACCCAAGTGCTTAACTGCAGAAAAAGCTCTGTGAAACCTCATTTTGCCTTGTAGTTGAAGCCTGCTATCTTCCTATAACTAGTACATACATCAAAGAATATTTTTACAGCAAGCTTTTTTCCCCAAATTAAATTAGTGGAAGTAGATAGGACAGTTGAGTCTTTAACAAAAGAAAATGAAGTGTGCATCTTGAAAAGCACATTGACAGCAAAGCTGGGTGTACCCAAACTCACATGTGCTTGATGGCCATCTCTGTCTTTTCCCCTTCCCCACATTTAGCTCTTCTGTCTCTGGGAGCAGTGTGTCCTCCAGTCACATCTTCTAATTAATATTTGGGAGTGGAGGTATTTAGCAATAATTAGCATGAATTAGAACTGTTGAACAATGTAGGTCTAACTTAGAGCAGCAATTTGGTGTGGTTCTTGTATGGGAGCCCTGGACTGATTTTCTTTCTTAATGTTGAGGTGAAGTGTGGGAACTTTCCTGCTGTACGTCAGCCCTGTGGTTTCTCTAGATGCTGCGTTGTGGCTGATGCCTTCAGTTTGACTTGGTGACGTTGTTCTGTGCAGCACTTGGGGTTTTTGTTGTCTGTGTGCTCAGTGTAAGCTTAGATAACCCATTTGTGAACAGTGTAGGCAATAGCCTTAATGCTTTGTCTCCAAAGAAACTGGTCAGTGTTGATCAAGACTTTCCCCTGAGATACAGTGAATGTTCTAAATGTCTGCAGTCATTTCCTTGTTCTTTTTTTCTCCTTAAAAATCAGCATTAGCCTGATGGTTTAAATGAAGGAACAGCAATTAGGTCTGACGTTCTCCTCCATTTCAGAAGAGTAGAAATTCTGTAGTGCAAAGTTCCTAAGCTGCACTGGACAGAGTTCCTTTTTGCTGATAGCAATCTTATCCCAGGAAGGTTGTGCACGGGGAAAAGGAGCGCTCCTCTCTATTGATGGCTGCCCAAATCTGGGGCTGCCGTTGGCCTTTAAGTTATTTATGCTGTCAAATGTATTTCAGCGTTGCTGTCACTTCTCTGTTAAGTAATGTCTGTCACAAATGTTATCTATCATAAAGACAGGATTTGTTCAGGTAGCTTGCTTACTTGCCTCTTACTTTTCCAGGAGTTGTTTTGAGCTACTCCTTTCAATTCCTGAAAGTGAATTGCCACATGAGGTGTGGCTAGAATTCCATCAGTCCATACAGGTAAGTGCTCTGGATTTCTTTTTTTTTTCCAATTTTACATATTTTTAAATATATATTTTCCTTTTTAAAAAAATCCTCATTCAGCCTTTACTCAGGTTTAGTAGCATATCTTATTTTAGGAAGAAGCTCATACAGCATGCTATATATTTTGATCCAATTTAGCATGTGATCTCGGATGTGAGTAGAGATGTGCTGGGGAAGAGCTGCTGTCAGGACACACTGTTACTTGGTTGTTTGAGTGGCTGGATGTCATCAGCTGAGGGACAGCAGTGTTCTCAGGAGTACAACTTCAGCCTTGCCCAAGTTGATAGTTCTGTTGTGTAGTTAGGTCTTGCTGCAGGGGAGGCAGCAGATGATGTGTGTTTGCAGTGTCTAAGACTGGTGGCTTTGGCTCATCTGGAACAGGAATCACAGTAGCAAAGAGGGGCTTGGGATAGGTATCACTAGGAGGCAGCAAACCTCAGCTGCTGTAGTACAATGCTCCAAAATGTGCTTGTCTTCTTTGGCACTTGTTACTTGGGAAATGCTTTTTGGGTGTAACACATACCTGTCCTCAGATAAGATAAGTTTGTGTACCCAGGAGTTGTCCTTTGTGTGTGTGTGTGTCTTACAGAAACTCTGTCATCCAGATTCTTTCTCTGATAAATAGTTCCCAGAAGAGATATGAGTCACACTGCTACATGCAATGCATGCTGAGAACTAGTGACTTCCTAGAGCTGTCTCTTGCAGTATTGCTGCATTAAGCACTTGTAATTTAAGAGATTCTTCTTTGTCTTGTGTATGTTGCACAATTTCTCAACAGTAAGAGCTGGGCATATCTTGAATTACACGCTTTTGTTCAAATGATGCCACAGGAATCATTTATACATTCTCAGGACTTGCAGTAAAACTGTTACAGTCAATGGTGCCATCCATGGCAGCACCTTTGCTGTCTGTCCCCTTAGTGCTCACCCCAAGGCTCTCTGCCCTGGCATCCCTAACAGCAGGGAATGTAAAGTCTGATCACTCTCCCATAGGAATGTTTTGAAAAGTGCCTGGTGTTGCACTGCTGAGCAAGATGAGAAGTGGGAGCTGTCAGAATGTGCTTGTATTTTGTGGATAAGATGCAGGTTTGCTAGCACATCCATAGCAGTTCTGTTAATCTCCCTGTGATGTTTGTGGTTCCTGTACCATCACATGTGCAGCTCTCCTAAAGCTCCAACCTGGGCATTTTTGGGCAGCAGTGCTGACTTTCCGTGTCACTCACCTGTCAGATTCCATGGCACTCCATCTGGCCGTGTATAAAGTGGGGAATTGATCTTGTGTTAATCAAAAATAGATACTAAAAAATCTTCCCTCTGAGACTCTTTCTGATGAATTTGTTTTCAAACTGTACAGGAAGAGAAGACCTGAGAGAAAGAGCAGCTGTGTGAGCATGATGGTTGCTTAGGTCATTTTGCTTGAATGCACCTTGAAACTTTTGTGTGTTGTCACTCTTTTTTAGGTTCTTAGCACTGCTTAAGAGCTCCTGGAGCTCTGGTTAGAGGCACTTAAAGTCACTTGAATACTCAGGGTGTGACTGTAATGCTGAATTGTAAGTGACATCCCAGGCTCAAGGGCAGAAATCACTGCTGTGATCATCACACAACTTTGAATCTGTAAATTAGCACCAGCTCTTCTACTGCTCCCAACAGCTGATTTTTGAGATGGTCTTACAGACAGGTGTCTTGCTGGTTTGCTTTTTGAGTAATTTTTAGAGATTGCTTAGTCTTTAATAATGAATTTCAATTAGTGAGCATGCTGGGAGGTTAGAGCTGGAAATCTGGACTGTATTTCTGTCTTTGGGCAGAACTGCATTCCTTCTGTTGGCTTGCTTTTTGTTTTTCTGTCAGAGCAGTCTCAGGTGGAAGCACTGTCTCACAGTAAGTGTACTTGCAGTACATGGAGTGAATGCACTGCATGTGCAGCCCCTTGAAGCTGTCTGTTGTGGAAGAGTCATGGCACAGCTGGATTTAGAAGAGAGCTCCAGTTTTACCTTGTAGGACTATTTTGGATCAGGTTGCTGAGGATTCTCCTTCTCATTCTTAGTCATGTTAAGCATCTTTAAGAATTTAAACACCAAAACGCTGCAGTGAGCACATGCTCTATCAGGATTTCCCTTTATTATGACTGTTGTATTGACTCTTACAATTAATGAGGAGTTTAGCTCCATCTGGCTTCTGAGTATTCCCCCTTCACTCTCTTTTCCTGTGGTTGCACAGACCCCTCCAAAGGCCTTTGCTGGACTTGCTCCACTGTGACAAGTGTGTTGTACTACAGCAGAGCCTCAAAAATAGCAGACGGAGGGGAATGAACACTTGGCCAACCTCTTGGTCATGCTCTGGTTAAGGCAGTTCAGCAGAGGTGACCTTGTTTGCTGTAAAGGCTCGTGACAGACTGATGTTTCCCTTACAGACCCTAAAGGCCAGTTCTACCAAGCTGGAACCAATCCACTTGGTCACCAGCCTCCACAGATACTTAACATAAAAATCACAGCATGTCCAGAGGCAGAAGAGGCCCACAAGGATCACTGAGTCCTGGCTCAACAAAGGACTCCCCAAAATCCGAACCGTGTTTCTGAGAGCACTGTATGAATGCTTCTGGAGCTGCAGCAGGTGCCTTGGGGTGTTCTGTGCCAGATGCAACGCTTGGTGTTTCCCTGTGAGGAACTTGCTGATGTATTTCCCTGTGTGGAACTTGCTGAAGTCCTTGTCAGCTCCTTCCTACAGCTTGTTGGAGCTCCTTCTGAATGACAGCTCTGCTCTGCAGCATGCCTGCTGTTCTCCAGGTTTTGTGTGACCAGCAGGAAATGTCTTCCACATTATTCAGCCCATGAATAAAGATGTTGAAAATGTCAGCCCAGCGTTGACCCTCGAAAAATGCTAGTAGGAGACAGCTGCTCTTTAGTCTTTGTATGGTTGATCACAAAGCTTCTGAACCTGACAGTTGAGCTCATTTTGCCACCCACATTATTCTCCCCTTTTCCATATTGTGAAAAGTTAGTTCTGGAGATGCTATGGGAGACTGTTGAAAGTCTTGCTATGTCTGTGTGAGCAACGCTGCCTGCTCTCATGTCATCTGCAGTCTGTTGCTGCAGAGTGTATTCAGGCTGATCAAGTGTTAATTGCTAAAGTAACTCCTTTCTATTTCCAGTCCCGCTGTTGTTCTTTATGTGTCTGAATGTCTTTATGTGTCGTTTTCAGGAGAATTTGTCCCACTCTCTTGCTGGAGACATTGACTGTGATGGCTGACCTGTAGTTCCCTGGGTTCTTCTCCTTGGTCTTGGCAAATGAGGGCAATGTGATTTTGTTTTGTGGTTATTTTGTTGTTTTTTTCTTCCTGTATGCAGCAGGAGCCTTCCCACAGCAGTCATGCTCTCTGTCTGAAATGAGCAGCAGTACTGAAAGCTGTTGTTTGAGGCTAGCTGCTTACCTCCCTGCTCTACTTGCATGGCAAACTGTTTATGCAAATCTCTATAGTTAATAAAGCAGCACAGAATGCATTCCTGGCTAGACTGGGGATACACAAAACATGTATTGCTTGTTCCTAGTCTTCCTTGTGCTTCTTGTGACAATAAGATCTCCCACGGATGTAATGCTTCTTGTTAGACCAAGTCGCAGAGCACTGTGTTCTTGCTCGTCCTCTAAAACTGTGCAGCTGGTGTGTGATGTGAGCATGGAAGAAGGTTGCAGGGAGTTCTGTAGTACGTGCATTTTTCTGTTGTTCTTTTTCAATATTGAGTCTTTGTGCAGTTCTTGCTGGGGATGATTTTCTCACAAATTTGCACGCTTTCTCTGTTAACTGACAAAGCATCCCAAAGTCAGCTGGACACACAGCCTCCTTGAAGAGCCTCGTGCTCTGAGTCCATCACTCACTAGGAAACAAAGCTGTCCAGGTGATGAATGGGCCAGTATCAACTTAAAACTGGACGCAGGCTTTGGTGGTGAAGTAGTAATTGTTTATCCATTGTAGATAAGACAGGGGGATGGAGCTTGATCCTTGAGGTCCCTTCCAGCCCAAGCCATTCCATGATTATAAGTGTGCTGAGGTCCACTCAGAGCAGGTGTGTATAATTAGAGGGGGAAGAGGTGAAGGTTGCCTGTTGGCTGTGTTTTTAATTTGGTGCTTCTTAAGTAGCTTGTGGAGCAGTGTGGTTTTGTTAGGAATCCTTTAAGAAGCTTCTGAGACTCTCACAGCTGTGGATCAGTTGAAGTGAAATCTCACTGCAGGAATGTAATTTTCTGCTCATGAATCTTTTACTGGGAATAAAGCTGCTCTCCTCAGTAGATGGGTGCATCACCCAAGAGTTAAATTTAGGTTTTCCTGTGCAGAGACTTACAGTATGTGATTTGCTGCAGTATTAGAAATGAAAGTGATCTCACTAGTTGGTCTGAAATGAACATCTGATAACTAGAGACTGCTGAACATTGATATCTAATGTATTGAAGGATAGCTAACCATGAAATGCGAAGATGTCTTTTACTCTGAATGCCTAATGGGAAAGTCCTGAGGAGAAAAACTTGGAGGTTTGGTGGACAAGAAGTTGAAGGTGAGCAGCCAGCAGTGTGTGCTTGCAGCCCAGAAGGCCGACAGGCTGCACAGAAAGCAGTGTGGTGAGCAGGCTGGGGGGGAGGTTGTCCCCCTCTGTTCCTCTCTTTTGATACCCCACTGTGTTCAGCTCTCAGCCCCCAGCATGGGGAGGATGTGGAGCTGTTGCCATGGATCTGGAGGAGGCTGTGATGCTCATAGGGGAGCACTGTACCCTACAGAGGGAGACAGGCAGCAAGACCTGCAGTTCTTCAGCTTGGAGAAGAGAAGGCTCTGGGTAGACCTCAAAGCAACCCAACAAGGGCTCCTAAGAAAGCTGGAGAGGTTTTACAAGGGCCCAGAGTGGCAGAACAAAGGGTACCAGATTTAAACCGAAAGAGGGGAGATTTAGACTGGATAATTGGAAGAAATTCTTGGTGGTGGTGATGGTAGGGGCCTGGCACAGGATGCTCAGGGTTGGTGTGGGTGCCCCATGGCTGGAGGTGTTGGATGGCGTTCTAGAGGAGTGTGTCCCTGTGTGACAAGGGGAGGGCTGGATTCTACCGGTCCTACTCCACCCAAGCTGCTGTATACTGTGTGATTAAGAATACTGCTAATTGTAAGCACAGCTCGTTAGAACCAGAGGATGCAGTCGTGTCAAATTCTGTTCAACTGGAGATGTGGCGTGACTGATGAGAGCAGCACTGCATTGCCCAGGCAGACACCAATTGCTGCAGTTAATTGGGTTCCCTTTGTCAGTTTGGGGGAAGTTCTGCTCAGTGATACTGTGAGTTTTTCGGAGATGATTTTCCTGCTAGGAACACAAGTGCTGGGATCTCTGACAGTTCTTTCACAGATGCTCCCATTGCTCGGATCCTTCCACAGCTGAGGATGGCTTTTCATTCATTGCTTCCCTCACATGAGCAGACAGCTGAATGCCACCAGCTGCCCTTCTTCTGCATGAACCTTTAGGGTGTGTGTGTGAATTTGAACTTCATACCAATGTGCTTTAATGCCTCTCAGAGAAACAACCAGCTCCTCACTAGCTTTAATGGCAAATATAACATTTGAGGCTCACAGTACTTCATGTTTAGAGCTATTTAGTCTTAATTCCTGTTTCTCAAATAGCACTCAGTGCTTTGTTGCAGAATTATCCTTCATCTGTTATATAGCAATTTCTTTATTTCTTTTTCAGAAGCTAGAAAATAGCAGTAGACTTAAAAGCGAGGGAAATGCTGCACACATTCATGAAGAAACATGAAAATTGCAGAATCACAACTGGGGAATTTATTATTATTATTATTATTATTATTATTATTATTATTGAATTAAGAAGGCAGTTAAGTTTCAGGACGTTGAAATTGGCAAACATTATTACAGAATTAGGGAAACGTACACGAGAAAAGATGCTGTATTATTAAAAGCCCAGTGCAAGCACCTCAGAGCAGTAATGGCTCTGAAGAACAGTGTGAAATTGTTACAGTGCAATGAGATATGAAGATATGTAATTAAAAATTACATGATTTTAATGGTTGACAAAGGCTTCTAATGATTGATTTCCATTTTTTTTTAGGATTCACACGATGCTTTACTGGAATTTGGGAACAACAACCTCCAAATACTGGTGGACATCACAAGGGAAGGAGTGTGGAAAAATCCAGTTCTTATGAAAATTCTGTCCCAGCAACCTGTAGAAACAGAGGAAGGTAAGCAGGAGGTGCTGGCGATGAGGTGGGGTTGTTAAGAAGTAACTCAGTGCACCTTTGGTGGGGAAACAAGGATTTAAAGTCAGAAAGGAGTTGGTTTCAATGGCTTTGTGCAGGACGTGTGTACTGTGTGTTCATGTGCTGCTGAGTTCTGTTTATGGTCGGCACTTCCTGGCATACTGAATGATCCCTGCTGCCAGATCTGCACTGTGGTTACACCAGTGTCATTAATAGGAATGTTTTCAAAAGGAATTATTTTTTTCTACTAAAAGAAGAGGTTTTGCTCTGTAAGCCGTTTGGCTGCAGAGCACTGATTCTAATATGTGTCATGTAGGAATATTTCAGGAATTCCATCGCTGCTTCTCTGTCTCATCATGCAGGGCTCCTTCCTGGACCTTTGTGTCTGATTGTATGCAGTGTAAGAACACACTGGTTTCTTTCTCCTAATTGTCAAGGGTCTTTTGAATCAAGTGTAGATCTGGAGACTATCAGGCTGTCTTTTTGTAGATCCTGATCACCTGGAAATAATCCCATAGCTGCCCTGAAGCATATTCCTTCAGCTAAGGCCAAGTGCCTGCTGCATCCCTCAGAAGAGAATCAAACTAAGTACAAGATTTTCAGTCAGATGTCTTTTGATCCAGTGTAGAACTGGCTTTAACTCCTAATGCAGCTCCTTTGTGGTTTTGAACTTCACTGAATAGATTGTGCTAACTAATTACAGAAAAATCATTAGGAATTGCATTCCTAATATTGAAGGGGCTTGCAGCCTCTTGCGGTGACCGGTTGTATTTGGTTGACCTGGACCAAAAGGCTGGCGTGGCTTTGAAAACTACCTCAGAAATAACATTTTCCCTCTGAAATTCATTTTGCAAATTGTGGAAATATGGGGGTTTTTAACACTTTGAGGTGGAAAAAAAAAATACTTGGTTGAAATATTCTGCTTCTTTGGAATATAAAGCTGCAATTAAAGGTTGAAGGTGCTGAATCTCAACTAAACGGGTGGAATCCTGTTCAAAATCACCTGATCAGTGCCCTTTGGGTACTGCTACAACAATATTCCGTGCTGCCTTAAGGAATGCTGTCCTTTGGTGTTATTTCTACCCCCACCCTGGTTCCTATAGCCCAGCATTCCTTCCCTCCTGAGTTGTTGGGAATTTGTGTGGGAGAAAATGCTCCACTTGTTGCTGCCCCTTTCCATCACCCATAGCGTTCTGCAGGGGAGCTGGGCGCGTTGCACAGCGTTGTAATGAACTCTGAGTGCAGGGAGGCAGCTTCAGGGAGGTGTGAATTCAGTCAGCTGTGAGTTGATGCATTCTCAAAGGCTTTTTTCTTTCCCTAGCTAATAAATTGATTACACGAGAAGGGCCTTCCTTTCTGCAGATGCGAATAAAACATTTGATGAAGTCCAACTGCATCCCACAAGCCACTTTCTTGTCAAAACTGTGTGCAGATTCTCCAGATATTGCAAATGTTGCATCTTTTCGCCAAGCCTACATCACCTGTGTCTGTTCTATGCTGCCTAATGAGGACTCCATTAAGGAGGTTAGTAAATCTCTTTATTGGCTGTTTATCAGCATTTTACAAATGTATTTGTGCAACACTGAGAGCTGAAGATGGAGAGTGATTGTTGCAGTTGAGTTCCAAAATATCCAGTGATTTATTGGAGATGACAGCAGTAACTGCAACTCTCCTCATCGAGGCAGGTGAGTGTTTAACTTTCCCTTTTAGCTTTCACTGTGGAAGCTTGATTTGAGAAGAAAGGGCTGAAGGAAGTCTCAGGTCTTCCTTGCCTTGCAAACTGTCTCTCCTCTATAAAATACCATCGATAGAAATGTTCTGGTTGAGTGTCATGTTTTGGAACATGATTGTTTGGAATTCATGCTTATGGGCAGACAGTGTGAGATTGGCTTTTGCAGCAGATCTCTTGACCTTTTTGGACCTGGGTTTTAATTGACAAAAGGGGGAAAAAAAGAAAAAAAGAAAAAAAGAATGCTTGCAAAATGCAGAGTTGGGAGTTGTAGTAGCATTGCCTTTATGGTGTATAGGTGCATTTTGCTAACTGCCCAAATGGAGGAGGGTCCTACAGAAAAGTAAAACTGAGTAGGAAACAGAACTCACTCCTACCAACTCTTGACCCCATTCTGTAGCTGAAATGTGTGATATAAACTCTATTAAAAGGAGGCAGTGTTTTGTTTGTGTGCTTGAGGCAGCTTCCTTTGGCAGAGTAAGCATATATTTGTCTTATAAATGTGCTCTTAATTTATTTTCTTTAGATTGCAAAGGTGGATTGCAAAGAAGTACTGGACATCATATGTAATCTGGAATCTGAGGGGCAAGAAAACACTGCCTTTATTCTTTGTACAACATACCTTACTCATCAGCTTCAAACAGCAAACGTGTATTGCTCTTGGTGAGTAATGCATATTACTGCTGCTTTTAGTTCTTCTTCCCTCAGTGACTTTCGTGTGAGAGAATTAAGCTAATAAAGTACAAAAACACGTAGTGGAAGTGGATGCATCTTTAACTTAAGAAATATATCAGGCTAAAATACTTGTTTAGATAACTTATGACAAAAGAAACAAAAAAACTACCACTACCACCAATCCTGCCAATTAAACCACATCCCTCAGAGCCACATCCCCACGGTTCTGGGACATCTCCAGAGGAAGAAACTCCACCACCTCCCTTGGCAGCATGTCCCACCACTCTGCTGCCCTCCCAGTAAAGAAGTTCTTCTTCATATTTGTATGGAGCTTTGTGTTGCAGTTTTTTTTCCTCATTGCCCCCTGTTTTGTTGCAGCACACAAAAGAAAAGAGACCAATCCCATCCATTTCACTCCTGAACTTCAGATATTTGTAAATCTCAGAGATTTAGAGTCTTAAAGCACCGGGGAAGAGTTGTGTCATTGGAATGCAGATGTCAGCAGCTCTGCTTCGTGCCCTGCGGCAGAGCTGCATTGTGACTCATTGTGCCCAGTTTGAGTTTCTGTCTAAAAAGTTAAGACTGCGATTGTGGCTGTGTTGTTTTTCTTTTTCTTGACTATAAAGGGAGTTTAAACAATTTGTTCAACTCTAGATATCTGTATTAAACAAAATAAATCCTCTTGTCTTTACCCATTAAATAACAGGACGCAAACTGTTTTCATCCAATGCACGCATGGAAGTAAGGCACAGTAACTGTTCTTGTCAGCATTTCTAGGAGATAAAGAGCTGATGGAGGTGTGCAGTGTTTTCTGGTAACACTTAAATTATTGTGACATCAGCTCTGAGGTGTGTAGACTCCATGCAGGCTGTGTGTATCAGCAATGGGCTTATGTTCTGTTCTTAATTTTTGCAGGGAGCTGACACTTTTCTGGAGCAAATTGCAGAGAAGAATAGATCCTTCTTTAGATTCCTTCTTGGAGAGATGTCGTCAATTTGGCATCATTGCCAAGACTCTACAGCATTTATTTTTCTTGATAAGAGTCATACAGTCTGAAGTAAGTATGTGCTTCGTTCCAGAGGCTTTGGGTGCAACTGGAATTATTTAGCTGAATTTACCGTTCTCTTAATAATTCTGCTGATCTGCTATGAAGACATCAGACATCTGACTTGTTAATGATTAAGGTCTACCAGTGATGAGGGATGGAGATTATGACTGAGTTGGTCCATGGAGTTGTTTCATGTAACCCTGAACTTGCCTACAGTTTGCTGTTCCACCTGGTTTTACACAAGTCCATTGGGCCCAATGGGATTTTTCCCATGGTACTTGGAGTTGCTGATGTCATCACAAGGCCTCCCCATTATTTTTCAGCTGTCTTGGGAATCTGGATAGGTCCCAGTTGACTGGGAGCTGGCAAATGTTTTTCCAGTTTTCAGGAAGAGCTAGAAAGATAATCCTGGTAGTTACAGGCCTGCCAGTCTCACGTCAGTGCCTGAAGAAGTTATTGAAAAATATCTGAAGAACAACATAGTCATTGGTCACAGCCAGCTCTGGTTCATGAGGGGAAGGTTCTGTTTAATTAACTTAATTGCCTTTTATGACAAGATCACCTATCTAGTTTACCAAGGGAAGCCAGTTGTTGCTACCTTTGTGGATTTCAGTGAAGCTTTTGATACTGTTTCTCAGAGGATCCTTCTGGACAAAACGTCCAGCTTACAGCTAGACAGAAACATAAAGGATGAGCGTTGGCTGATGGGTTGGGCCCAAAAGGTTATGGGAAATGGGGTGCTGTCAGGCTGGTGGCCAGTCAGTAGTGGGGTTCCCCAGGGCTCCCTTTATGGGCCACTTCTCTTCAAGCTTTTCGTAAATGTAAGATTAGGAGGAGTTTTGAGCAAATTTACATTTAATACTAAATTGCCAGGAGCTGTTGACTGTTTCAAGGGTAGCGAGGCCTTGTGGAGAGTTCTTGACAAAGGAGAGAAGCTCTGCGTCTGGGAAGGGCAGCCTTGGCTACACGTGCACATGAGATGCTGGAGGGCAGCCCTGCTGAAAGGGGTCTGGGGGGACTTGGTCAGCAGCAGGGTGACCATGAGCCAGCAGCATGCCCAGGCTGCCAGGAGGGCCAGCTGTCCCATGGGTGCATCAGGCACAGCACTGCCATCGAGTGAGGGAAGGGATTGTCCTGCTTTGCACTGTGTGGCCTCACCTTGAGTACTGTGAGGATCTTGGGACAGCAACAACACATCATCAGTAGGGTAAAACTAACCTGTCTCACGACGGTCTAAACCCAGCTCACGTTCCCTATTAGTGGTGTGCAAAAATTAGTGCAAAAAAGGCATAAAACTGTTAGAGAGTGCCCAAAGGAGGACTATGAAGATGGGGAAAGATCTGGAGAAGACATGAGGAGTAGCTGAAGTCCCTCAGTCTCCTCAGCCCAGAGGAGACTGAAGGGAAACATCATTGTGGCCCACAGCATGATGAGAATGGGGGGCAGCACTGATTTCTTCTCTCTGGTGACTGTGATGTGATGTGAGGGAACAGCATGGAGATGTGACAAGGGAGGGCCAGGTAGGATTCCTCACCACAGGGTGTTTGGGCACTGGAAGAGGCTCCCAGGGCAGCGGGCACAGCCTCAAGCTGTTGAAGCTCAAGGAGTGTTGGGACACGACTCTCAGATGTGGATTTGGACTGGATGATCTTTTAGGTCTTTTCCAACCTTGGTGATTCTATGTATAATGTATAATCTGGTTTTTGAGCTGTCTTGCCTGGAGCCAGGGTTGGACTCGATGATCCTTTGGTCCCTTCCAACTTTTGAGATATTCTATGGTTCTGTGCTCTGACAGCTAAACTAGTTAGTGGACTCCTCCACAGTGCAGTAAATGTGAGATGGATCCCCTCACTTAAAGAGTCAATGTTCCTTACATAAAGTAATTTAAAATGTAGGCTGATGGTGATGGACTTGGACATGTAACACTCAGAAGCCTGAAGTACATTCCAAGTCTACTGGATGCTATTGTCACACAGCTCTTCTAGAGAACAGCTCTGGGATGCGTGTACCTGACAAAACAAAGGAACATTTGTGGCTATCTGATTTTTTTTTTTTTTTTTATTTTTTTAACAGGCAGAAGAAGCAGGGCTTGCTGTATCTGTTCTTTTGTGTGTGAGAGCCCTTCAGATCAGATCGAATGGAAGCGACGAAATGAAGACATCGGTGTGTAAAACAATAGCATGCCTTTTACCAGAAGACCTTGAAGTTCGAAGAGCTTGTCAGCTCACTGAATTCTTGCTGGAGCCAACTTTGAGTGGGTTTAATATGTTGGAGGAGCTCTATATGCAACCAGATCAAAAATTTGATGAAGAAAATGCACTGGTTCCAAACTCGCTCCGTTGTGAGCTGCTGTTAGCTTTAAAAGCATATTGGCCATTTGATCCTGAATTCTGGGACTGGAAGACTTTAAAGCGACACTGCCTTAAACTGTTAGGGAAAGCAGGTTCTGATTCAGAGGATGATGTGAGCTGTAATATGTCAATCAACGAAACCGACATGTTAGAAACTTTCTTCAGTGACTGTGATGAGGCAAAGGACCACAAATATTACGATGGGAAAGACCCAATAAACTACCACAAAGAAAAAGCAAGGGTGAAAAAACCAATTGGTTCTTCAGAACGATACCAGAGATGGCTTCAGTACAAATTTTTTTGTGTGCTTTGCAAAAGGGAGTGCATAGAGGCTAGGATACTGCATCATTCTAAGATGCATATGGAAGATGGCATTTACACGTGTCCGGTCTGTACGAAAAAGTTCAAGAGAAAGGAATTTTTCGTACCACACGTAATGGAACACGTTAAGATGCCCCCTAGTAGAACACACAGACCTAAAAAGAAGATAATACTAAAGAAAGAGAGATCACCACAAAAGACAACAGCTTCCAGCAGCCCCACTCCGACGCTTCAGGAGAAATCACATCAGCCAGAGCTCCCCGAAGCCTTTGGAAGTGATGCACATGAATATGTCACGTTCAGCCAGCTGGAGAATTGCCAGCTACAAGACAGGGACATCTACCCGTGTCCTGGGACGGATTGCTCCAGAGTATTTAAGCAGTTCAAATATTTAAGCGTGCATCTGAAAGCCGAACATCAGAACAACGATGAGAACGCGAAGCACTACTTGGATATGAAAAACAGGAGAGAGAAGTGCGCCTTCTGTCGCCGACACTTCATGACGTCCTTTCACCTGCGGGAACACGAGCGCGTGCACTGCGGGCCTCAGCCGTACATGTGTGTGTCCATGGACTGCTATGCCAGATTTGGGTCAGTTAACGAGCTGCTTAATCACAAACAAACGCACGACGATCTTCGTTACAAATGCGAGTTGAACGGCTGCAACATTGTTTTCAGTGACTTAGGGCAACTTTACCACCACGAGGCACAGCACTTCAGAGATGCTTCGTATACCTGCAACTTCTTTGGTTGCAAAAAGTTTTATTATTCAAAAACTGAGTTTCAGAATCACCTTGCAGTGCACAATATTGCGGTGTCCAATGGGGAGGTGAAGCAAACGGTGAAACTTGAAGAGTCTCAATTGCTTGAACAATCTGAAAATTCCCGTCAGAATGAATCCTTGGATCCCACGGCATCGCAGGAAATCCCCCAGATTAAAGAAGAGGCTCTTTCTGATAGTGAAGATCTAGACAGCGAAAGTAATTGCAGTCTTCATTGTGGAAACCACAGCGGGACTGCTGCAGTGAATGAAGGCCAGGTCCCTCCTTTACTGATTGAAACACTGGCTCACGGTCAGACTGTCCCGAGCTTCCTCATGTCCCAGGAAGGAGTTTTCCATTCAGCAGATGTGAAACAGCAGTGTTCCAATGCAGCAGTTTGCTTTGATGAAAAGAAATTTTCTTGTGGCTTCGAAGGCTGCTGTTCTGCACACAAGAACTCCAGAAGTGTGCACAAACACCTGCGCAGGGCTCATCCGTATAACTTCAAAGGGAAAAAAGGTATGGAAGTGAAAACTAAAGACTTTCTTGATTTGTTGAGTGATGCTCCAGAAAGTCAGTCCCCTACAGACATCAGTGCAGAGTTGGGTCATAAGGCAGACAGAAATACCGACTCTCCAGAAAACTCGTGCTGCAATATAAATGCTAAAGGAAACAACAGCTTCAAGGAAGAAACGTGTCCTTCTTCTCCAGAAGCGTCTTTTTATGACAGTTCTAAAGAATCAGGTATTGAGGATAACATGTTGGAACTCATGTTAGGCTTAAAGCATCTCAGTTTAAAAAACTCTAACATCCAGAGTTCTTCAAGGAGTAAGCGTGTTTTGGGCTCTTTCCAGTCCTGTTCATCCAGAGACACCAAGTGCCCCGAGTCAGGAGTCGATGCAACTACCTCAAAGTTTCAGTTCCAAGAGCAGCAAGAAAACTTGCCCAGCCAGTACCTTACTCAACTGGCAGCTAAACCGTTCTTCTGCGAATGTCAGGGATGCACGTGTGAATTTGTGACGAGAGAAGCTCTCTTAATGCATTATGTTAAAAAGCATAACTATTCCAAGGAAATGGTTCTTCAGCTAAACATGTTCCAGCATCGCTATTCGCCTTTCAAGTGTCATATTTGCCAAAGATCGTTTACGAGAAAAACACACCTTAGGATTCACTACAGAAACAAGCATCAGATTGGCTGCGAGCAGGTGGCTCACAAGGTGTGTTCTAATGAAAAATTGGATCATGCCAGCTTGTGTCCAGACAGCGTGCACAAAAACAGCGCTGTCCCAACACCTGTCTGTCCAACCAAGGTTGAGTTCATTGACCGTTCTGAGCAGCACTGTCATCCCAAAAAGGAGGAATGCAGTTCTGAGACAGATTTGGAGTCCAGTGAAGAGACGGATGGAAACCTAACAAGAAAATCGTCTAAAATAGCAACTCTGGACAGCCATAGGGAGGAACTGGAAGCAAGGGAAGGGAGAGGCAGTAAAAGAACAGTTGCTAAAGGAAACTTATGTTATATACTGCACAAGTATCACAAACCATTTCATTGCATACACAAAAGTTGCAACTCCGCGTTTACCAACCAGAAGGGTTTGATTCGCCATTATAGGACTGTTCACCAGTATAATAAGGAACAGCTTTGCTTAGAAAAAGACAAGGCAAAAACAAAAAGGGAACTTGTCAAATGTAAAAAAATATTTGCATGCAAACATAAAGAGTGTGGTAAGCGTTTTTTCTGTTCTAAGGACCTCGCTAAGCATTGTAGTGATTTCCACAATGAACACTTGGATGACCAAAAGCTGCTTGCTGGGACTGAATCTGCAAGGTTTGCTTGCAATCAAGCCCAGTGTCCTGCTGTGTTTTGTACCTTCAGCAAGCTGAAACAGCACCTCATCGAAGAACATGCCAGCGGAGAGAAAATAAACAAAGATTTTGAAATCCATTGCGACCTCAACGGCTGCAATCGGATTTTCACCAACTACAGTCACTATTCGCAGCACGTGTATTTCCGGCACAGCGAATATTACGACGACCTCTTTGGGAATCAGAAGGAGGAGCAAGATAATCACGACAAAAATAAAAGTGGGCAAAGCTGTGTGAGAGGCGGATTTGGCCTAAGCAAGCAGAATGGAAAGAGGGTCAAAGACAAACCGAAAAGGATTAGCAGAAGTAAAGACAAGCATTTGCTTAGTTTCAAAACAAAAGAGGAAGCCTTGCAGATGTGTCAGGAGAATTCTAACCAGACCCAGTACCCGTGCATGGTTGTGGGATGTCTGTCTGTTGTCAAGTTGGAAAGCAGCATATTGAGGCACTATAAGCGCACACATCAGATGACCAACATGTACATAGAGCAGAGGATTCAGAAACTCGTTCTTTGCGTTAAATGTGGCACAATGACTGAAAAGCAGGCCTGCTCTGACCCAGCCTTAGACTTGGATAAGAAAGACGTAGAAGTGAAAGAGGAGAAATCAGCTGATCCTGAATGCCCGCAGGAAGCGGAGGAGTCTCTCGTTTCGAACACTGAGCATCAGGATGCGAGCAGCGAGGAGCAGAAGCAATGTCCATCGAGTAGCGAGAGCTTCAGTACGGGTGCCTTTGTGTATTCGGGCACTTTAAACTGTAGCCACGGCTCCAAAAGCAGCTGTTTGGAAGAGCATAACGTCAGGGAGTCGGGCGTGGGGAACACCGAGGAGTTTTCTGAGAACAGTGAAAGAGAAAATAGCTCTTATTTCTCTGGTTTACAATTAGAACTGCCAAGAGAGAAAGAGCCAGAAGGCTGCGAGCAAAGCGCAGTCAATCCAAGTGCAAAAAGAAACGTGCTTTTTGCTACGAAAGACAAATTTCAGAAGCCTCCAGTCTCCAGACCATTTGATTTAAAGACATATAAACCAATGGGGTTTGAGTCTTCATTTTTAAAATTCATTCAGGAAAGCGAGGGAAAAGATGACGACGACGACGAGGAGTTTGATGAGGTGGTGGAATGGGAGTCCCCCGAGCAGCTGCCCATAGACAGAGCATTGCAGAAAGAGGGGGAGGGTCAGAAGGACTCCATGCTGAACAGCTGTGCCAGTGACAAAAGCGTCGTCGTGCCCCAAAGCGATCCTGGGCAGCTCACAGAAATGCAGCCCTTGTTGGCAGAGCCCTCATCTGCCCCTTCTTTAGACAACCTGAGGGCAATCTTGGACAAGGCGCTGACGGGCTGCGGAGACCTTGCCTTAAAGCAGCTCCATTACTTAAGGCCTGTAGTTGTTCTTGAAAGATCCAAATTTTCCACAGCCCTTATAGATTTATTTCCGACAAAAAAGGCAGACGAGCTCTGCGTAGGAAGTATGTGAGCAGTTCTGCTTGGAGCAGCTTGCCTGCACTGCTGCTATTGGGGAGAATTCACGTCAGAGCAGTAGCTGTCACAGTTCACACTGTTTAGGTTAGTTTAGACTGTTTAATTACATGAATGTATAATATCTGTCAAAAGCATTGGCCAAGTTAATTTAGCTCCCTCCTCCCCCCTCTATTTTTTTTTTCCTCCAATGGACTGCTGATTTTGGTGCTATTTAACACATCAGAGTACTGGAGGCTTCCTCCTGCAGCGTACGTGTGCATGACTGTGTATGGAACAGTGCTGGGGTACCAGGGTTTGGGGCGATGGAGTTGACTTGAATGTGCACCCGAGGGTGCTTTGTGTAACATATTGTACACTACAGCATCTTATATTTTTTGAGTTATGAGTTTCAATAAATTACGATTTTTCACCCATTTATTTACTGTACAGTAAATCCTTAGCGTGGCCTCCTTGTTTTTCGACCTGCTGCGTCTCGTTTCTCACCTTGGAGCGATGGCGTTTGGTTCCTCCATCAGTGTTTTTGCCCCAGTCTCCACAAGAATGGCGGTGAGCAAACAGCAGTGCCATCCCTCAGCGACTCACAACTTGGAGCAGGGATTTGGGCATCTGCAAAGAATGCAGCGGAATCGGAATCCTTGGAGTTGGATGAAGACCATCCAGGCCAACTCCCTGCAGCGCACAGATTGTGCTCCAAGCAGCAGGGCCCTTTGCTGTATCTTTCCCATCTCGTTTTGAAACTGTGAAAGGATGTGTGAATCTTCTTGTTAGGATTTAGGAGAGGAAAGATGAGGTCAAAATGTTAAATCTTGCACTGGGGTTGGGTGTCTGAAGTAAATGAAGCATCCTCCAAAGCGCTTGTTGGTAACCAATATCCAGACAGATGAAGGTGGTGTGGCAGCAGAGGTGGAATCTTCCCACCATCATCCCATGACAGATGGCAGCGGGGGGCATCCAGCAGAACGGCGTATTTGTGCTCAAGTTTGATTGTAATGAAACCCTGTGCAGGTTGTTTCTTTCCCATTTCTGCTTTCTGGTCCATAGGAAGCTGTGTCCATAGATGGGCAGGGAACGTCCTCGTGCAGTTTGTGGATTAGTTGTGGGGTTTTTTTAAATAAAGACAATTCTAGGTGCACAGAATTGTCCAGCAGTAAGAGGGGTTTCAGCATGGCATGGATGGAGCTCTTCTGTGTGAGAGAGAAATGCATCACAAGAATTTGCCTGAGACGATGGGATAAATTGCTGTGGAAAGGCTTCTTGCAAATATCCATCTCCAGTGGAACTCAGGGTGCATTGATTTCCCTCTCCTGAGATGGATGTGGGAACAGCAACAGTTACCACAGACAGACAGAAGGAGCAGTGCACAAAATTCTGGCTTTCTGGGAGGTATTGCTGCCCTTGCAGTGTAATTAATGAGCAAAAGACTACAAAGTGCATATTGCTGCAGCATCACCTCTCCCTCCAGAGCCTGGTTTCCTACGTCCTTATGTCAGACTCCCAAATCATTTTAAAAACATGACTTCAACCGAGTTTGCATTTCTTATGTGGATTATATAAGCTCCACTGTAAGTCCTTGTTGCCAAAGAACTCTGTGTGAACTGCTGATGGTGCATCTGGATCCCATCTGTGTCACTGAAGGTGTTGAGCACCGTCCCTGGGGGCTGCCACCTATCACTGCCTGCACCTGAACGTGGGGCTGAGAGTAGATACACAGAGAAGCTCTGTTGTACTTTGGATCAACTCAAGAGATATTTGTTTCCTGGTAGGACTGCCAAATTTTACTTGCCTTCTATTTCCTCAAACATATTCTGTTTGTTCTGTTGTAGAAATGGGAGGGGGGAGGGAGGACCTGCTTGACTTCACGATGAGCTGACAAGAAATGGCTTAAAAGCCAAATAACTCTTCAATTTTAAAACGTTTCACTACAAAACCATGTAAACGTGTGAGCACAGAGGTGGAGTGGGAGAGAAAGGTTGTCATCCCTACAGGGTTCCTGCCCAGTGTGCACAGCCAGCACCATAGTAGTGCCTGCTCCCCACTCTCTGAAATCCTCCCATTCTGTTCAATTTGATTCTGTTCTGTTCGATTCTATTCGAACAATCCTCTGAGTGCACTGCTCTGATTCTGTATTCTGATCTTTGTGCTCCTGTTCTCTTCCTGTGGTGTCATCCACGCCACATCACGCTACAGGAGGCAATGTAGATTTTGAATTCTAGAAGATCCCGCCTTCTGGCATTTCCTGCAGAAGAGCCGCTGTGTGCTGAGGTTGGTCCCAGCACAAGAAGCCCAAGAGATGCACTGGACGTGTGTTGGATGGCCTGATTTCAGAAAGGATTTAACAGAGCTTACGTTGAAGGCAATAAATACTCCATTGCAAGGAGGAGAAAATAAGGAATGGAAAAACCGGAGCTGGTTGAGGACAGCTAAGAGACATCCCTCAATAGCACTGGGGATGAAAGCAAAGCAACTGGAACTCTGCTGGAAACTGGGAGTAACGTCATTACAGATGGTTATGTCCTGGAAAGAGGTGTTTTTTTAGAAGCAGGGGGGAAGGAGACTTCTGTGGGCTCATAGGGCTGAATGGACACAGCTAGCTTCAATACTGAAGACTGCATCCATCCAGTAGGGTGTGAATTCCCTTCAAGCTCTGCTAAAGTCACAGTGAGAAGCTGAGTGGGAGTCGAGTTTCTACTCCTTTGCATTTTAGGTTGCTAAGAAACTCCTTGCTCCTTCAATCATGCTGAAATTCTTGGCTTTGCAGCAAGCTGGGGGGCAGGAGGGAAATGCACACAGCAGCAATGTGGTGTTTGGGAAGGTAATCCACCTCCAGCATGGAGTTCATCCTGGGCAGAATGGAAAACGTGAATTGGAAGGGGGATTTCTGAGCAGAAGCAGTAGAAACCAGCAGGAACGGATGGCAAAGATGGGCAGAAAGATTCGCCACGTTAGGATGGAGCCAACTGAAAATCCAGAAGGGTTGAGCAGGAGGTGGGGTGGCAGCTCAGAGCTGTGTGAGGTAACAACGCAGCATGGGCTGGGGGGGTCTTCAGGTTGCAGTGCTCCCACTCCAACACCGGGTGCTGGGAATGCTCCCTGAGGGCAGCCAGCCCTGAGCCAGCCGTGCTCCATGCACCAAACCCACGTCTCTGATGTGCAGACGGGGATGTGACGTGGGACAGCATCAGACGTTTCACACAAGTGGAAACAGAGCGCTGATGATTAACTGCTGATCATCCCAATGAATAGCTGCGTGTTGATGCCAGGCCCAAGAAGTGCAGTTCCACCAGCCGGATTCATTTCCTGGGTGCATGGAAAGCAAATGTCCATCGAATGCTACGATGGCTTTGGAGCAGATGGAAAAGGGACTGAGGGCTTTGGGGCAGTGCTGTCTGTCTGGACTTCACTCGCTGGATCTCTGAGGACAGCCTCCCCACGGTGCTACATTCATTTTGGTTAGAAAAGTCCTCCTGAAAACACCTCGTTCACCCCACCAGCCTCAGCTTCTGCTCAGCCAGCGCTCAGGGCTGTGTCCACCGTGAGCCCCCGCATCCCACGTCCTGCGCAGTGAAAACAAGATTTCCTCCTGTTTAGTTGGGCCTTGCTGTGCGCTGCCACCGGGCAGCCCGGCTCCGTCCCTTCCCCCGCTCAGCGCTCGGGTTTCCTTTCATTCCGTTCGCTGCCTTCGCCGCAGAGCCGGGTTCACCCCGCGTCGCTCCTCCGCTCCGGCAGGGGGCGCTGCAGCGCTGGCGGCGGAAGGAGGAAGTGCGAGCGCGGCGCGGGGCCATGGCGCTGCCCGGCGAGCTGTGGGCAGAGCTGCCCGCCGAGAAGCGCATCTTCACCTCCGTCCTGCTCTTCTCCTGGGCCGTGTACCTGTGGGAGGCCTTCCTGGCGCACCGGCAGGTCGGCGGGGCTGAGTCTGAGCGGAGGCCGGCGGCGGGCGGGAGCGGGGAGAGCCCGGCCCGACGGGCGGAGCTGGTTTCCCTTCACGCGGCTTTTTCCCGGCGCGCGGCGGGGGTCGGGCGGGGCGCGGTGCCGCTCGGTGCCGCTCGGTTGCAAACGAGCCGTGCGGTGAAGGCGCTGTGCCGCGCTGAAGGCCTCCGCGCCGCGGCTCAGCGTCCCGCCTTCCTCCGCCGCGTCGGTTCTTATTGCTGAGCGCGGTGCCCTGTGGTGCGGGATGGCGGTGGGACGGAATCGGGTAGGACGAGCGGTGCGCCCAGCTCGTGAGGTTCAATAAATCCACGTGCAAGGTCTGCACCTGGATCACAGCAACAAACTGTCACCATCAGTATGAGCTGGGGATGTAAGGACGGAGCACAGCCCTGCCCAAAAGGAGGCACTGATGGATGGCAGCTGGACACGGCAGCTCACAGCCAACCGTACCCTGGCTGCATCCAAAGCGGGGGATCTGCCCCTCTGCTGTGTGCTGAGACCTCACCTGCAGCACTGCGCCCAGATGGGGAGTCCTCAGGACAGGAGAGATGTGGAGCTGTTGGAGAGCGTCCAGAGAAGGGCCACAAAAATGCTCCCAGGGATGGAACACCTCCCTGTGAGGCCAGGCTGAGAGCTGGGCTGTGCAGCTGGAGAAGGGAAGGCTGTGGGGAGACCTATGGGTCTGTGAGTGTCTGAAAGGGCTGTAAGAAAGGGGACAGACTCTTTAGCAGGGCGATAGGATGGGGGAATGGTTTCAAAGAGGGGAGATCTGCATTGGGTATAAGTTGGAATACAATAAGGGTGATGAAGCACTGGAATGGGTTACCCAGAGAGGTGGTGGTGCCCATCCCTGCAGACACCCAAGGTGAAGCTGGAGGGGCTCTGAGCGCTGATGGAGCTGTGGGTGTCCCTGCTCACTGCAGGGGAGTTGGACCACGTGGCCTTTAAAGGTCTCATCCAACTCAGACGATTCTATGGATATCCCCTTGCCCCAGCTGTGTCCTCTCCTGTCTTGCTGTGCATCCCCATTCTCCGTGCCCTTGGGCAGAGAGAGGGGCACAGTGCACCTTGATGCCATGTTGGCACATCGCAGCAGCGCACGCAGAGCGCAGCACTGTGAGGGCTGCTGTGAAGACAGCAAACTGCATCTCGGAGGGGGGGGAGCAGCAATGGCAGCTGCTGTGAGCCACTGGGTGATCTGCAGCCTGATCCTCTGCTTGAAGGAAGGAGATAAGTGACAGAGCTGAGGAGCTTTTCCTTGGAGGAGGAGCAAAACTATTGAAATGAGGCAAAGATGGATGGAAGAACGGCGAGCAGACTTCCGAAATTTACAGTGAAAAGTTCTTGATCGAAAATGAAATCGCACCCAGTGTGTGCAGCCAACTCACAGGGATGATTTCACAGAGGATGTGGTGGTGGGTTTGAAACTCTGCTTAGTCACAATCACAGCACCGTCAGTCTTACCCCGTGGAAAGAATTGCTTTCTGTGATCTTTATATAGCAACTTTTTGTGTTAGAAATGGGTAAGCAAGCAGCTCGGTTTCTGGGTCTGGCAGTTGTGCTTTGATTGTAGATTTGGAACATCACAGAAAACAAGAACTTTGGAATATTTGTTTTCCTGTGGAGTTTTTCAGTTTGTTTGTTTGTTTTTTTCCTTTCAGGGGTGGCTGGTGAGCATTTGCCATGCCATACTTCTGTCAGTCTTATTTCTCCCCTTCAGAACACTGGAAGTCAGTTTGAAGTTTCTTTCTCTTTTTCAGAGACGGGTGTACAGGACAACAACACACGTGCCGTGGGAATTGGGACAGATCATGGATTCAGAAACGTTTGAAAAATCTCGTCTGTATCAGTTGGACAAGAGCACTTTCAGCTTCTGGTCAGGGCTGTACTCAGAGCTGGAGGGCACTGTAAGTACCAGAGCTGCTCCAGCATCAGGAGTTGATTTTCATGGTGAAGGAATTGTGAGATACTTTGGAGTGATCCTGTGCTGTTGGCACTGTGGCACCTCACATCAGACTGAAATTTGAATGGCTCAGGCTCCGTGTTTCTTGTTTGTGGCTGTATTGCGTTGTGAAAAGAAGAGATGATTCAGGTAGCATGTAATTTCTCTGTGCAGTGCTGAATAATCCTGCACAGCTACAACCCGTGTAGTTATGCGTTGGGGCACAGCTGAGCCATTATGCTTTCCAAGTAATTAAGGAGTATTGGAGTGATTTTCAATTATTACAAATACAACCTCTGTGTTTGAAAGGCTACAGCTGTTTGACTTGTAGGTTCAAATTAAGCAGGAGATAGAAGGACAAACCTGTGAGAACAGGAGGAATACCAAAAGGTCCTTCTTAAGAGAGTTACAATGGGCAATGAGTGCTCTTGTATATGGAAAAGATAGAGCTGAGGTCAGGGGAAGAGAAGGGGAAAACCTAATTACAAAACTCTTCTGATTCATCCTCTGAAGTCACTTCTCATGCTGAAATCATAGCAGCACAAGGTGACAGCCTGCTTCATGTGGGCTCTGTGGTTTGTGTTTTTGTTTTCCAGATGATTCTCATCTGCGGAGGAATTCCTTTTCTCTGGAATCTGTCTGGTCAGATTTCAGGCCGTGCTGGGTTTGGACCAGAATATGAGGTAAGCAGTCTTGAAATGCTACAGAAAGCATTAAACATGGAGTGACCCACATCTCAGCGCTGCTTCAGCTAGCTGAGGTGGCAGATGGGGCTTAAGGGCTTTTATATTTTAAGTATTGTAGATGTTTTGATCAGAGCTTTGTTTGGACCTTCAAGCAGTCCAGAAAAAGCTTCTGCTCACTTTGAACAAAGCTGTTCTGTGGTGTCAGGATGGCAGCACAGGGGGGTGTAGGCTTAGGGGTTCTTTGTTCCCCCTCTCAGGACCACTTTCTGATAGATGAAAGCTTTCGCCTGTCACAGCGTGGGATATCAAATACAGGAGAGTGTGTCAGACATCCCTGCTGTCACACCACAGCAGTGGCTATTGCTGCCAGCTCTTCCATGGTGGGTCCTACAAGCAGCACTGAGGGGGGAGGTTGAATCTGTGGGGTTACTTTCAGTGGCTGAGTCTCAAAGACGACGTGTGATGGCCAAGGCATCCAGTTTTGCATGAAATGTCCTTTCTCACCCATTTTCTTGAGGAGTTGGAGTCTCTCCTCCAAATGAGAAAGGAGGAGTTCTGTTCCAGACACTTTCCTATTCTAGAGAAGATTTGACGTGGCAAGAAAACCCCCGCATCTGATGGCACCTTTGAGGTGTCATACTTTTTCCTGCTTCAATCACTTAAGCCCAAGGTACTCTATTGAGATGACCCCCCCACAAACAAATAATGTGCCTTCTTTTTTATTTTTGTCTTAGAGCAGGAAAAATAAATATACCTGTGCAAAGGAAATGTCCATCATTCCTTCTGCTCCCATAGCTGGGTTATCATCAGGTGCCCTCAGTTTAGGGTAAGGAAAGCTTAGTGTCCTGTGCTTCACTCTTAGGTTGTGTCAATTCTGATGTATCTCCTCTGTCTGCTGCCTGAGTGAGCAAATAGAAACACATCTATTGAAAACCTCTCTCTACCATCATAAAAACCACTTGAAAGCCATATGATCACAGGGAAGTGGTCATGCCAGTTTTGTCTAAGGTGTTTTTCTTTAAATTACATGGTGAGATTTCCCCAGAATAAATAGTTTAGTCATTATGGATTCATTACTCCTCTACTTCAAAGGTTCTGCAGAAGGCACATAAATAGCTTCTGAGATTTAAAGCTATTGCTTTTTGGACAGTCGACCTCTGTTCTACTCAGAAGTCAGTGGTAAAAAGTTTCCTTCCTAAGCAGACCTGAGTAGTGGCCTCTCTTATCTCCAACTGCTCCATGAGACATCTGAGATACGTGATGACATCCTGGTTTGTATTCTGAAGAAGTTCTGAGCAGTGTGAATGTGGGGGAACATTCCTGTATGTGCTAGAAGCTAAGATCAGAAAGGGCTGTTCTCACAATTAGCTGGGTCTACTGCTGAACACAAATCAAAGTGTTCAAGCATCAAGCACCAGATCCTTTATGAAAACAGTTTGCTTTGGTGCAAGGGAGGCTGCTCCAGCAGTCAGTAATCTGACACTCAGAAATGCTGTTTCTGTGAATGCATCTAGCTTTAGCTTCTAACCAGCTTCAGTTACACTACTGACATGGAATCCTTTTTGACAGCAGGAATGTTAATCAGTATAGGTCAGTGAATATCAGCTCTTTTGTTTTGCTTTCAGATCGTTCAGTCGTTGGTGTTCCTGCTGCTCGCGACGCTGTTCAGTGCCCTGACTGGTCTCCCATGGAGTTTATACAACACTTTTGTCATAGAAGAGAAACACGGCTTCAATCAGCAGGTATTGTATAGTGGGCAACCTGTGTACTGACCTAACATCTTCCATAGCTTTGGTAGGTTGAGTGGGCTGAGGTATTTTCTGAGATGAAGATCTGCCCTGTGTCGTGCCCCCAGGCTGCAGGGGGCCAGCCTGCTCCTCCAGCCTCTCCTGGACTGCAGGAACTGCTGCTCTGTGCCTGGAGCAGCTCCTGCCCTCCTTCTCTGTGCTGCCTGTAGCATCTACCTGATTCTTTCTCTCAGTTTCTCCCTCCTGTCTCCCATCTGCTGTTGCTCTCCCAGAGCACCCTGGCGTTACTTGGCAGCTCAGCTCTGGCAGCAGCTGAGCCCTGAGCTGACACGGGGCCGTGCTGTGCTCTGCTTGCACCAAGCACAAGTCCAATCCTACTCCTCACAGAACTTTGCCTCATAAACCCATTGTGGTGGTGCTCCCAGCGTCGTCTTTGTCCACCTCTATTCTGTACTGGTGCACTGTTTTCTTTCTGGGGAAGCTCAACTTTGAAAATTGTCACTACAGTTTTTCCTTGACAGCTGCATGTGTATCTTCTGAAACTGCGCCAATGGCAGCTGCTACTCCAGTGTGTGGGAAGCAAGATTGTTCTGGATGAGACTTAAGCTTGTGACCAGCTCGGAACTCTTTTGTGCTCCGTTGAGCTCTTGTTTGACATGAAAACCTGTCCTTCTGAAAACGTTGCTCTAGCAAAGCTGGAAAACATGTGCATCTTTTAAAAATATTTTTCTTCTCTTTTTCATACTAATAAGGAAGTACTCATTCTCAGAGTGTTGATGTAGGTGGTCGTTTGTATCTGAGTGAATCTGAATTAGAGAACTAGAAGTTCCCTTCTCTTCTGCAGACTTAATAGGGAGCTCCTGTTGAGGGAAGGGTGAATGTCCCCTTGTTTCCAGAGCACGAGGAGTTTTTCTTCTGGCAAAAGCCAAACCAGAATATCTGTGCAATGTACTTGGTTTGTTCTCTCTCTGTCCCTTCTATTCTGCAGTCCTCAGGGATTGTAAAGGCTGACCAAGTCTCAGTTCTTGCAGTATGTTTATGGCCTGGCCTTGCCTTAGACATGCCTTTGATATTGAAAATCCTTAAATATCCATCAGAAAGCCTCTTTGATTATCTCTCATGTCAGTCCTTTGCACTTGCATCAGATCTGTACTTGGATTGTCTCTTACCTTATTGGGAACCATCCTGGTTCCAGTTCTGCAAGCTTGTTGTTTCAGGAACACAAAAATCCTAAGACTGTCAAAACTAGGAGCTGTGATGTAGTAAAGGCAGAGCAAACTGGGGACCAGCTGATGGATGGACAGCTTCACTTAAACATCAGTAACCTTGCAGAGTGCATGGTAGGCTCACAGCACTGATCAGACCCTTTGTAGGGAAGCAGAGGGCCAAAACCTGACCTTAGCAGCTCTTTAAAACTGCCTTGAGACAGCTCACAGAAGCTCTGTAGTTTCTCTGAATGCTTTAGTGAGAGTAAGGAGGATTAAGCTGCCTTTCCTTACGTCTTTTTTTCTCCACAATGGTCCTCATGCCAGAACTGAATGCCAAGTCTGGCTCAAATCCAGTCTGTTATAACAGCTGTCTTACAAACACGGATTCTCTGCCATTCATTTCAGAGCAGTAGGCTGGCTCCTTGAGTGAATGAGCCAGATTCACACCTGGCACTTTGCAACTGATCTTCAGGCTGACTCTTCCATGAGAATGCCTTGATGGAAATGAGGGTTTCTCTTGAGTTTACACCTGCCTTAGAAAGGTCAGAAGAGATGGAGCAAAGTCAGAAAGCACCATAAAAATGGATAGCTCTGTTCCTCCTAGATCACAATGCTGGCATTGAAGAGAGAGTTGAAATCTATCCAAACTATTGCCCCAAGTTGTTTCACCAGGTTTTTGTTTTTGTTTTTCTTTCCAGACGAGTTCCATATCTTTAACACAGTATGGGGCTTTTAATGCCTTGTTGGAAAGGATCTGTACATAATAAACCCTTCACTTCTGTGCCTTGCAGATAGCTGTAAGTACTGAAAGAACATTTTCTGACAGAGCTAGCTGGGAGTGTAACTGCACTGCAGAATCACTAGTGAAGTTTGATTCAAGTAGAGGTCTTTGAAGCATCCTTTAAACATCTATAAAACATCCATCCTGATAAAGTTATTCTGATTTTGATAGGGGTAAAAGGCCCAGCTGCTACCTACAAGTCTTCAGGAGGACTTCTGTCCCTTTTCCAGGTCAGACAATCAGCTTGGTGACTGAGTTGAGATGAATTGAGGCAACTGCTCAAAGACAAAATATCCTACGTAACTTTGTTTCTTTCCACTTCCCATTTCTCTAAAACTCCACCATATCTGGAATACTGATTGGTAAATGAATTAAGAGACAGATAAACTTAACGTTCTCCTTTTCTTCTGTGGTGAAGGATGTATATGCCAGAAAATTCAGGTTTGGCTCAGGTCCTGCTAACAAACTGTGCAGCCACATGGGCCTCAAGTCCAGGTGGATATGTGGAGCCACAGCTGCTACGAGCAGAGCTGAAGAAGTTCTTCCACCCTTTATAACTGACTGCTCTCCTTACCACACACTGTTATTGCCACTTGGTTGTCTCATGACTTGTCTTATTTTGCTTCTGCTTGTCCCGTGTAAGGATCAGTTCACTGACTGCTGAGACCCGTTGGTGTTTACACTGTAAATGTCACTGCTGTCCTTCCTTTGCAGACACTGGGATTTTTTTTTAAGGATGCCATCAAGAAGTTTATCGTGACACAGTGCATTCTGTTGCCAGTGACATCCCTTCTGCTTTATATTATTAAAATAGGGGGAGACTACTTCTTCATCTACGCCTGGCTCTTCACATTAGTTGTGTCCTTGGTGAGTATGAGGGTATGTTTGGGTTCTTCCAAATACGTGGCTTGGTGTGCTGACCTGCACATAACACATAACTGAAAAGAACATAGGAAAGAATCTGCATCTCCTGGGAGTTTTGGTGCCTGCAGTGTTTAATAAATATTTTGTCGTGTTTTCACTGCACCTGTTCAGCAGTAATAGCTCATATTAATTGCCCATGCTAATTTGATATTTTAGATTTGATTTATTTTGCAGTGGTTCAGCGGAAAATAAACATTCAAAAAACTTTAGAACAGGTACTGGAATTAAAATGCTCCATAACGATAGGATGGTTGGACTGGATGCTCTTAGAGGTCTTTTCCAATCTTGATGGTTCTATGATTCTGTTTTTTCTTTTTTTGTACCTATAGAAAGGGAGCCAAGACAATGACCACTGGTTTAACAAGACAAGACAAAATGTGCCTTGGTCAGTAATATTCCCACAGGGCTTCTTTTCCACATAACGAAACACCAATTTGCAGTTGTTTTACTTTGCACTGAGACAATTAACAGGTTTCCATTTCTTGCCCTGCTGGTATATCTGCTTTTATAGACTGAATTGGTAATTGAAGGATCCTTTTGTATCCATTAAAATGATTTCATGTTTGATGTGGAGCTCCATGGTGACACAGTATAGTAGCAGCAGTGCCCTGCTGAAGCGGTGAGTCTAGCTCACAAATACTGCTAAAAGATCTTCCAGGATTTTTTCTTCGTGTTTCCCTCTTCTCCCACCTCCCCCTTCTGTCTCCCCTCTTCCTGAGGGTTAAGCCCATGCCCACACACTTTGTCCCTTTCCTCTAACTAGAACTTAAACTTTCTCCCAGTCCTGTCCTTTTATTAAAAGAAAAAAAGGGGAAAAAGAAAGAAAGAAAGAAAGAAAGCTTTGTAGGTCCAGAGAGCAAGGGAAAGAAGTTCAGCTTTTCTTTCTGCCAGAGTGTTGCGCTGGCCCTGGCCTTTTTGCTCAGTCTGCATCTGGTACCAATGGGAAGAGATATGGTACCTCACAGCAAGGTTTTGTGATAAAGACCATCAGTTCCTTAGCCTGTAGTTAATACTAAACACAGTTTTGGCTTTTTTCAGGTGCTCGTTACCATCTATGCAGACTACATTGCTCCTTTGTTTGATAAATTCATTCCACTTCCTGAGGGAGAGCTCAAGCAGCAAATTGAAGTCATGGCAAAGAGCATTGACTTCCCATTGACGAAGGTGTATGTTGTTGAAGGTGAGAGTTTGAAATCTGTGGATTTTCAGTTTTCTTTCCTGGCATCCTTAAGAGCGTTGAGCCCCTGCTGATCTGGACTCTGCTCTATGGATGTCTTCTTTCCAGCGTTTCACTGCACTGTGTCTTGGCTCTCTCAAGTTCATAACCAATAATTGGTGATGTGCAACAAAGTCTGTTAATTTCAGGGTTCGTTCAGTAACAGCTCGGTTACAAAGTTCCTTCCCTGCAAATGCTTTCATAGAGGTTGATATGTGTTGCCAAAAGACATTGCTGCCTTGTAGCTAGTCATGGGATTTCCTTGATGCAGAGGGACTGGATGCTGAGGCCTCATGCTCTGAGCAGCTTCTTCCTCTGCCCGTCTGTCATGGTTGAGTGCTGAAGTTACCATGTGTGTACCTTGGGCAATGAGACAATGGATATCCTATGCCCTGAGGAGCTGATGCAGCTGATGAACACACAGTGGGAGCATGCCTTCAGCCTGAAGTACCTAATCTTTTGCTGGAATAAATGGAGCCAAATTCCACCTCTTCTCCCATGGAGCCCTTATTCAGTCTGGATTTGCAATGGCTCCTGTCTATAGGCAAAAAAAAATAGACAAATTGAACAGTTCCTTTGACCTAGACAACTTGTTGGGATCAACTGAAGCAGTCTGTTCTATGGAAAGAGATGATGTTACTGGCCTAACTCCTATCAGTAATAGAGCCTGTTGGTCCACCATTCAGGTGATTTAGATGAAAATAACTAAAAAATTGCCTATTTCAAACAATTATAAGGGACTGCATCTCTTCATCTTCTCTTTCCTTATCTGCTCCTACAGCTTCAGAACTGTGAATAGTCCTTTGTGTCACTTTCAGACAATTACGAATGAATCCATGACAGGACTTTGCTGGAGGAGCAGCACAAGTTCTTTGCAGAATTCTTTTTCCACTCTGAACCTGAAATTACAATAGACATTGTTTTCTCTTTTTTGGATAGCAGATCTTCACTTGGCTGTTTGTTTGTTTGTTTGTTTTTTTAACAATGAAAAATGTTATTTCTCTATTGCAGTCAGAGATAAAAGAGATAAATTTTACTTAAAATGCACTTCAGCCCATGAAATCATTTGCTTGAGTGTGTCTGTGTTGTATCAGGACTTTGGCAATTCCTTTGAAAGCATCCATTCTGTCTAAGATTTTATGTATAAGCTTTGATGAGCAGGATTATCTGAACTGTGGCCTCTAATGTTCGTTCTTCCCTGTCAGGTTCTAAGCGTTCTTCTCATAGCAATGCTTACTTCTATGGATTCTTCAAGAATAAGCGGATAGTGCTGTTTGACACGCTCCTGGAAGATTATTCTGCATTGAACAAAGAACCAGGAGAAGGAGAAGAGGGTGAGAATGAAGAAACAAAGTCTAAAACAAAAGTGAGTTATGCTTCCCTACCCTCCCAATGTCTTTCATTCTGTTATTTATGTTTACTTACTGGTGAGATTATCCCTTGTGTTCTAAGGGTCCTAAGTGGGATGCTGAAATCCCAAATTCCATCATCAAAGTATCCCTGAATGGTTACAAAGTGGATTTTCTAGGCTTGGCAGTGTGTGGGTGCCATTAACCACAGACCTCAGAAGTCCACAGGGGCTTTAGCAAACCATTGTTTTCCTGCACATAACAAATGCAACTGATGGAATGAGGGACCTGTTTGGGTTTTTAGCTTTTGTCTCTACTCTTGGGACTGCTGTAGGTAAGCTTCCCTTTGAAGGGAGTGCTTTGCTTATCAGTGCATCATAGGAGTGCCTCTTACTTGCAGGCAAGAGCTTTGGTGCTTTGGAGAGAGTTTGGGAGATTTTCCAGCATTGTTCCAGATCTGCACAGATAGAAATGAGACATCACTGCTTCATGGTAGAAAGACTGTTGAACTCACAACTTTGTATTTTCCGAATATCATCTTGAAAAAGCCTCACTAAGAACTTGTATGTGTTGGTAGAATGGAAGAGCATAGCAGTGCTGGTCTTGGGAAACTTAAGTCACTTAAGAGAACAATAAGTGAAAAATATCTTCAGCTGTGCTCAGTTTGACTTTCTTCCCTCAGAATAAAAAGCAAGGATGTAAGAATGAAGAAGTTCTGGCTGTCCTTGGTCATGAATTGGGTCACTGGAAGCTAGGTCACACTGTCAAAAACATTATTATCAGCCAGGTAAGTTATGACAAACTGGTGGTGGTGATTGTTTCAAGTTATTGTTTCCAGTTGTTTTTCTTTTTTTTTTTCCCCTTTTGTTTTCATTTTTGTATCTTTACTGAGCATGCAGTACCCTCCTGTCCCTTCCTTGCCCCACCTGGTTGGTGGGTAGCATGAACCAGAGAATTGCTCTTGCTCCTTGCAGAAGAATGGAGGAACATGATTGCCAGTTATGAAATCTGACTCAGAGGGTATTTCTATTTTATTTACTTATTTACTTGTTCTGTCCTGCCTTGTGCATTGCTTATTGGTAAATAACATTATTTGCAATTCTTGTTGTGTGCCCAAATCGGGATTTAGTATCAAAGCAATCTGGAGGTTGGGCAACTTCACGTTGGAATGAAAGGAGCCCGATGGTCCATTTATTCATGCATGTGCCTCTGGTTGTAGCACAGTGTAAGGGAATTCCTTCCCCAAGTATCTTACTTCCTAATTTCAGATGTTTTGGTTTCCAGTTCACAGCTATGTATTCTATGTTAATTATTATCAAGTCTATCATGGTGTAATCTAACTTTTTTCCAATTATCATGCACCCATCTTTTCAAATTCCCCACTTTTTTCTTTTCTCCTGTTGATGAGTGCAGGAATGTTATTCTCTTTTTTCTCTGGAGCTATTAATGATTTTTTTTTTTCAGGTTACATCACTGCTTAAGACAATCTCTCTGATTCCATGCTATGTTTTTCTTATTCATGACACTAAACCCTCCAGTGACATTCTTTCTACTTTGATTAATGCAATTATACTCCAACTTTTGATGTTGGTGTTGATCCCTACTAATGATAAAGTAATGACTGTGATGTTTTTGCCACTATTTAGATATAATCTTGCTGTAATAGATAAACTTCGAAGGAAGCTTTACCTTCACTTCCTGAAATTTTCACCAATTTTTCTGCAATGTTTTATTTCTTATGTTGATTTTTATTGCCACTATCTCTCTTCTGTCCTGTGTGTTTGAACAGTGGGTGTTATTTGCCACATTCCACATTACTCTAAAAACAGCTGTTTGCAGGAATGGAAAAGGCACTAATCTGCTTCCCTGCACACCATGGTAAAGCAGGGAGCTGCTTCTGGACAACCTACCAAGCAATGGGCACATATTGGATTAGATGGAAACAAACATTGTTGCTAGGAGCAGGTGTATAATGGAACAAACAGCAGATACTGCTTTGAGTGATGTGCACACACATGGTTCATCTTTAAACATGTTGGAACCCACGCTTAAATCCAAGGAAATAGATTGTCTTCAGTGTTCCCTATCAGTTGTCTTGTTGTGTTGCCTTTTTGTCTTCCTTCACTACCTGAGGCATCTTTTTAGGTCACTGACAGAAAATAACACGAAGTCACAAAGTGGATGAGGCTGGGAGGGACTCCAGAGGCCATCGGACCCAATGCTCTGCTCTAGCAGGGACACGTGGAGCACGTTGCCCTGGACCAAAACAATGAGTTTTTTAATTGCATGCACCCTCAGAAAGCTGGTGAAAGCCAACTGCTTGCTCCTCTGCACATATGAGTTCTGAAGTAATCTGTTTGGATTTCTTTTTATCTTTCCTGTGGAGCTTATATGCAAACCAATTATATTTTAGGGCATATATTAGACTTGGATGAAAAGCTCATCTTAATCAAGAATGCTGTTACATTTCTCTAGATGAATTCCTTCCTCTGCTTCTTCTTGTTTGCTGTTCTGATTGGTCGAAAAGAACTCTTTGCTGCATTTGGCTTCTACGAGACTCAGCCGACCCTGATAGGCTTGATGATTATTTTCCAGTTCATTTTTTCACCTTACAATGAGGTATGGTTTTGAACTTGTCTTTCAGATGCAGCTGCTGAAGTATTGTCCTGTTTAAATAACAATTTTACGTTGACTGTATTATTACTGTGGAGAAAAGTTGGAAGTTTCAGGTAGCTCTGCTATTCCTGCTTCATAAAGATCGTTACTGCTCCATGTAAGACTCCCAATTGGGGGTATGGCCTGGACAAATCTTATGAGCTCAATCTACAGCCACAGTGACGTGTGGGATGGGGAGGGAAGGTACAGCAGTGTCTGTTCACTGACAGTGTAAAGAAAGTGCAGATGGTTGAATTTTTAGGTAATTTTAATGTATTTCTCTCCACAGATTCTCTCCTTTTGCTTGACTGTATTAAGCCGACGATTTGAGTTTCAAGCAGATGCGTTTGCCAAGGAACTTGGAAAGGCTAAAGACCTATATTCTGCTTTGATCAAACTAAACAAAGATAACTTAGGATTCCCTGTTTCTGACTGGATCTTTTCAATGTGGCATTATTCCCATCCACCCCTTTTAGAAAGACTGCAAGCCTTGAAAGAAGCAAAGCAAGAGTGACAGCAGCCTGTGGGGCAGACAGCGCTTCCATCCAGAGGCAAAGTTAGGAGCATCTCTTAAAAACGGGTGTGACGTTAACAGCACGACAAATCCAAGAATCCTGAAACAGTATTAAATTATGACTTTTTATTTTTTAACAAAAACAAAGTGGTGGAACTTAATTTAGAATAAAGTCCTGGGTGAAGGCCACGCCTCCTATGCTCTGGCTTTTATCTCCGTATAGATTTGTAAGGGGAGAAAAATATAATATTTTGAGGCACCTATTTCTTAGATTTTACATTGGTTTTGATTCTTTTCCCCTTCTTGGTGTTCTGTGAACTTTCTCTGTCTCCACCTTCACTCACAATGAAGAGGTTTCGAATGCTATGGTTTCTCACATCATAACCGTACTAGCCGGTCACTGTGTTTAAAAAGAGTTTAATGCAGGTATGAGCCTTTCTGCTGGAGTTAAATCCATGTCTGCCATAAGGGAAAATGCTGTTTCTCTGAAATGTAGCAATACGGTTGAGTCAGAGTCAAAGAAATAAATCATGGCCTCCTTGAAAATGAGGATTAGTCTGTATTCAGTATTGGTATAGGGGGGATTGGGCTGTCCTCCATTCTGGGGGTGCAGAAGAATGTGATGGAGAAGTGAAGACAGGACCCATGCATTGAAGAAAGTTGTAAGTTCTTTGGTCTTCCTCCTCTTGCTTGTAAGCATAATGGTTAACAGCATTTCCACACCTCGGTTCCTTCATTTCTGTCAATCTTTGCCAAATTTAATTGTGTATATGGAAGAGGTCTGATGCTCAGGCTGCGCGTTCATGTCGAACTTTAATTCTGAGGTCTGCAGAGGGTTTTTTCATTCATATGGACTTAACTGAAACAGTGTGGGAACTCAGAAAATATTGCTCATGATCACTGTAATACAAGTAATCCAAGATACGGTTTGTTTGTATAGGTTGGGGAAGGGTAAAGGGGTATTTGGAGAAATGGCTTCTGCATCTGTCATCACAGGTGAGATGTGGAATTGAATTTACTTTTGAATAAAGATAGAAATTAAATGTGGGTTTGTATGTGCCGTCAGAGTGGACTGAATGCAAATACTTTATGTAAAAATCTGATTTCCTGTATGTTCTAAGTTGAAATGCTCTTCTCAGTTTTGTGCAGAGACAACAAATCAAAGCAAGATCTGATGCTTTTGAGTGCCTGAACATTCTCCAACACTTTGCTATTTGTTTTTTTGGTCACAGGGAGAATTGGGAGAATTCTGAGATGGTGGGCATGATGATGCCTCAGGAGCAGTAGGAATAGATGATGTATGATTTGTATTTATAAACTAAAGAATGTGAAGCAAAACTACAGATAGGGATTTAGGACACAGTTTTAGAGGAGCAGCCTATACTATTTTAGGAAATAAAAGGGTTAACTTGAATCATAGGATGGCAGGGGTGAAGGGAACTTAACGATCATCCAGTTCCAGCTCCTCCTCATGGGCTGGGTGCCCCCCACCAGGTTGGGCTGCCCTGTACCACATTCTTGGCCTTTTGCAACTCCAGGGATGGGGCACCCACAGTTCTGGGCAGCAGTGCCTGCACCTTGCAGCCCCTCAAGTAAAGAATTTGCTCCTCACATCTAACCTAAATCTCTTTTAGTTGAGAATCACTCCTCCTTGTCCTGTTACCATCAGACCATGTAAAACGTCACTCTCCTCCTCTGTATAAGCCTCCTTCAACTACTGTAGGGCTGTGAAGAGGTCTCCCAGGGCCTTTTCCAAGATGAATACCCTCAGCTCCCTCAGTCCTCCTCCGCAGGGCTGCTCTCCATCAGTTCTCTCACTCCATACACATACCTGGGATTGTGCAGACCCAGGTGCAGCACCTTCCACTTGGCCTTGCTGAACTTCATCAGGTTCACATGCATCCGCTTGTCCATGGATCCATGTCCCTCTGGATGGCATTTCTTCTTTCTACTGCACCGCTCGGCTTGGTGCCATCAGCAAAGTGCTGAGGATGCACTCCATCTGTCATTGATGCCACTGGTAAAGGTGCTGAAGGTTACTGGTGCTGAGATGGAGCCCTGGGGGCCACCACTCCCCCACCACCCCTCCCACCAGCCCCCACCCGCACACAGAGCCACTGACCACAGCGCTTTGTCCACAACCACCCAACCAATTCCTTACCCACCAAACAGCCCACCCTTCAAATCTGTCTCTCTCCAGCTCAGAGATGAGGACGTTGTGCACCGCCTTGCACAACTCCTGCCAGGTGACATCGGTTGCCTTCCCGTTGCGCCAGGCTCGCTCTGCCCTCGCCTCTCTCAGATCCCGCCCCTCGCGCCCCAACATGTCCTCCAACGCGCGCCGGTCCCGTCTCGCCCCGAGGCGCTCTCGCGAGGAGACCGAGGCCCATGCGCGAGCTGCGTCCGGCACGCGCGCCCCGGAAGTGACGTCAGGAGGCGGCGCCGTGCGCGCTCGCGGTCCCTTTGTGCGGAGCGGCAACGGCGATGCTGGCCGGGGGAAAGAAGGCCGCGGAGGCGGCGGGCGGCGAGGGCGGGCCCGAGGCTCCGGTGCCTCCGTCAGCTGCTGTAGGAGCGCTGGGTTCCTCTGCTGAGAGCGGCGGGGCCGGGGAGCGCACTCCTCGTAAGAAGGAGCCGCCTCGGGCCTCGCCCCCGGGAGGTGCGTCCGAGCCGCCCGCCGCCCCCGCGTCCGGCGGCGAAACCACCGGCATCGCAGAGACCCCCGAGGGCCGCCGGACAAGCCGCCGCAAGCGGGCCAAGGTAAGGGCGGGCCGGGGGGCGGAGCCACGCTCAGTGAGGGCCTCCCCCCACCGAGCCAATGAGCGAGGGGGGGCCGTGCTGCGGCCGTCGGGCTGCCGGGGCATCTGGGGGGGGGGGCGGCCTCGGGGTTCGTTTCGTGTGCGGTGCTACGTGTGTCCTGATTTGCGGTGTGAACGTGGGGGGGTGATCGGTGCTGTAGGGGTGTTGGTGGCACTCGGCTAAACGTGAGCCAGCAGGATGCCCGGGAACCACACGGCATCCTGGCTATGTCAGCAGCAGTGCAGCCAGTTGGAGGTGGCCGTCCTCTGTGCTAGTGCTGGTGGGGCTGCATCGCAGTGCTGTGCTCAGCCTTGAGCCTTTCAGTACAAGAAAGATGTGGAGGGAGTAGTGTGTGTGCAGAGAAGGGAAAGAAGCTGTGAGGGTTCTGTCTGAAGCATAGCACTGGGGAGCGGCTGAGGGAATGGGATGGTTCAGTCTGGAGAAGAGGAGCTCCAGGGGGACCACATCGCTCTCTATAAGTGCCTGAAAGGAGGTTGTGGCAAGTGGAGATCAGCTGCTTTTGGTAACAGTGATAGGATGAGAGTTGATGGCATCAAGTTGCACCATGGGGTGGTCAGGTTGGGTATTAGGAACAATTGCTTCTTTGAAACAGCGGTGATGTGCTGGCACAGTTGCCCATGGGGGTGGTGGGGTCACCGTCCCTGCAGGTGCTCCAGAACCATTGTGGCACTGAGGGATGCAGTCAGTGGGCATGGTGGGGGTGGGGTTGGGCTGGATGATCTTACAGGGCTTTTCCAACCTTAATGACGGTGATATTAAGCTGTGAGGTGTAAGAGTCTCCAGCAGATGCCAATAACTGCAACCTGCACTCAGTAACTGTCATTTTCTTCTGAATACAAATGAACGTATTCTTTATAAATCACTTGTACTTGGAAACCTCATTGTGGAAGATTGTGGAGCTCTCAGGGGTGTGTAACGCTGAGGGGATTTGAGATGGAAGCTGACAGGATCTCTGGGGACCCTGAGCTGTGTGGTGTACTGTGTGGCTGTGCCCTGAAAGCAGCACAACCCTTTGTATATAAGAACTGTCAAATAGGGTCACTCTGATGCAGCTCAGAGGGTTTTACTTGCTTTGTTAACAGGTAGGAATTGCTGCACTGTTTGGGGTATGTTTTGGTGATGCTTCTCTGTGTCGGCAGTATCCATTCCCTAAAGATATAATGTGGGGTTCCCAGAACTCCTTCCCACTATTACCAGGTGGCCCTGCCTTGAGTCACTGTCTTTGTGCTGTGAAATCAGTGGAGGTTATCCAGGTTGATTAATAAATACACCTGGTCTGGGAGAAGCATGTTTTTTGTTGGGTTTGACTGCACTCTGAATGCTGTGGGAGCTGAAGGAGGAGAGGCCAGAGGGCTTTGGGGCAGAACTGCTTTCTTTTGGTTTCAAACACCTGTGATGCTGTGGAATTGCTGCAAGTTACCTTAGGATGGGAGCTCACAACAAATCTAGCAGTGCTGCATTCACACAACTGTGTAAAAACCAATGGTGCTGGACTCAATTGGGTGTAAAGAGTTGAAAGTGAGTGAATAAGTGTGCATGTTGGTGTTCTGCTGAATGTATGCTTGCCTGTGTGCGGGGCTCCCTGTGCTGCTTTGGGTTGTGGCCATTAATGCCTCTCCTTAATGACACAGCTTTGATGGTAAAAGTGAAAAGCGTCTCATTTTCTGTGGTCAGAAATGCAGTTATTTTTGTTGTCACGTGCCAGGGGCTGAGCTGCAGGGTGTTGGGGGGATACCAGCTGAATTCTTCTTCATTTTCTATTGACTGCCTATTTTGAGAAGCACTTGATTTTGTTTCAGCAGAAATCAGGTAGCAATAGGCAGGGAAATTTAATAGCAGTATACAGAACTTTCCTACTTTGGAAAAAATGCTTTTATTTCTCCTGGGGTTCCTGTGTTCCTTTCAGTTGGGCCATGCTTTTTTCTGAAGCTGGTAATAATTTCTTTGTGCTGGAGAGCAGCTGAAGAGATGTGGAGGTTGTATCTGCCTCGTTCCTCATGTTGGGAATGGGGCAAGGTGGGACTGGAATATTTCTTCTCAGTTATTGTGGGTTATTTTGTTTTGCATTATATTTTATCCTTGCCACTACTTGTAGCACTGTCAGTTATCTCTAGGGCTCATAGTGTTTCTAGGGAACTTGAAGGTGTGAATGGTGCCACGGTCACTTCTAACCCTTCTAAGTTTGTGCACTGTGAAGTCTGAATGGAGAGGTGCCTGAATCCAGCAGGGAGTGCAGAACTGGGCAGATGAATCCGAGTTATGGGTTGGGCTCTTGCAGTTTGTACCCTGAGTTTGACAGGGAGCTGAAGACAGGGAAGTAAGCTGCAGAAGTCAAGTGATGATGCTGGCTTAACAGAAACACAGAAATTGGGCTAAATATTAGGAGGAAGCTCCTACTTTTGGCTGTCGAAGACAGGTTATGTTGTGCAGGTGAAAACATGGAACTTGTGGAGCTGTTGAAGACCTGTGTGATGCCTGAGATATAACTCTGGCTGAGGTAGTGCAGGCCTATTCTGTGAGCCTGGAAGTGGTTTTGTTGCTTGCAGTGTTTGTTTTAGTGCTGGGACTTTGATGGCTTCGTGTGTTGACGGTGTGTTGTTCTTTCTGCAGGTAGAGTATAGAGAGATGGATGAGAGCCTTGCAAATCTCTCAGAAGATGAATATTACTCTGAAGAAGAGAGAAATGCTAAAGCTGAGAAAGAGAAGAAGCTGCCACCTCCACCTCCACCTGCTCCTGCAGAAGAAGAGAATGAAAGTGAGCCCGAGGAGCCATCTGGTGAGTGAGGAGAGGCGTTCTCCTGTAGCACTATTCAAGTCTTTTATTCCCAGAGATAAGTGGTGGCCAGGTGCAGCATCACAGAGCTCCTGTCTGGTTTTGAATGATTGTTCTGCACTTGTTTGATTGCTGGAAAGGAGGGTGAGAATGTGCAGGAGTAGCCTGGTGGAGATGTGCATCCATTGAATTCTAAACTAAGCTAAACCTCTCATCCCAGAACCTTGTAGTTCTTACTGACACATCTTTGGAAGCATATGGACTGGAGTAGCAGCTCTCTCCCTTTAGCTGCCGTACCTGTTTGTGTGCCACCATTCTTATTTGAGAGAGAAGAGGTGAGGTGTATTGGAGGGTTGTTGGAGACAACATATAACAAATAACATATAACATATAACAAATAAGTGGAGAGCCCACTTAATTCAGAGATTCTCATGGCTTTCAGCAATGAATCCGATCTTAATTTCTCTCTGGATGCTGTTTGTTGGAACTTCTCTGCCAGGTGGAGAATTGCCTTGTGTTGGGAAGGTCATTCCTCATGGAGCAGCTACTGAGGATCACGGGTTTAGCAGTACCCTTCCCATTCTTTACCCTGAATTTACAGCTGCCACTGCTTCGTCTGATGTTGGTGTATCACTGCAGTACCCACAAAATCACATTTTGGAGAGCTCACAGCTCGTCGTGCTTGATGATTTTAGACAATAACTGAAACCTAGGGGTGTCAGTCACTGATGTGAATAACTGTTAGCCACCTTCTCTGCTGCTCTTCATGTACTTCTTTTTGGCAGCCAGATCTGTGCATGCAGAAATGTCAGTTTCAGCATATTCACCATGTCAGGAAATGCATTAAAGGCCAGCATTGCGTTTTAGCTGTTAGAAATTGCCCTGCAGTCTCTCTCCAGATGCAGGAATGCTGCAACTCATGTGCATGACTGAAATATTTGCGGTGATGAAAAAAGCTCCCCATGCTCATTGTAGCTGATCTATCCAAAAAAATGGACTTACAGTAGGTGCAACTGAGCAGATATTTACTATATAACTGAGCAGAGATTTACTATTTAATATAGCCGAGACTTTGGTTTTAATTCTTGAGATACTATATTAAAACAATTTCTGTGTGCTCCTCATGTGCCATTTTCTGCCTAGAATAGTGATTGTTGAGTTTGGTTTAAGACAGAATCAACGTGAAGGAGGAAATGGAGAAGCAGAGGCAGCAGCAGGCTGGTGGTTCTGTGCACCAGCACTCATTCTGTGTTCAGTCTCTCAGCTAAAAGCAGTTTTCCAGCAGGCTGTGTCTGCTCAGGTCATGACATTCTTCCCAGAAATGCTGCTGGGGTGCATGGCAGTGTGGTGTAGGGTCAGCAGGTGGAAGGAGGCAGAGCGTTCCAGCTGTCACTTCCTAATTGGGCTTGCTGTGTTTTTAAAGGGTCTGAAGGTGTGCACATCAGTGGCTCTTTCTGTCCTTGTCTTCATTTGCTGAAGCACAGGCACCAGAGCATCAACTTGGCTATGTTGGCTGTCGAAGTTTTCTGAACCTTGTTATTCAAACACCACTGATAGGAAAAGGAGTGGAGTCCACTGTATGTTCTCATGTACGTGCAGTGCTCTCTGCCTCTTCTTCGAAGCAAAAATACAGTATTTTGGTCAGAAATGCAATGTAGGACATCCGTGGTAGCACAGGATTACATGATGAAAATTAGGGAAGGTACAGAAGTTAGTTTTCATGTTACTGTCTGTTTGCTGGCAGTGCAGACCTCGGCTTCCTTCATGTGTGGAGTGTTTGAGATGGTTTCTATGCAAAAAGCAAAGCCTACAGTCTTACAGAAGTGTAAAAGTAACAGCAGGCATTTCATTGCTCTGAAATGATAGGAAAGTGATGTTAAAAGGAAATGAAACGTGGCACTTCAGGTCATAGTGAAATGTTGCTCTATTTTGGGCTGGGTTCCATTAACGTGTTCAGCTGTGGGGAACTTGAGGTGTTGTGGTGTACAAGTCTGAAAGTTGCTGCATGCTACAGCAGTATTTCATCATTAACAGAAGATAATTGTCTTAAAATGTCTGCTTCTCTTTATTTGAAGAAATAGTTTGACAGTACAGAATTCCCCAATTAACTTTCAGTGCTGGATGATGTTTGAGTTCCTGTTTGCCACTCTCCCTTTTGGCATTCAGGACCTTGCTGCTTTTGTTTATGCCCTGTAAGGGTCATTTTTGTTGGCCTTCACCAAATCAAATGTTCATCTTTATACCTTCCTGAATCTCCTTTCTGTGCTCCTGCCTTGTAAGCTCTGCTGCATTCTCACTTGGCAGTGTTCTCATGCCTGGCTGCTACTTCATAAGAAATGGTGCAATTCAGTGCAGTCCTCATTTCTGTAAAATGAATAGTCAGACTTAGCAGTGCTCTCCCTGCCTTTTCATCCGAATTACCTGTTTTCCTCATCCAACTCAGTGCTCATTTTTGGCCGTCCTTTGCTGCTATTCAATATTTTAAAGCATCGGATGAGTTTTTGAAGTAGGTTTCTTTGCAGACCTTATTCCTGTTCAGCTCCCACTCTGTTCTGCTGTTGCCTTACCCAGCTCAGCACTCTGCTCCTGCACAATTGGTGTTCAAGTGCAGTAGTTTGCTGGTGGATCAGCAGTTTGCTCTCTGCTTTGTTCCTTACAGCTGGGATCTGACTTTCTCACTGGGAAGGATGGAGAATCTGAGCCCTAGCGTGCCTTGTTTCACTATTGCTCTATGTAGACTCTGCACAGTGCTTAGAATTGCATCAAAGCAAGTAATAAGCTTAGTGACCTAACGTTAAAAATGATTTAGCTGTTATTAACACCAAGAAAATACTGTCTTTTTTTGTACTGAAACCAAGAGCAGTTTCATTCCCTCTGTTCAGTGTCCATGCTAACTCAGGAATAGTGGGTGCTGCAGGCTGATGCCAGCATCTTTCTAATTCCTTCACAGGTGTAACTTTCCAATGCAAATTTATGGCTTTTGATATATTCCAAATGTTGATGTTTGACTTGTTACATTCTCTTCCTAGCATGGCAGCAGGTCCTGTAATGTTGGAATATGCTCCCTGCAAAATAAAGTACTTACGATGCAAGTGAAGTTAGGAATTCTCTCCTGCTACTGCAGATGGGTTTGTCCAGAAAATCCCAAACTGGGACTTCAGTCAGAACACAAATGCTTGTCTCTGAACTTTCCTGTTAGTGGACTGATGATATAAAAGTACTTTTTCTGCACTGCTGTGACTGTGTGAAAATGTGCTTCTTGTGTCAGAGCCGCGTTGAGCAGTATGACAGGCAGTCCTTCTAAAGCTAATTAAGATTTGGAGTCCAGTATTGAAATTGAGACACTCAGTGAGTGAGGAATTCCTGAGTTATGTCGAGACTTTTAGTTATTGTAACTATTTGAGTTTTATTTGTGGACGTTCAGTGTTATGGCATTGTAGGTATTCATCTGGATTATCAAAGTATGAAAACATTTGGTTCATTAACTCCAATGAAATCCTTAAACTGTAGGAAGTGCCCATTCCATTTGAGTCAGTGGAGGTGTGTTTGGGCTGCAGAGAACACCTGGCTTGCTGACTGCTGAACACTTGCCTTGAAGCAGCATTCATACAGGTGTTTGTAGCCCAGCAGCGCTCAGCAGTCCTGCTGTGTTTTCCTGTTCTCCAGAGGTGATGATTTTAGACCAATATTTGAAGATTGCTTATGAGTTGGACTTGGAGCTGGCTTCTCCTGTGAAGGTGAGCAGCTTGTAGGAAGGTAGCTGATACTGGCTTGGTTCCTGTAGACACTGCAGCTGTACTCATCTCTATTTTAGAAATACTCTGTTGGAGTGTAGTCCTGTTCTGTGTAATTTTGTCCTAATGTAATTTTGAAACTTCTTCCAGTCTTTCAGATGAGTGCTTCTACTTTCCTCGTATTTCCAGCTTTGGCTCCATTGACAGGTTGCTATCTGTCAGTGGTGGATATTGGTGATGTTGGCAATCTGTGGTTCAGCAGTACTGGCATGTGCTTGGCTTCAGAGGTTGGTTAGTTTGTTACAGCACTGTTGGTGTATCAGGGGCTCTGAAGCCAAGATAATTGTTTTGAAGCTTTCACATAAAGTTCCTTTCATCAGCCTTCAAGGAAAGGCTTACAGCACAAAAAGGAGGCTCTCTCTAAAAGAAGAGGTTCAAATTAGAGGTTTGAACTATAGGTTCAAACTAAGAGGTTCAGGAATGGTTTGAACTATCCCCTTGTGTATGAGGAGGCTCAGGAGTCTCAAGGGCAAGATTATCAAATTCTTAAGGTTCTGATGCTATCCATCTACCAGATCTTGGCAGTAAGAAGTGTAATCTTATTATTCGAATCCTAGCCATTAATGGAGTTGGTCATAAGTATTTAGCTACTAGGAATGCTACATACTGTGTGCTTCTTTATTTCCCAAGCAAGTCTGATGTAAAGGATCCAGTAACACAGATAACATCTTAGAAGACCACAGAGTTTGGTGCCCCTGGACCTAAGTTCCAGGAGATGGGATTCTCAGAAAATGGGTTTAGTTAGTTGGTGACATTTAATACCTACAACGCCAACTGCCGGGCCTTTATGTCCAGTATGGTTTAACTTATGGAGTAAGGTCCCTGAGTTCTCCTCTTTCCTTCCACAGGGCAAGCAGGAGGACTTCAAGACGACAATTCTGGAGGGTATGGAGACGGCCAAGCATCAGGTGAGGGTGGCGTTTGATGCTTGCCACTTAGGAGCAAGAGCCGCCAAGCTAGGGAGCGATGCTTGCAAGTGCGCATGGGTGTGGGTGTCCCAAACGTAGCGAGGTGCAGGAGTTGTGTACCCACCTGCTTTTCTAAAAAAAGAAAGTGAAGGGTATTTCCAAACAGCACTTGAGGTCTGTACCACCTCCAGAGAAGGACACTAACCTATGTTGAAATGTCTCAGGCCGATCTCTCATCCCTCCTTTCCTCTCCATGTTCAGAGGAGTCCAAAAATGCAGGCAGATCATTCTTATGTAGACAGTTTTTCCCAGTTAAAATGGCATGGGAAGCCCTGGGCTTCAGCATGAGTAGACCTTTATCTCATTTGCTGAAGAAACATAGCGTGTCTTTTTTGTCTCTTATTTTTTTTTTTATGGGGTTGAGTTTGGGATGTGTCCCAGTGGTTAGCAGGACATCCATCTGTTGTGGACATCAGGAGTCTGCTTTTCAGTGGACATGGTGGCTGGTTGCACTCAACATCTGGTCCAAGCACTGATGCCAGCAGCATGTATTTGCTGTTTAATTCACAGAATTGGTGTCTTCACTTTGAGTCCTTTGAGTGCTACTGAAAATCTTCCTCTGACTCTGCAGCTTTCACCCTCACGTGAGGTGTGAGGATTAGGGTTGTAAGCCATGGAGTCAAAGGCTCCAGAACCTTATTCTGGACCTTCACGTTGCTCTTTGAAGCAAATACAAATTCAGGATGTTTGTCTGAGCGTGCATCCTTGCTGTTTCTGTACAAAGAAGCGTAGCTGTGTTTTGCTTTATACCACTCATGCAGAATTTCTGAATGTTATAGACTGTGGACTGGAGGATGCATTGCTTATTGAGGTAGGCATTGAGTGTGGGGAAGTTCTGCATGATTTGCATTACATACATGCTCCAGGGTGTGCTGTAGCAGTGGGCTGACCCCCTAACCAAGTGACTTCCCTTTTCCCTTTGGAGTGTCGTTCATCTGCAGATGTGTCAGTAAGTCTTTAAATGAGCAGCAGCCCTCAGCATCCCTTCTGTGGGGATAAAGATAATTGAAAGCTGGGCACATTGGGTCGCTGATAAGAATGCCAGGAAGTGGTGTGTGCCTGGGAATGTGTGTGAAGAGGAGATAGCAGTCGAGGAGGAGACATGTCTGCATTCTGTGAGAAGTGCCCCAGGGAGAGCAATGAGCAGTTCTGAGTTTCTATTTCCTTTACCATGTGAAATAATACAGCAGGGTGATTTACCTTTGAGCTGTGTCACTGCCAAAGGAAACTCAAGGATGTTTCATTTGTTTAAGATCGGATGGTTGACTCAAAACAAAAACCAAAACCAAAAAAACCAACCAAACGTATCCCTTCACCAGCAGTACCTCAGCTGTTTCTAAATTGTGATGTCAAATCTTGTGGCTTTTTTTTTTTTATTATTTTTTTGGTAGTATAAAGGATAGCAGTGCTCATCTGGAGTGGTTTTGAAGTTTGGGTTGTAAGAGGTGTAGCCTTAATAAATACAAGCAGCAGAGGAATGCTGTAGGGCTCTTCCTGAGGCTGTCTTGAGCAGGAGTTTCTCTGGTGTTCCGGTTACAAACACAAAGCTCCTCACAAAAGCTGCCATACTGCTTGAAAAACCTGTACGTTGCAGTTCTCTGCTGGCTGTCACTGCATGGCAGGCGGAGTTTCCTAAACAGTACCCTGGGAATGCCCACTCACTTCGGCAGGAGCTCATAGAGGGAGCTGGTGGTTCTCAGTTTGTGGCCAATCTGTGCCCGTTGTGCTGCTGAGCCTCTGCCAGCGCTCAGCATGGAGCTGTGCCGTCCTGCACGGCGCTGTCGGAGCAGTGACTTCGGTTTGCCTGTTGTGTCATGGTAGGAGCACGGGGTTCAGCACATACGTGCATTTGTAGATGTCCATTTGTAGTGTGTTTGGTACAGGATTGGAGCGACAGGCAGCTGAAGGGCCCAGAGCTGTGTGTTACTGGAGGAGATGAAGCTAGCTCTGCTGTGTTTCTTCCCCATTGCAGACCATTGCTGTCCAGAAGCATTATTGGTGTCTCAGTGTTTCCTAGTATTAATTCCACTTCACTTCCTTGCAGAGCTCTATAGACTCTGGTTTTAATTTCCTCTTGCAATTTCTTGTAAGCAGTCAGAGTTTTCTTTCCTGTTGCCCATCACTCAGTTAGATCTTCTAATCTTTGCTTATGAATGGATTTATTTTTTTTTTTCCACAACTATTCTCTTCCTTAATTTTTTTCTTGTAAGAAATGCTTGGAAGCTGTGCATGGCTGTACCAGAACAAAGAGAATTCCTGCTTTTCCCCAGGACAGCACCACATGCGTGTGGACTTCAGGCTCAAAAAGAAGCATCTTTGTTAGTGGGACACATGCTGCAAGCTTAAATGTTTTTTGATAGTCGTTACAGTTTTCAACAATTCCACTTTCAGCACATAGTCTTAACCTTGCTGCAATACCCGTGTTCTTCCCTTCCTTGGGGTGCATTGCTTTGTATCCTTTGAGACCTCACTTCTGTCTTATTCTCAAGTCAGCTCCTAGGACATCTGAGGTTCATAGTGCTCAAATGTGACATCTCAGCGTTTTGTTCTCCTTGCCATGCCTGCAGGGTTCCCTCTCTGCGCTCCCTTGGTGCTGTAGCACTTCCTACAGCTGTGCCTTGGTTTGCTGCTTTATATAATGTCCTAAATGAGGTTGAGGCATGTGGGGCATGTAGCTGCACAAGGAGTTCCCTGTAGGTATCTGGGTGCCTTTATGAACAAAGTGTTCTCAATATCCCCTGTTTAACATTGCTCTTTTACACACGGAGCCTTTCTAAGGAAGAGACCCAAACCTGCTGCACATGAGCTAGGGAGGGGTGTTGGAGTAGTGTAAGTAGGATTGCATTTCATTGTAGTGCATATTATGGGTATGTAAAAATGGAAAAGGAGAAGCTAAGGCAGAGTCCTCTACCTTGAGGAGGAGAAGCTCAGTGCAAATGTCACCCTTGGAAAGCAGGTGAGAGGGGGCATTGTGCTCATAAGGCATGGGCCTTTTGGTTTGGAATGGCTCCAAAGTGTTTCTCCTACTCTGACAAAGTGGGAGCTGCTCAGATGAAGGGCAGCACTGAAGCAGTTGTGCTCTACAGATGTTCTGCTGGATTTGTGTTCTGCTGCCCTCCTTTGCTCAGATGGCTCTTTGCAGTAGTGCAGCTGTTTTGTTAGCCCCAGATGATGCCTGTAATCCAAAGAACTGTTGACTTGGAAAGCTGCATGCCTTCCAGAAATGAAGAGTAAGCAAAAGCCTGTCCTGAAATTAGCCACTGTGTCACCTCGTGGCTGCTCTGTGTGCATTCACTAGGAAGTGCAGGGCCAAAAGCATTCCTTTCCAAAAGCAGTTCCATTGCAGTGCTTGTAGACAACTTGTTTTTTTATTGTAGGTGTGGAGGGTGCAGCTTTCCAGAGTAGACTTCCACATGACCGTATGACATCTCAAGAAGCTGCCTGCTTCCCTGATATAATCAGTGGGCCACAGCAGACTCAGAAGGTGTTTCTGTACATCAGGAACCGCACCGTAAGTGAATTGTAACAGTATTGATCACAGAGATGTAGGCCACTTTTGTACCAGAGTATCTTGCAATCAGTTTTGGTGGTTACTGTCATATCATTAGTAGTAGATCTTTGCTTTTGTGATGGTGGTGTTTCATTTCTCGCATCCTGTCGTGCTCTAAGGAACAAATTACCCAATTCTTGGTTAAAGCTGTGCTCTGAAGCTGTGTAATAATCTGTGTTGTATCTGCAGTATTCAGAAGTCATTAACAACCTCAAAACTGTGATGATTCTGCCAATGCAGCTTTTTTAAGGGAACAAGTAGAAAATTGGTACGCATGTTCTAGTGTTAGCATGCAGATTAAACTGTCTCTGTAGAACACTTGAAAACATGATATATTATTGCATAAATAAGGCAAAAACTCTCAGCTTGTATTGCTTTTTACTTAATGTTCTGTTGCTGCATATAGGACTTTCTAGGCAGGATTTCCTTTTTAAAGAGGGTCTGAGTGGATCTTCCCCAGCTGAGGAGTAACACAGTTGAAATTCATTTGAAGTAACAGTAAACTAGTGGGAATAAGTAAAGTAATTAATGGTATGTATATGTACATAGAGATTGGATGTAAAAACAGATTGTTGGCTTTGAATTCTTCCAGCTGAGAATGAAATCTTAGAATTGAGTGGTATAGAAGTGGCATGAAGCACTGTGAATGAAGTGGTTTGTTCCACGATCAAAAAGAATGTCAAAAATTACTTGGAAATAAGCAGAATCTACTACAGGTGAATTTGCCACAGTTGGCCTCCCGAATTATATGGAAATTCTTTCCTCTTTGTCATGCTTGTGTGATATCCATTGTATGTTATCAGTGAGGAGCTGAGACATTTCAGTTTGTAATGGTAGAGAAAAACCCAAGGAAATACACAAGGAAATCACTAGTTTTGGAATGTAAAATGGTGTGGATATGCTGTGTGAGCTGCATATTGCACAGCAAGATGTTTATATATAAACTCAGCTTTGTTTTTGGAGTGTAACTCTCCTAACTGTGGATAATGCCTTTTAATTTTGATCAGCCCTGCAGTGCTCAGACAATTGGACTCAATTCAGGTCCCTTCCACCCCTTCTGCTCTACTCCCTGTGTGTACATGGGCAGTGTATTCCATGGTATTGTCTTAGTAAAGATGGGTTAGGTGATCAATAGACTTCATTAGATAGCAATTACTGCTATAGCCTTTACAAAGGCCATGCAAAATTTGATGCAGCAAAGTCAGATGCGGGCTCATATTGCATGCCTAGTTGAAATATGGCACATTGTATTGCCATGCAAGCTGTGTTTATAAGCCATCTTTCCATGTGTGTTTTCTTTTATGTGTGATTAGGAGGTCACTAATTTGATGCATTGACATTTAATGGTACTTTAAATGGTATGGCAGAGTAAAATGGATTGCATTGTTCATTAAAGAATGCTGGAAGGTGAAGCTTCTTGTAATGGATGCAGCACTGCAGAGAGTGACCGTTACAGCATTTACTCTCCTATCAGTATTTGGTTACAAACACATGGAAAACACCTCCTTTGTATTGCTTACTAATGTGTCTTACTGTTTAACAGCTGCAGCTCTGGTTGGATAACCCAAAGATTCAGTTGACATTTGAGGCAACTATCCAGCAATTAGAAGCACCTTACAATAGTAAGTCGAGTCTTTTCCTGCCAAAGCCGTACTGTGTGTATTGTTGCTGTTTTTCTGTTTTGGGAAAAAGCTCTTCCAAATCAAGAGAGGACTTCAGATGAGTCCTTCTGTTAGTGTGGAGTGAATGCATGATGAACATTCAGCTACAAAGCAGCGTATTGCAGCATGCTTGTGTTAGAGTTGGTAAGAGTTTGCTCCCTTAGTAAAGAAATCTATCTGTAGCAGAATTCACATCAGTTGTTAAGTAGATAACTTGGTAAACAAGTTTCTTGCAAGTGAATTCACCTGCAGCTGTTCAGGTTTGCTACGACTTCATGGGGGTTTGAAGGTCTGAGAGTTTCTCATTCATGAGCTTTAAGAAGTTGCATCACTCAGTGGCCGTAACAAAAGAAGGCAATACAAGGACAAGGAGTTACTGCTAAATTTCAGCCGAGGCGGTGTCCTATGCTACATAAATGGAAGAGATAAATAGGAGCACTTTATGTTCTGTACTACTTCTCAGGCAACATTTGTAACTGCTGTACAGCATGGAAAACAATTTGTGCTTTCCAGAAAGATATTAACTTCAGAAATATCCTTCAGGAGGGTGTATTTCTCAGTAGAGCAGCAGTGAATGCTGTTAGCTCTGTGCTGCTGAACATACAAATAACTTAAAATGGTGACAATTTTGCAGGTGATACGGTGCTCGTTCACAGGGTGCACAGCTATCTGGAGCGGCATGGGCTGATCAACTTCGGCATCTACAAGAGAGTGAAGCCTCTTCCAAGTAAGGAACTTGAAAGCTGTTTCTAGTTGCAGGGTTTCTTTTTGTTTCTGTTTATTATTGTACAATTTACTAGGGCAAAGCTTGGAGCACCTCTGTCATTTTTAGGATTCTGGTACTTTGACAGTAGTAAAGGCTGCAAAGCCATTGATGCGTTAAGTTAAGCACTCTTAAGAGGGCAAAATTGCTGTAAAGCTGTGGCAGAATGAAATAGTGGCAGTTGACAGGTTCCCAATTAATGACTGATGGGAGGTGATCACAGAGGAAATGAAATGCACCTTCATTAGAAGAGATTTTATGTCAACTGTTCCTCACCTCTAACCTAGCAGTAGTGTATGAAGTTTTATTGATCCTGTGATAACTGACTTCAATGATCAGAAACTTCTCAAGTCTTAACCATGGGTAAATGTTCCTGTATTGTAAGGGATGAGTGAAAGATGCTGGTGAATACTGATCCAGTTCCAAAGCTTTCCAGGTTTTATTCTTTTGGGTCTGGAGGAAATAAAGCTGTGATATATTATCTCACTGTAATGAATAAGAATCAGATTCTTCAAGCAATTTCCCTCTATGGGAATTCCTTGCCTTCCTTCACAGATAAGCTGTTGGCCAAATTTTAATTCTCATTAAGAATGTGTTTATTTTGTTTTGCTGTTATCATATTACGTACGTACATACTTCAGTTTTCTCTGTGGTTAATTGTAAGAAGTTTGTGTTGTCTGAACTGGCGATGAGAAGGAAGCTGTTTTTCATTCCTGATATTTAGACACAACTGCTCACGTTGTGGTTCAGTTCCACATCCTATAACTTCTTTTGTTCTTTCCATTGTTTAGCCAAGAAGACTGGGAAGGTGATCATCATTGGGTCTGGTGTGTCTGGGTTGGCAGCAGCTCGCCAGTTGCAGAGTTTTGGCATGGATGTCACAGTTCTGGAAGCCAGGGTATGAATTTCTGTGCTGTTTTACTTTGATACTGAATCATAAGCAGGAAGGCATTGGTGCACAGTGGCTGGAAGCATCTCTGCAGTGTGCCCACAGGTGGGTGCACTTGGCAGCCAGCCGGGGTGCACTGGAGTTCTGATCTTGTCTCACTGGGAACAATATCTGCTCTCATTGGGAATGGATGAATGCTTTGTCAGGGAGGAGTGCACAGTGAGTGCCCAGTAATGCCTGGAATCTTCATTTGGTGATTAAAAACAGGTATTTAGTGATTAAGAACTGATATACTGGAAAGTAGAATGCAAGTCTGCATCTCAAGAGCTTGTCCATAGGTCAGAATCATTGTCTGGAATTGCAGATTGTAGTCAGGCAAGATTTTTTTCTTGCTTTTGTATTCTGCATTAATCTTTCCTTGTTTTATTACCATGTGCTTAAGTCTTCTTATATTGTAAAGTTGTATAGAGCTCGATTTCACAGAGGGTGGTGAGGCACTGGAACAGGTTGCCAAGGAGGCTGTGGATGCCCATCCCTGGAGGCATTCAAGGCCAGGCTGGATGTGGCTCTGGGCAGCCTGGGCTGCTGGTTGGCTGAAACATACAGTGTTGTGTGAATGAGTAGCATGGGATATTTGCACCACATTCGTTGATCTTTCTCTTGGATAACGTCCTGCTAGCTGCACTGGGAGTAGGAAAAGGGGTCTTTTAATTATGGTTTTCTTTTGGTTTGTTTGTTTTTCCACTCCTGTGTTTAATATGGCAGGAAGAGAATCATCACTCTTAAGTTAACACATCAAGAATCAAAACCTTTTTTTTTCCCATTTTCAATGTGGGCTGCTGATTTGTGGTTGTCTTCTGGGTTTATAGCTGTGTCTGCTGAGGAGAATAGTTGAAAAACTGCCCAATGGCCTTTTCTAACACTGAAATTATTTCTCTTATGCACAGACAAATCGTTTCCAGTATTGGATTTGTTGTGGTAGGAAGTAGTAGGAGGCAATATATAATGTAAAACATAATGTAATCTGCCTGTGGGCAATGAAGAATTTTTCTTACAGTCACAGTAAGTCCTAAATTTGTCCAAATCTACATGGGCTTCTTTTTAATTAATGCAATTTTAATGTTTTATCCTTTAATTTAGGTGAATTATTTGCCAAAATTAATTTGCAGAGCTTCTTTACGAAAAGGAATCTACATTCTGTTCCCTGAACCTTTGCCTTTGAGAATGCTGAGCCATGTCAAGTTTGTGTTGACTTTTAAGTAAGATGTGATACCTGAACGTTACCTGAGCTGTAATCTGTTGTGTTTTAAAAGGACCGAGTGGGAGGAAGAGTCGCTACCTTTCGTAAAGGGAACTACGTGGCTGATTTGGGAGCAATGGTGGTAACAGGACTTGGTGAGTTTTACAGAATAAGAAAGAACTGGGGGGGAGAGAAAGTTCATATTCACCATATTAAAAAAATAGGAGGCTTTACACCGTTCCCTTTCCTGGCCAAAGTAATTGTGTGTGTTTGATTATTGAGAACGAGATGTTCTGGTTTGGCCTCTTCAGTAGTTACCATTTTGTGTCAGTGGATTTTCATAATCTTCAGAAGCTCCTGAAGTTAATGTGTAGCTATGGAAGCTGTTTTTTTTGTCTCTAAAATAGCTTTTAGTGTGAAATCCTTAATTAATTCAGATAGACATCTCAGGAGTACTCTAACTCCAAAAAATGTTTTCCAGGAGGAAATCCCATGGCTGTGGTCAGCAAACAAGTGAACATGGAGTTGGCTAAGATCAAACAGAAGTGCCCACTGTATGAAGCAAATGGACAAGCTGTAAGTCTGATGCTGGTTCCATAAATCTTTTAAAAATAAATAGCATCTCCAGTGTATTTATTATCAGATGTAGCACAAGGCAGCATCTAGGAAGAGAGGGAGGGAGTAATGAACATGCCTGTCTACTTCAGGCTTATCTGTAGGCTTCTAAAACTTGTTTCTTCCATACAGATTTTTATTTGAGATTTCAGATCTTGTATGGAAGCTAAGCTCCTGTTTGTTCCTCCCAAGGTAGCTGATTTTTTTCCTCAGGCAGTTGACACCTCACTCCCTCTTTGAAAGAATTGCCTGCTGTGCTGAGTCTTTCCCTTTGCACAGTCACAGCATGGTTAAGCTTGGATGGGACCTGTCCAGGCCATCTGGCCCAGTCCCCCATGTTCTAGCAGGGCCACCCAGAGCTGCTTGCCCAGGAGTGTCAGACAGCTTGTGAATGCCTCCGAGGAGGAGCCTCCACACCTTCTCTGGGCAGCATGTTCCATTACTCACTCACCTGCATGGCACAGAAATGTTTCCTGATGCTCAGACAGAACTTCTCACGATGCACATTGTGCCCATTGCCTCTTGTCCTGGCTGCCATTGACAAGAACTGGGCTCTGTCCTCTTTGCACCCTCTCTTCAGGAATTTATTATTATCAACAGAATCCTGCCCTGAGCCCCTTCTCCAGACTGAACAATCTGGCTTTCTCAGCCATTCTTTGCAGGAGAGATGCTCCAGTCCCTCACTCATCTTGGCCTTTCATTGCTTTCTCTCCAGCAGCTCCCTTGTTCAGGGACATCCAGAGCTGGACATGGTATCTCCTAGTGATGCCTTACCAGTGCTCAACAGAGGGAAGGATCACCTCCTTTGACCTACTGGCAGTACTTTGCCAATGCATCCCAATTACAGACTGTTAAATGTGTTGCATTGCATTGCTAACTCATGTTTGCCTTGCTGTCTGCCAGGATGCTTGGGTCCTTTCCTGCAAAGCTGCTTCCCAGCTGGTTGGCCCATAGCATGCCCAAACACCTGGAGTTGGTCCTCCCCAAATGTGGGACTTCAGCTTCTCCTTGCTGAATGTCCTGAGGTTCCCTGTCAGCCTGTCAGAGTCCCTCTGGATGGCAGCAGGACCATAATAGTGTATCAGCCACTCTTCTCAGCTTTGTATTATCTGTGAAATTACTGAGGGCATGCTCTACCTGTCACTAATGAAGATGTTGAATGGAATCATGGAATCATTATCAGCAGCTTCTTGGTATTTCAGACTTCAGGAGAGTTACCTTACTGCTCCTCATTCAGAACAAGTGTTATGGAATCAAACTGTTCAGTGGAATCTTGCTCCCTGTGCCTCTGGAAGGTCTGTTTAGCTCAATAATAGCAAGTCCTTTATTTGCTTTTCACTGAAATGTGCTCTGTGGAAGCATGCCAAGTTCTGACTAGCATTGATTGGAGGAATTTTAGCATTTTGAACGTTATTTATGAGGTGCCATGAGTTCAGGCTGCACTGGGAAAGGCAGTCTTCTAAAAGTTTCTCCCTGCCACTCCACTCTGTAGCTCAGAGCTATGGTGACCTAGATTTTCTTTTATTTGTGAATAGAATATTAAGAACAAAGTTTGTTCTTTTGGTTTGCAGGTTCCAAAAGAGAAAGATGAAATGGTGGAGCAAGAATTCAATCGTCTGTTGGAAGCCACCTCTTATCTCAGTCATCAGCTGGATTTTAATGTTCTCAATAATAAGCCTGTCTCCCTAGGTCAGGCTCTGGAGGTTGTCATACAGTAAGTGACTTCACTCTTCACTATAGAATTTTGTATTTATGGAGGACTAAAAAAATAGGTTATGATGCTCCTAGGGTTAGCATTGCACACTCAATGGATGGCTCCAGCTTCTTGTTTGTGCTTCTTGTATTTCCTATTTATTGAAGCAAAATATGCCAAAGACTTCTAAAGTAGCAAACGTCTTTTCTTGAATGCTTCCTGAGGGTCACTGCTTCAGTAACTGATAGTGGATAATTAACTTACTGTGCAGGAGGTGTGCTTACTGCCCACTTATTCTACTGGAAAGGTAGTGCATTTGTAATAGACCTTTTAATAATGCTAGATAATGTCAGGCTTGCATTTCAGCTGGTCAGGTGTCCTTCATTTGCAGATACTTGTATGCAGCAACAAGAAAATTCATAGGTGTTTTCTTAAAGCATCCTGTGTGCTTTTATGCATTTCATCTAGATTGTAATAATGAGCTTCTTCAATACTGCTAGGATTTTATACTGAGCTGACTCTTATTTGTTGCCTCTTCCAGATTGCAGGAGAAACACGTGAAGGATGAGCAGATTGAACACTGGAAAAAAATTGTGAAAACACAGGAGGAATTGAAAGATCTTCTTAACAAGGTCAGATTTTGTCCAATGATGATGTTTAGAACAGGAAGTTACCACTGTGTTTCTCCAAAGAAAACCCAAACAACACCACAAAACAGTTGCTATTAATACTGTTCTTAAAAAAGCCAGCTGTTCTAAGGCTTGCCAGGTATCACTGCTATGACAAATGAGGCCTGAAGAGCTATTTTAATTCATGCTGCTTTTCTAAGCTTCAGAAACTTCTTCAGAAATAATAAGGGGAAGTACCTGATTTTTTTGATATCAAAAGACATGAGCAGTAGTGCAGTAGAAGATTCTTTTAAAGGGATTTGAAAGCTACCATACAAGTTGAGTAGGCTTTCTTTCTCTTTTCTGTAAGAGAACTTTGTCCCCATGTACAAATAGAAGTGCAGGAGAATAGCTAGAAGAGGTAAAACATGAATCTAGGAAAAGAAAGAGAACACATCAAGAGATCAACCAGTGTTATGTCATAGCTTTTGTTGGAGCTGTTAGAGAGGGAGCAGCAGCGGCCGTGTAACTGTGAAAACCCTTTGAATGCTGAGTTTGGGGGAAAGGATAATCAAATCTGTGATTGTAATGTAGGAACAGTGTTCCAGGCTGCCTCTGGAGTCCCACTTAGTTGTGGCAGGGGGGCCTTTAGATCTCTGGAGTTTCTGAAATGAAGAAATGTCTGAGGACAGCTGATTCTTATTTTTCATTAGCAAGGTTTTTAGTCAGAAGTCACTGATGTTGTGCCTAAGCCATGTTCTTCTGGAGTTGGTGATATTTATTGTGATTCTGTAGGTGTAGAATGGCATGTAAGTCACATCTGGGCATCTTTGGTGCAGTGGTATAATTTGAGGTGAATATCCATGTTAGACAGTCACTCATGAAATCTGTCTAGCCCTGTTTCTTTCTTTTTCCCACTTCCTCTTAAAAAGATGGTAAATTTGAAAGAGAAGATTAAAGAGCTCCACCAGCAGTATAAGGAAGCATCAGAAGTGAAGCCACCTCGGGATATTACAGCAGAGTTCCTTGTGAAGAGTAAACACAGAGATCTGACTGCACTTTGCAAGGTAATGGATGGCATACGTGCAACACTCAGTTCAGTGATCTCTGAAAACTTCCCCAGCCAAGTAAAATAATCTCATCTAAATGTTTCCACAACTCTCACTCAGTTCTGACACTCTCAGAATGTGAGAGATTGTAACTCTGGGTTGATAAGTTGATGACAAGGCTGTATTTAATATCTCAGTTAAAGTTGAGAGTATTAACATGTTGAAGGTTTGGATTTAGCTACCTATGTTAGATCATATCAGAGAGCATTTAGCAGCTCTTTTCCTGCAGTGTGGCCTAGGCTTTGTGTAAGAAACAGCAAGAGAGTACAGTATGCTGAATTAAATGTTGGAAAAATGAAGAACTGGATTTAGGTTTCACAGAAACCCACGAGTCTTGCTGTTATTTCTCTTGGAGCCAAGTCCAGCAGGATGCCATGCAATACCTCTCAGTCCTTTTGAACATGAGCTGAGCTTAATGTGAACTTTTATTGTGTTTAGGAGTATGATGAATTGGCAGAAACACAAGGGAAGCTGGAAGAGAAGCTGCAGGAACTTGAAGCCAATCCTCCAAGGTAAGGATAGGAGTGTTAAAGATGAGTATGAGGAGAGCAGAGCATTATTCATGTATCACTGTGTTTCTGAAGGGAAATAGTATTTCCTTACAGCATTGTACTCTTCTTTGCAAACGTGACTTGGCTGAGTTTGGTTTTGGCATTTGCTTTGTGTTGTTGGTTCTTTTTCTCCCACTGAGGAAGAACTGATCGAATACATTTTCCAAAGCAACGTGCTCACAACGCCCTGCTCCAACAGGCTAAATGTCTTCTGTCTCATATTCTCTTCCAGTGATGTTTATCTGTCTTCAAGGGATAGGCAAATACTTGACTGGCATTTTGCAAACCTGGAATTTGCTAATGCTACACCTCTCTCTACACTTTCACTGAAGCACTGGGACCAGGTAGCTAATTCATTAATGTATTTGTTTTGCAATGTACTTCAAAATCCATTTCATTCCCAAAACTCTTGAGTGCTATCTGCTTTAATACAAATGCTGATCTCTTAGATGTTGTCATTCCCTGATGAAATTCCAGGAAGCTTTCTCTGAATGTTGAAACAACCTCTAATAATCCTGTCTCCTAAAACTTTTTATAGTTACTACTTGGTTAGTATCATAGGCTTTACAATCTATTAGACTCATTCTGTTTGTTGGAAACATTTGCAGCTCTACAGAGTTGCAGATTATTCTCCATGGAGTGATGTGACTGTTACAAACACAGACTTTCCTGTGTCTTCACTTTTAGGACGATGACTTTGAATTCACAGGCAGCCACCTGACGGTGAGGAATGGCTATTCCTGCGTGCCTGTGGCCTTGGCAGAGGGGTTGGATATTAAGTTGAACACAGCAGTTCGGCAGGTTCGCTATACAGCTTCAGGTGTGTAAAGCCAGCTCGTGATAACAACTGCTCTCAGGGAGAACAGTGAAATAAATTACAGCTCAGCTCTTCTGGAAGGGGATGGATCTCATGGAATGCACCTATCTTAAGTTTTAAGTGAGAAGAAGCCACGTTTCTTATTGTGATAGGTTATGTAGGAAGCTTTAACAGATTCATGAATCTTTAATGGGTTTTGCTTCTTTGTGTGGCTGGCTTGACTCCACCATTTTCAGCTGCAGTTACCAATTAAGAGGTTCACATTCATTCTCCAGTCTCTTCACGCTGTTGTAACTGAAGTTCTTGGAGCAGGAGGACTTTGCTGAAGATGGCACAGGCTGTGCTGTTAGAACTCTGGATGTAAGATCCATGTGGAAGGAATGCTGTTCTTGAGTGCATTAATCTTGGGGAAACTCAGTGAGAAAGTGACTCAGTGAGAAGCACATCCCTACTGGCTGTGTAGATATGCATGTATTTAAAGATTGTGAACCTTTAGGCTTATCCCACTGTGGTCCTTCTTGGATGCTCTATCAGTTCCACGTTTTGGTATTTGCACTGTGTGCTCAGTTATGTTTGCTTGCCTAGAAGTTAGCTTAAGCTTGGTAAGGTTTTCTCTGTAACCTAAACAGTTCCTGCTGTGGCTGTGCTTTTAAGATAGTCTTCTAAATTGTTGTTAACCCAACGCTGGGGCCTTTATAAGGCCTCTTGCCTCACCTATTAAATGACAGTTTTTCACTTCCTTTTCCAGGCTGTGAAGTGATTGCTGTAAACACTCGATCTACCAGCCAGACTTTCATTTATAAATGTGATGCAGTGCTGTGTACCCTTCCCTTGGGAGTCCTGAAGCAGCAGCCTCCAGCAGTACAGTTTGTGCCACCTCTCCCTGAGTGGAAAACTTCAGCTGTGCAACGTATGGGATTTGGCAACCTTAACAAGGTCAGCCCTAGTTGAGGGGACTGCAGTGGGGTGGGGGTTGTGATGGGTGGAATCTGAAATGGTTGTGGTGGATGGAAGGAGAATGTTTCTTCTGTTCCTCCTTTGCTAGGCTTTGGTGTTGACAGTTATCTGAAGAACTGTAAAGGCGTAAACCCTGGGTGATTTTTTTAACTGGTTACATTTCAGCAGTAGATTGACAATATGTTTAGCACAGCTTGGAAAGCAGCAGAGAAGGACCTGGGGGTCCTGATGGACGAGAGACTGAATATGAGCCAGCAGTGCGCTCTGGCAGCTCGAAAGGCAAATGGGATCCTGGGCTCCATCAGGAGAGGGGTGGCCAGCAGGGACAGGGAGGTGATTGTCCCTCTCTACTCGGCTCTTGTGAGGCCCCATCTGGAGTACTGTGTCCAGGTGTGGAGCCCTCAGTACAAGAAAGACATTGAGATTTTGGAAAGGGTCCAGAGGAGGGCGACTAAGATGATGAGGGGGCTGGAGCACCTCCCCTATGAGGACAGGCTGAGGGAGCTGGGCTTGTTCAGCCTGGAGAAGAGAAGGCTGCGGGGTGACCTCATGGCAGCCTATCAATACCTGAAGGGAACCTACAGCCAGGAGGGGAGTAAACTCTTCAAAAGGGCTGACAACAGCAGGACTAGGGGAAATGGTTTTAAGTTGAAGGAGGGAAGATTTAGGTTAGATGTTAGGGGGAAGTTCTTCACAAGGAGAGTGGTTAGGCCCTGGAACGGGCTGCCCAGGGAGGTTGTGGATGCCCCGTCCTTGGACGTGTTTAAGGCCAGGTTGGACGGGGTCCTGGGCAACCTGATCTGAATGTGTATGTTTGGTGGCCCTGCCAGGCAGGGGGGTTGGAACTACATGATCCTTGGGGTCCCTTCCAACCCGGGTGATTCTGTGATTCTGTGATTCTGTGTGATTCTGTGATGGGTCTTAACCTATGCAACCAGTAAAGGTACATGCTTGCATGTGTATATCTCCAGATTTTCCTTCCTGCACTTTTTCAGTGATGAAAGTCAATTAATGGAAATGCCTTGATTTTGATTTTGATTTTCCCCCCCCCCTGATTTTATTGATTCTTTGCTTCCAGGTTGTGCTGTGTTTTGATCGTGTCTTCTGGGATCCAAGTGTCAATTTGTTTGGTCACGTTGGTAGCACTACTGCAAGCAGAGGGGAACTTTTCTTGTTTTGGAACCTGTACAAAGGTATTTGTGCTGCATGTCTTCTGCCAGTTTCTTGTCTGTATAGATTCAGATCCAGAAAAGAGCACTCCTACAGGTGCTGTTATTTTTCACACATGAGTATGAGAAGGAGTATTTGTAAGAAGGCACATGGAAGCAGAGAGTTGCAATAAATTAGGACAGAGCATGGAAGAGTATGGGCTCATCAGTGCTGAGTTTGAGGCTACATCTGTGAAATTACTTTGCTTCCCATTGGGTCAGATGGCTGAAAGGGGAAAAGTTAATTGCACTTTTTTGTGGATACATAGGTGAGAGATAAAATGATAGCAGGATGGAATAAAGTAGAACTGACTGACTTTGTGATGCTGCAGTCATTTATTTCTGTTGTGTGTTGTATTCCTGTAGTGAAAGCATTTGATGAGAGACTTCTTTAGCTTAGGGAACAAACTAGGGAGAAAATTATCAATCCAGAAACAAGAAACGTAGAAGCATCATAACATGTGTTGTTATCTGAATTCTTCTCAAATTGCTCTTTTTCTGGATGGTTTTCTACTCCTCCTTTTGGCTCAGTTTGAGATTGTTTCAATCTCTGTGCATTGGAAATGAAAAGAATGTGTCCAGGTGAGCTGTTGGCTGAATCTTAGTGAAATTTTATCACAGATTCTCTTTTTTCTGTTAGATTGTTTGGAAGATTTTTGAGTTACCTGGAACATGTAGCACAGATAACTGTTAAATCCTAGTGTAAATGTCAATGTCTTCTCCTAAATAAACCCTTTCCCCTCTTCTACATGCTGGTTTTCAATTCATCAGTTTTCTTGATAATGCCAAGTGTTACCATAGTGTGTATTCATCTGTTTTCATCCTGGTAATTCAACGTGGTAGGGGATGATTGAGAAATATTGTTACCTGTTGAATTTATTGGGCTTTTCTTAGCTTTGTGGTTTAGCTGCAGATAAGTCAGACTTGTCTGGTTGAAATGTGAGGATTTCAATAATTCACTTGTTCTTCTCTCTCCCACCCTCTTGCTCTCTGGTTAGCACCCATTTTGTTGGCCTTGGTAGCAGGAGAAGCAGCAGGAATCATGGAAAATATCAGTGATGATGTCATTGTTGGACGATGCCTCGCCATCCTCAAAGGCATATTTGGCAGCAGTGCTGTGCCACAGGTTGGTGCACATAGCCTCCACTGAGATGCCTGTATCCTGCAATAGCATAAAAAGTAGATGGTAACTTTGATGCACCAGTTGACAGACCAAGTGCTGGAAGGCATGAGCAGTATTTCATGTAAGGAGTAGGTTCCATTCGTTTCCCTTATTGCAGGGTAACTGCAGAGCTGTTATTGAAAGTGGCTTTATCATCCTCAGCCTTCTGCTGTTTGCTGTATGGTGGTCAACCATCCAAAGGAAGAAGCAGTTCTGAGTTGTGCTGAGTTCTCTCAAGTGCACATTTATTTAACTTGTTTATAGCTTGGCAGCTTACATATGGTAAGCACTTAGTGGTGTTGATTTGCTGGATGCCATTCAGCAGTTTGGATACACCACACTCTCCTCTGTGCTGTCTGATGAACTGTATAGAATGCAGAACTTGCTGTGCAAGTACATCTGTCAAAGTAGAGAAGTAGAAAAGTTAAACCAACACAACAGCACTCCTGGAATGTAATCCATCCTCCTCCTTGCTGTGCTTTTTTTTGTTAGCGTTGTCTTCTCTCTTTCTGGCTGGGTTTTCATTTCCCTGAAATAGATGTAACCTGCACCAGCTTTACTGTGGGTCCCCTTTCAGCATTGAGGCCCACTGTGAGATCTGCCCAGAGCCTTCAGCCTCCAGGATGAACAGCCCGTGCCTCCCTCTGCCTCCCTCTGCCTCCCTCTGCCTCCCTCTGCCTCCCTCTGCCTCCCTCTGCCTCCCTCTGCCTCCCTCTGCCTCCCTCTGCCTCCCTCTGCCTCCCTCTGCCTCCCTCTGCCTCCCTCTGCCTCCCTCTGCCTCCCTCTGCCTCCCTCTGCCTCCCTCTGCCTCCCTCTGCCTCCCTCTGCCTCCCTCTGCCTCCCTCGCTTTTGTCCTTCACTTTGCATCTTTTCTATTTTGTACTAACTACAGAACATGAACTGTGTCAGCAACTGAAGCTTCTCTTTTCTCAGCCCAAAGAGACTGTGGTCTCCCGTTGGCGTGCTGATCCGTGGGCCCGGGGCTCATACTCCTATGTAGCAGCTGGATCTTCTGGAAATGACTATGACTTGATGGCTCAACCAATTACTCCAGGGCCAGCCATTCCAGGTGCTCCACAGGTGAGGTATTTCTCAGTTCTACGTAGAAATGTGTCAAAATATGATGGGTTTGTTTCTGTAAAGGTGAAGTCCAGAGGAGAGAAAGCAGAAATTCTCTCCCAGGCTGGGAGCCAGCACAGTGAAGACCCAAGACATCTCTGGTTCTTTGGGAAGATGAAGTCTTGAAAGCAAAAGCAGAAGGGACTGTAGGGCTTTGGCTTTACTGAGGTGGTTCTTATGGTGGTACAGGTATCTAATAAACATAGCTATTGATAACATGATTTTCTATGGAGTATATAAGACAAAATTGTTGTCCTACTTTTTGTGAGATCAGAATGCTCCAATGTACATGAATTGCTGAAGCTCTCTTTTGCATGTTGTCCCAGAGTTCATGTTCTAGTGTCAGACGTGGTCATTTGTTCTTGACATGTATGTAAATGTGGCCATGGAATTGTAGATACAGCACTGAAATCCTTTTTCAGCATACAGCCTAGGAGGCAAATCTCTATCAGCTCCTCCAAGTGCTGCTTTTGAAGTAGAGTTCTATTGCCAATGTGTTTGCTTTGATACAACGATAAGCAACAGCACTTTGTCGCTTTGTTTTTGACAAACGTGGAACTGAATCTGTGCAGAAGTCATCACTGTGTTCTCTGTTCCTCTTTGCAGCCCATTCCTCGCCTGTTTTTTGCAGGAGAGCACACGATTCGCAACTACCCTGCCACTGTGCATGGTGCTTTGCTGAGTGGACTAAGAGAAGCAGGGCGCATTGCAGACCAATTTCTTGGGGCCATGTATACTTTGCCCCGCCAGCCTACACCTGGGGTGCCCACACAACAAGCTACCAGCATCTAAGGGAATGAGGAGGGATCAGAAGAGGACTAACAAAGCCACAGAGCTGCTGCTGGGTGAACAGCTTGGGATGAAGACATTCGTGTAGTTTGTTCAGAGCATCTGCTGAAGGGACTTGGCCATAAGTTGCTGTGTTAGAATGGCCTTATAGAAGCCAGTTGGCTTGGCAACCCTTGGCAAAAACCTCAAAAAGCTGTTTCAAGTGTCAGCATGTACAGAATTCTTTACTACCAAATTGGGCAAGGAGGTTTCTTTTGACTCTGTGGGTGCTTTCTGGAAGTCAAGCTCATAGTTGGAGTTTTAGAGGGTTTTATTCTACCTGTTCATGTATTTACAATCCAGTAACTGCAGAAAAGGCCCTTTAGAAGTTGGCTTCTACAAACTGTAGCTTAGTGTAGAATTTGTGGAAACACTTCTGCTTAATTTTGTTCTGGAGAATAAGATTTTTGACCAATTTTATTCCTCCCCAGCATTTGAGGATTTGGTGCGACCGTTTCCCTCCCAGTAGCAGCGCATCGCACCCCTCCAAAGTGTGCCAAGCATGCTGCAGTGGTAAATATTTTCAACAGAAGAAATGACCCAAACTGGACATTCCAAAGTTAAAAGCTAGGAAAAATCACTTGTATTTGTTTATATAGCAGCAGAACTGCCCAGGCAGTAAGCTTGTGAAGGACTTCATCTCAGGATCGGTGTGTGCTGCAGCTGGGCTGTGCCTGCTGGGTTTTTACCCCTTTCTTTCAAAGCCCAAAGGGAAACACTTTCCTTTCTGCTGGGTTGGGGAGACACTGTTGCAGCTGCCAGGTTATCCTTAAAGTGACTTTGACTTGGCTGCTTTTCTTTGTTTTCCTTCTTTCTCACCCAGTGCACAAGAACATTCTCATTGTGCAGAGTGCTCTTATTTAATCACTTAGGGCCTTCTCTCCCCTATCTCTAGTTAGCACTGTGTTTTTCTTCTCTGAACTTTTCTCATCTGTCTTCGTAGAGCTTACTGCCATCTCTGTGACCTTTCACACTTTTCTGCTTCCCCTTTTTTCAGTCTTTGTTCTCTCTGATGCTCTGTGTGTACCTGTGTGATCTGTCCCACCTTCTGTTCCACTGGTGGATTGGCACCCACCATTTCCTGCTCTTCCCTCAGCACTGTCACTGCTCACCTTATTCCTGAAGGTGATGCACAGACAAACACGACCGCAGCCCCCATTTATTTATAGCTGTGTTGGTTTTGTCTGCAGGCTTTCAGTCTTGATGATGTTGCTTCTACTGTTTTCTTGTGCCTCAGTCTTCAAGCTGGAGATCACTTTTCCTTCTGATTGTATCTGCTATCTTCATAGGCAGAGCTTCTGGCAGGCACTGAGAATGGAGGGACAGTGGGATAAATCAGAGCTGGTCATCCTTGCTTTCCCTTCCAGGAGATGAGAGGACTTGGTGCTGCTTGGTTAGGAGCTGGAAGTCCAGCAGGGCACAAAGGAGCAGTGTCCAAGGGAAGTTTCAGAGGGCACAGGCTTACTTGAGACTTAAAGCTTCCCCCCTTCTGTTTAGGTAAAAGCCTACCTGGGATAGAATCCTAGAATGGTTTGGGTTGGAAGGGACCTTTAAGATCATCTGATTCCAACCCCCTGCTGTAGGCAGGGACACCTCCCTGTAGCCCAGGTTGCTCACAGCCCCATCCAGCCTGGCCTTCAGCCCTCCCAAGGAGGGGGCATTCGCAGCCTCCCTGGGCAGCCTGTTCCAGCATCTCACTGCCCTCGTGCTGATGAATACTACTGAGAGAAATGGATGACAGTGTGACAAGCCTCTAAAATCCATCAGTAGCGGATCTGTTTTCTCAGCTGTTGTGATGGAAGGTGGGAAGTGGATCTGAGGATCAGGTGCTGTGCTCTGTAACGTGGCTTTGAGCTTCTGTGGGTCTCTGTATCCATAGGATTGCTGGCAGTGCTGTGGCCATAGGATTGTGGTAGTGCTGAGGACTGTCTTCCTATTTCAGCAGTGCCAAAAGCTCAGACAGGCTCTTCTGGTTCACTGGGAACTAAAATAGCCCTCAGCAAAACCAGGCTGTATTTTCCAAATATCAAGCCACATCACATAACTGATGTTATTCTCAGAGTCGGTGTTCTCCTATTTATGATCATTCTGATGGAGACTTAGATTATTCAGTGGACCAAATCCCCTTAAATGCACAGTAATTTGAGACATTCACGTGTGAACAGACTCCCTTCCACACATTGCCTTTGCTTTAGAAGTGATCAGCTCCATGTACTTCAGGCTTTTAGGAGCATTTGGGGATCAGCACAGGCACAGATGTGCTCCCTGCATGGCCCAGCTGCCTGTGGTCAGTAGCACTGGTTGCAGCCAAAGTAGAGCAGTGGTTGGGTGAAGGTGAAGGTCCCAGCCTGCTCCCTTTGTTTTTTGGTTGTGTCCTGGGGGGTTGCTGGGGTGAAGGAAGCATAGGGAAGAACGCTGTTATCCTATGGCCAGCTGAAGTTTTGCAGACCTGGATCAGGTGGCCCAGTGTGGGCTGACCTCGTGTTGAGGTTCGGCCCTGCCAGGCTGTGCAATGCAACTTCCATCCCTCATCCAGAAGCAGGAGCTCTCTGCTCCTTGCAGCACTTGTGTTCCTGAGTGCTGTGACTCCCTGCACTCAGCAGCTCTTTACCTGCAGCTTCTGTCCTCCAGGGACTGACTGCCACCTCCCTCTGGTGGTGGCTTCCATTCCAGTTCAGGAGCTTTCTGCTCTGCTCTTTTCACCAGGGTTTGGTGGACCTTTGGTACCACCTGTAATGGCTGGTCCTGTTTAAATGCTCCCTCTGCCATTTTCCCACCACGAAGAGCAGAAAGTTTTGCAGTTGAATGAATCACCAGGTCTCCCTCTCAGCATCCTTCCTCGTGGCGTGGTCTCCTTCCAGCTGCTGCCCTGACTTCCCAGGTTGGGATTGAAGGCAGCCAGGCTCTGTCCCAAATGAATGCGATGGAGATTGGCTGCACCTTCTGTCTGCATTGCTCCCCATCTGTTCTCAGGGACTCCCCACTTCTCGCTCCATGGGTACGTGAACTGTATTTCTGAGAATAAAACTGATTGGTGCTGTGTTTTTTGGGTTGGTTTTTTTCTTTTTTTTTTTTGGGGGGGGGGGGGGGGAGGGGAGGTCTTTCTAGTTGAACCTTCCTGCTTGACTCTGAGGTGTGGGATCAGGGCTTGGACTCAGTGAACCCCATGGATCCTTCCAGCTCGGGGCGTTCCGTAGGGTGAAGGACCCCAGAAACCCACAGCAGAGCTCTGGGTGCTGAGTGAATGCACGTGCTCACTTGGTTGTGCTTTTTGGATGGGCAGATGGGCAAGAAGGTGTTGATCCTCTGGATATCTGAGCTTGGGACAGGTGCCAGCATCTATTTTGCAATAAACAGCTGTTAGCTCCGGGTCTCTGTGCTCATCTGTATGGAACTGAGGATGCTTGCCATGGTCCTGCCTGCACTGAGAAGTGAACACAAAGCATGGCCTCTCCATTTTGTTGCCTCAGCATTTGGATTATAAACGTAGGAAAAAGAAAAAGCCTTCTGGGGCTGTTGTGGTTTCTTTTTTCACTGTGAACCTTCCCAGGTCTCCTGCCATACGTCTGAAGGCTCAGCAGAGGGCACTGCGGTCACCGAGCTGCTCGCTTTATCTGGCAGCTTTAAATCACAAAGTGCCCCATAAAGGAGGGTGGCGTAACTCCAATTCGACTTATTTGTACGCTGCAAATTCTTTTTAGGGGTGGTGTTGATTCCAATAGTTACTCTTCCCAGAAATTGATGTTACCAAAGGAGAGTGAGAAGCCACGGGGTGCAGCGTGTACTTGCTGTCCCTCAGCTTTGTTCCCATCAGTTGATGGCAGCTCTGCAGAATGACTGGCTCGAGTTTGAGTTGAAAACAGAGAACGTGAAAGCTGGGACTCCTGTATTGTGTATGTGCCAAAGGGCAAGGAGGGCTGGATGGCCTGGAGTAAAAGTACTTTGGTAACAGCATGGAGAGATGTCTGCTGAGAAATGGACAGGACTCTCAGAGGGAATATAATGGACAGCATGCCCTGTGCCCAGGAGAAGTGAGCCCAGAACTCATCCCATGGGATGGGAGCAGCTTGGCTTGGGAAGGAATGCAGTCCTGGGATGCACTGGCATGAGGATGGTGGTAGTGATGGGTCAGCAGATCTGTGGGCAAGGACAGAAAAAGGGAGCTGCCAGCTTCCTGTGCACCTCAGGACAGCACTGCTTTGGTTGCAATGGCAGAACTCCAACATGAAGGCAGTGCTCAGATCCAGGAGAGTGGCTGCTCAGGGACCCTGGGAGGAGAACCAGGAACACAGCAGTGTGGGAGGCTGGGAGCAGCACTACATGAGCAGCCTTCTCACCAGGTTGGCTAAGGCCAATGGTTTGCAGCTGGGATAATGAGAGGGTTGGAGTCATACTGCATTGCACTGGGGATAGGATTGCAATGCAGTGCAAGTTGCATTCCGTCATTTGTTTGCAGGCAGAAGGAAGGCAAAGCCACCAAAACAAGATGTGGCTGACTGAAAATGATGCAGCAGTGAAGCTCCATGGCTGAGCAGAGCAGTGCAGCAAGTACCTGTTATTCCATACTGTGTGCTCACATCTCACAGTGGGTGCTGTGCCCATGCCTGGCAAATCAGCCACCTCTCTCTGGCTGAGGTGGGCACTGTGGGTGATGGGTGCTGCGATGGTAACAGACACGGGGAAGGATTTGGTTTGGCTGCAGGTGGTGCTGCAAGAGATGGCAGTGCATGGGGCTGGATGTACCACACCAGACACGTAAAAAGAGAAGAGTTTTATTGGTTATATACTGTAGAGCTGACAGCGTTCGAGTCAGGAGAGACATGCAGAGAAGTGTGGTTACATGTGGCATGCAGACTGCGAGCACTGGGACGGGGAGAGGTGAGCAGGGGCAGAGCTGCTCCCCTGGCTCTGTGGTTATGAAAACATTTATTGCATTATTGCCCTCTAACTAAGCTGCCCCAGCCCAAATCTATGTCCGCAAATACAAAAAAATAGATAATTATATATATATTTTTTTCCTTTTTAAAAATACATTCCATGCAGCCCCAGCACCGTCCCCTACCCGGATCCTTTCCATCAGCTGCAGCAGCAAAGAATGGCTGGAAGCCCCCGTGCTGTGCGAGGGGCAGAGCTGAGGGCTGCACTGCAATGTCTGTGTGGTTGTTGCTCCATCCCCAGCACTGGGAGCAGCCCTGCACCCCCTCTGTCTTCTCGCAGAGCTGGTGGCTGTGTGTGGGGATGGGGCTCCATCAGAGTGCAGTGGGGACACTGCAGTGCCTCCTTTACTCTGACCAAGGAGCGCTGACGCAGCAAATACATTTACACCTTTGGAATGAGCCTTGTGGCCTCAGGTCCTCTAAAAGCCCGTTATATTTATATGCTAAAATTACAAATATTTCTTCCGTGATGGCAATATTTACACATACACTATTTTACAGCCGTTCCAAAAAAAAAAAACCAAAACAAAAAAACCAAAACACAAAAGAAAAAAGTGTGCAATTTGAGTCAGAAGACATCGTGTTTCCTGAAGTCATCGCTCTAGCAATACAATCAGCTCCTATTGCACTCGCCATGACGGGGCAGAACCCCTCTCTCAAACTTGAGGTTTTCCTTCTCGGACTGAACTGTGGCAGAATGAGGTTGGGTGGCACCACGTTTATTCAGAGCTGGAGATCTGCGCTGCAAAACACGGGGCTGGCAATGGGGGACAGCCGCACAGCAGCTGCTCCCAGCCATCCTCCCCTTCAGGCTCCTCCTTTCCCTCAGTGCCCTGTTGCCCTCCGGCTCCTCCATGCTCTCAGACGGTGGAACGCCACCAATTTTCAGCACTGCAGGACCAGCGTTGCAGTGAGGGGAGAAGAAATGCAGCACAATCTGCATTGAACCACAGGGTTTCCATTTCTCTCAGTTCTCTTGTGGGGTTTGGGGCTGTTTTTATGGCAGCAGCTGCACGCAGTCTTTCTCTCCCACCCCACAGAGCAGTAGGAGAGAGCATGTGATATAATTTAATATAATTTAGGGTGACTGGAGCTGCTGCAGGACTCATTTAAAAGCGTGGCCTTTTTGCCTCCTGAGGCAACCTGACGCATGGACACATCTCGAAACAGAATAAACTGCAATGCTAAAAAACACAGATTTGACAGATTTAACATCTAAAACTGCCGAGAGGAAACTGGGAACTTTTTTCCCCTCCAAAATAACCTTTTTTTCCCCCTCCAGCCAATCTTTATTATAAAAGAAAAACTAATTAAAAAAAAATGAAATAATGCCATTGAAGCACCTTTGTGGGAGGGGTTGGTGGTAGTGCAGCCCAGCCCCAGGAACAGCCCATGGTGGGAGGCAGGGGGGCACAGAGCTGCAGTGGTTTGACATGCAGCCCCCTCACCTTATGGGTGTGTGGAGCTGAGGGGTGACCCCAGCACTGCTGCCATCTGACGTCGGTGGCACTGAGAAGGGAACAGAACTCTGCAGCCCCTGACCTGGGTCCCGGGTGGGGGCTCCTGAGGAGGGGGGGAGCAGTTTGGGGCTGCTCCACGGCCGTCCTGGAGCTCAGTCTGGGGTCCAGTCCTGCTGTTTTCCCTCTTTTTGGAAGGAATAAGGATATCCTGCTTCTCCAACCAGAAGAAAAGCCCTCCTTTCAGCATCCCCTGGATCTCAGGGGCTCAGAGCCAGCACGACAGCCATAAAGCTGTGGGTGAAAAGCCCCTCTTGGGCCAAACCAGGAGCACATCTGCTGCTGTGTGCACTGCTGTGGGGCTGCTGCAGTGATCACTGAGCATCAGAGCTCAGCTGCTATCAGCAGATCATGCACAGCAAAAGGGGAGGAAGCTGTTCTGCCCTCCTGCCCTGTTAGCGGGTCAAACAACCAGAGATTGCTTTTCTCCCACCTACAGACAGGAATGCAGGCGTGGGGTGAGTTGTGACCTGAGGAAGGTGTGGTGTGCAGTGGAGATCGTGGGCTCCTGGAGGAGCTGAGCACTGGATAGGACGGCCATCCCAGCTGCAGTCACAGGACACCTCCTGCATCTCATCTGTACGTGGGTATCGGTGAGAAGTTCTCTCTGGTCCGAGGAGTACCTTTGTTCCGTTTGAAATCATGGCTGGTACACAAGTCAGTGTTTTTCATACGGAGACAGAGCTGTGTCCTATGGAGAAGGTGAGGATTGCAGGTACAGAGGTGAGAAGTGGGAGTCCCCTGAGCAAAGTCTCTGCAGCTGCCTCTTCAGCAACGAGGGAAAAAATTCACTGGTAAAGCTCTTGTATCTCACAAATGGTGTCAGACAACTGTTTTCTGGCTGGCTGAAGCTTCTGGAGAGGTTACAAACAGATGTGACACCCGTGAGCTCAGTACAGTCCTGTCTCTCGCTCTGTGATGCAGTGTTGGTTTGGTGGAAGGGAGCGCAGCTCATCTCCGGGACGTCGGCCGGCCAACACGGGAAGCACCCTGCAAGAGAAGCCACAGCATCACAGCCTGCCAGGACCTGGGGGATGTGGGGACAGGCACTGTGATCACCCTCACGTCCCACCCCCATTGGGACCATGGGCCTGTGGTGGGGCCGTGGGGGGAGGACAGTGGCAGGAGCAGTCTGGAAGGCATCAGCTCTCTCAGGGTTTATAATGGAATAAGCCCAAGGCAAACCAACCCATCCCTGCCCCTCACATGCTTTCACCATCACCTTTTTGTATGTGGGCACACAGCAGCTGTTGCTACGCTGGGGATACGGATGTGGGAAGTGCAGTGAACAATGAACAGCACTGATGAGATGGAGCCGATCTGCCATGGCTGTGTGCAGGGCACAGCAGTGCAGGAGCACCAGCTGACAAGTAACAGTGTGTTACAGCTGACCTGACTGCACCCAAGCTTTTATTTGCTGTCTATCAGGCTGTGCACTGAAAGGGAGTCTCTGGTTATCTGACACAATGACCCCTCCATTGCAAACCACACTGCTGGGGATAACTAGGGGCAGAGCTTTTTATTCTCAGGAGGACGTCCTTAGCAATAAAGCTAGCTGAATGAATCCAGAATGGAAAAATAAAGCACTACTTTTTTCCCATTATAAGAAATTAGTAATTAATTTACTCTGTATCTGGGAAGCACTGCTCTCCAGAGAGGTTCCCCCTGATGTGGACAACCGAGTTGTGTTACAGGAGGTTGGGTCACAGTTTGGCTTTGTGCCTTTGAGCCCTCATTTCTCCTCAGATCCACATACCTGGTCTTCTGCCTGGAGCCCTGGTGGGGCACTGGGGCTGGATGTGGGGTCCTGCAGCTCCAGGGTGGGGACTGCCCTTCTCCCTGCCGTGTCAGCCTGCGAGAGGTACTCAGAAGAGCCATACTGTTTTCTTCTGGAACTGGAGACAAAATTTTTGCTTTCCTCCTGTGGGAAGGAAAACAGGAGAATTGGAACTCGATGTTTGTGGCCCTGGGTTCCCCAACCCTGACTTGCAGTATGAGGTTGTGTTTCAGTTCCCTTTGGCAGCTGGGCACCGAAGCCACCACCTGAGTTCGAGGATGTCCTCACCTAACCACTACCTCACAGAGGCTTGTTAAATCCATCCCATAATTTACAGCCTTAAGTTCTGGGTGTTGAACCCTCTGCTCAGCCACGCAGGGCTGTGTCCAATCCCTGGGCCCATAGCATTGCAGGCCCAGGAGACTCAGGAAGGGATGTGGGGCAGCAGGAACTCCTCAATTGGTGACCAAAGCAATCTCTTAAAAACATCAACTGTGAGTCTGAGCTCACGGGTGAGGGGTGGCTGGTAACCTGAATCTATTTTCTTGGCAATGAGGACGTGATGAGGGAGCGCCTTGTGCTCTTTTCCTGGCAGAGGCATTTATAAATACCCATATTTCGTTTTACACTTGCTGATCTTTTCTTGACTGCCTGCCAAGACCCCCATGGGACCCCGTGGGACCCAGGTGCCCACAGTTTCTGCCTGGGGGCTATTTGGAGCAGCTGTGCCTCTCACTTGGAGCTCCAGAGTGCAGAGACCCCACGAGCTCCCTGGGAACAGCAGATGTCAGCGCCTCTTATTGCCATCACTGGGCTGGAAAACCTCGTCTGATAGCTCTGCTGCACACAAGTTCCAGCATGTTGTAAGGCACGTCACCATCAGAATGCTACAGAGCTCCTGGTGATGCTGAACTCACCTTTTGCTCAGGGAAATGCAGCTGCACTGATGTGGGATAAAAGGCGTGGGGCACTGCACTGTGAGGGACGGAGGACAAAGCTCAGCGCAGCTCCCGTGTGCAAGGAACAGCAAGGAAGGGAGGCATCCTCTATTGTAATGATGTCAGTCATCTTGATGAACCTGGGCAGCTTCCCAGCAGGTGGGCACCGCCTGTCTGACACAGCAGCTGCCTTTAGAGGGGACTGGGTCAGCAGAGGTGCTGCATCCCCTGGAGCAGCCGACAGTGTCAGTGCCATGGGACTGCTCAGCTGGACATGCTGTCCAAAAAGGCTTTCACAGGTGAGGAGTTCAGGGGGACGAGCAGGCAGACAGATGCCTTTCCAAGCTGCAGCAATGGCATGAGAGGCACTCACATCACTGACAGATCAGCTTGCCCTGCTGAGACCTGGGCAGTGCTATGTGCAGGTGGGGACAGCAGCACCCTGCAGCCTGGGGTTGGCACACAGCATGCTGATTTAAAGCTCCCTGCAACCCAGGGTTGGCTCAAAGCATGCTGATTTCCTCAAGTTTTTTCACCTCAGTTCTGCAGTACGTCCCTCCAACAGCAGCCACAAGAAGAAACCAAGACCATTCACCCTGCACTGCTGCTTGTCCAATCTGTGCCTGCTGTTTGTGTCTGCACTAACGCAGCCACTGCAGATTTTCAGTAAAGATCGGGCTGGTGGAAAACTGACTTCATTACCTGAAACATGGAGCCCAAGAGAATAACAGCAGGAGGTGATGCAGCTCCCCAGCTCTCTCTTAAGGGCTGTAAGCACCAGAGGGAGCTGCTCCTCCACCTGCACCTCTGCCCCAGCACTGATCCTACAGCACCTACCCCAAGCAGACCCCCAAAGATCTGCTTCTGTCCTGCAGCCTTGCTCAGAGCTGCTCGTTAGCAATAAAAAAAAGGATGAAATTTAGTGAGGCCGAGCAGCAGGACTGCTGCAAGGCAGGACCTCTTGAGCTGCAAGGCATGTTTGTGGTTTGCCAGAAAGTCAACCTTGTAGCAGGAGGCCTAGGGCTGGCTCTCTGTGTTCCCAAGTACATGAGCTGTCATTATGCAAAAGGAGACCTGCCTAGATTCATGGAACACAAGTCCAGCATGCCTGTGGCACATGAGGAACTATGGCCAGGGAGAAGATATCACTTGGAACCTCACTCCTACAGGTGGGATAGAGATGGGGCTGCACACACCTGCCTCGAGCACAGGGGGTGATGCCATTCCCCAGAGCTCCCTTCAAAACAGCAGATTTGGGCTGTTCGTTGAGGCTGATGAATGCCAACCACCATTTTGTTTCCTGATGTATTCTTAGTGGCCAAATGTATCTGGAAGGCCAACCTGCACACTGCAACACCAGGCAACAAACTCTCTGCAAAGCAAATGGTACAAATGCTTCTGTGCTTATTGTTGCCAAAGAAGTAGAACCATTTCACACACTGCCACCACCTCATCTTCCTCAGGGCTGCAGTCACCTGGTTGTGAATTTGTCCCCACTGGCTCCTCTTTGTAACCGGGAATGGCAGCAGCTGCTTAGATCAGCTTTAAGGAAAGAGCAGAAGTGGGAAATGCAGTGGGATTTAATGGACTGGAAGGGCAGTGTGAGCATGGCAGCAAGAGACAGACCATCGGTGAGGGTCAGCCCTGCTCTGAGTGACCGCTCCCTTCAGCAGCACCCAAGGGAACAGGAAAAGAAGAAATCCACTCCCATGGCCCTCACTTTTCAGATGGTGTAATGATACAGACCAAGGAAGGAGCAACCCTGTGCAACCAGCCAGCCCTGATCTGCTCAGATGTCCAGACAGCACCTCCAGTCCAGAGCCCAGCAGTTCTGGCTCTGGTTTCGCATGTGCAGCCCTTCCCAAATGGAGCTACCCGAGGGACACCCCTACTCACACCTCATCTCCTCATCCAGAACGCCACTCCAAGCTGACTGTGCCACACAAAGCAATGAAAAGCACAGCGGATCCTACACCAGCTGGACCCATCTCCTCTGATCTCGGTGAGACCAAATGGGTAATTATCTAATTATCATATGGCAAGGAGTGCGTCATGGGGACACTTACAGGTAGCGTGGTGCGGTGCCAGGGGGAAGCTGTGGTGGGATCACTGGTGTAGTTCCTGCGTGTCAGCAGTTCGGATGCACTTAAGTTACTTTTGGTCCTTCGGGAGCCCATCTCAGGGGTGTTCCAGGAGTTGGTGCTGGCGCTGCTCCTCACTGAGCTCTGCTCCGAGGAGTTTGTTTGAGTGCTGTTCCCTTCCATCTCGGAGAGGTCCACTGAACTCCTGCACGTGTTTGTAGGGCTGGAAGCTGTGTTCTTCTCCACTTTTATTTGAGAGTCCTCCAGGGAATGTAAGCCTTGCCTTGTTCTCCATGAACTTCTCAGAGTGACGTGTTTGGTTTCGGATGAAATGGAATCTGAAGAGCCGTGGCTCCTGGAGCTGGCTGCGTCCAACGGGAGCTCAGCGCTCTTCTCGGGGGGCTCAGAAGTCTTTATCACAATGCTGCTCCTGGAGACCACCGTTTCTGTTCTACTTCTCAGCACCGCATCTCCAGTCCTGTCGGTCTCAGATATTTTCAGGGCACTTCTATTAACCGCGACCTCAAAAGGTTGGGGGAGGCTGTTGGTTATCGGGGAGGGTTCATTTGGAGCAACCCTGATGTTGCTGGTGGTAATATGCCTTTCCTTTCCTGCTGTGTCCGTGCTGGGCCTTGGAACCGTGGGCTCAGAAGGGAAGATTGTGATACTGCTCGTCATTTTATTTGTGACCGCTTTAAAAACAGACTTCTGCTTCTCTGACTCAGTCTCAGTGACAGCCCCTCCCATGATGGCCTTCATGTCCTTCTCCACAATGGCAGGTTTAATGATGGCTTTGGACCTCAGAGCTTCTCTTGGGCTGAACGACCTTCTGGATTTGAGTCCTCCAGTGTCGGCGTCTGACGGTTTCACACCCTTAGAGGAGTCCTCCTCGTGTACAGCGCTTTTGTCATTTTCAAAGAGAGATGCTCTAAAAACTCCCCTGGAATTAGAGAACTGCTTGGGATTGGCTTTCTTTCTCGTCTCAAAATCCGACTGAGTGTTTGCTTTTTTACTTCTCCCCATTTCTTCATCTGAATTAAGTTTTTCATGACTACTCTGGACGGTTTTGGAGTCCGCTTTTAAGCCAGCACTTACATGGCCTGCTGCTGCAGACTGCTCTGCATCCTCCTTAAGAATCTCCAGGATGTCCTCCTGGCTCCTTGAGCGATGCGAACGCTTCGTTAGTGGCGATGCTCTCACGCTTTCCAGCGGCACATCTGTGAGTTCCTTCTCCTGGGGGATGGCGGCTCTTTTAGCCCTTCCCTCCAAGGGCTGGCGGTGCGACGCAGTCGAGGCGTTCGCCGCTTCTGCCTTAGAGCCAACACAGTCCGACTCTGCTGCTGAGACGTGGCACCTGTACGCGGTGGCCACGCCGTTGGAAGCGGCGCAGTGCCCCCTGCATTGCTGCGCGTCCCCCGCAGCATCGCTCCCCTCTCCCTGATTTGTTCTCAGCTTCTCAGCCAACAAAGCCACCGATTCCCCTCTGCTCGATTTTTCATCCCTCGTGTCTGCGCTGCTCTGGCAGCTGCCGCGGGTTGCCTGAGATGGTTTTTCAGCCTTGGATCTCAGCTCGCTAACGGGTTTGGGAGGTGTTTTCCAAGATTTCTGCTCATGGGCAGCGGGGGGGTAACGACTGAGGACAGAGGGCTGCTCTTTGGATCTCTTCCCCTCGTTCTGCGTGAAGGAAGCTTCCTTCTGACCAGATGAAAAAGTGGAAACCAAACACTTCTCTTCCAGTCTTTTCACGTCTGTTGCAGCAACTTCTGCAAGGGCAGCTGCACCCGATGCCTTTCCTGCCTTCCTGCTCATGAGGCTCGGGCTGGCTGTCTGCTTACCGCCATGGCTGGAGCTGTCATTGCTGAAGGAGAAATCTCTGTTTCTCACTCTCTCCCGGCGCTGCTGGGGCGAAACCTCCCTTGGTTTGTGCTTGGCAGCTGTGAAATCTGCTGCAACAGCCCTGTATTTAGCTCTGTCATGTTTCCCCCTGCTAGAGAAGCTTGCATCTTCATTTTCAACCTCTCCATTTTCCAGATCTTTCTGTTTCTTTATTTGCATTTTTATTTCTTCCAACTGACTGGTGAGAAGTTTGTTCTTATTCTGTTCACTCAAATAACTGTCTTGCAGGTCACTGTTTTTGGCTCTCATTTTTTTCAGTTCTTCTTCTAAGGATTCAAAATGTTTGATCTGAGTTTTAAGCCTCTCAATTTCTTGGGTGAGATCTTTCACTTTGTTGTCTTCCTGATTTTTATTCTTTTGGTTTTCTGATTTATTCCTGGTTTCATTTTCTACGTGCTTTAGGTAATCTACGCTTCCCTTCCGCCTGGTTTCTTTAGAGGGCAACGCAGAAGTCAAATCATCTTCAATTCTCAAATCATTTCTGTCCAGGAGATTGTTTGATGACCTTTCCAGCAAGTTGGATGCATTTCTAGTTTGATCGGCCCTGTTTAATTTGTTGTTTTGCTCCAGTTTCAGCGTGAGCTCCTGGATTATTTTTTCATTCTGCTTTTCTCTTTCATTAAAATGTTTTCTCTCACTGATAAAGCTCAGTGCTAAAGACTTCAGCTTTTCTAACTCACCTGTTAAGCTCTGCTCGGTTTTATCCATCTTCTCTTCGGATGCTTCAAGTTCCTTCACTTTCACTCGCAGTATCTCTAACTCTGTAGATATCTTTTTGGTCAAATTCCGTTCTTCATTGAGGCTGAGGCACAGCTGCGTGCAGTCGTTCTTGCTCCTGCCAAAGGCCTCCTCCAGTTTCTCCAGCTCTGCCATTCTCTTCTGCAGATGCTCAATTTCTGACTTCAGCTCTCGGGTGAGGCTCTCCTCTTCTTCGAGTTTTTCTTTCATTAACCTGCAAAGCTCTTCAGCCTTCTTAATTTCCTCATCCTTGCCTTCAATCTTGAGCACTCTTTTCCGCAGGGCCTCGATGTCAGCCAGCATGCTGGAATTGCTGCCTTCTGCCTGGATCACTTTGTCCTGGAGCTCCAGCAGCTCATCCTCTGCTTTCTGGAGATTTTTCGTCGCTTCTTCCAGTTCATCAAGGCGGCGGCTGAGACTCTGCAACTTGAAGCGCAGGTGCCGACTGGAGGTCTCCTTATAACCTGTAAATTCTGCCATGTTTGTTTTCTGTTCCTCTGAGATGGAAGCTCGGCTGATTCTGAGTGTTTAAAGCGTGTTCCCGGTGTGTTATACTTCCTTTGAAGAGAGGCAGCTCAACCTGAAAGAAATAAAATGCTTAAAGTGAATACAAGAGCTCAGAATACACGTATTCTCACTGTATAAATGAACTGCAAATATTTATATTTTTCTTATTTAAACACATTTCTGAGTGCCAATTAGGGACAGCAGCTGCCAGCCAGCACTGCCCTTCACTTCCAGTACCCCTCCTGCAGCCCACGTCGCTCAGCATCCAACTTCACCTGAGCTGCAGTCACATCCCGTGTCAGTGAAGTTTCAAGTTTCTCCCTCCTCTTTCAGAAGCTGTCAGTGCCCTCAGCTGCCACCCACTCCTGCACCCAGGAGACAGCAGCTGCAAGCACTCACGCTTTCTACTCCCTGTTGCCAGGGATAAAGAGCAGCAATTTCAACACATGGGCAAGCTGTGACGCAGTAAATGCAACTCTTCCCAGCTCAGAGCCAGCAGGGCAGGGTTAGTGAGAGCTGGGGACAATGTGCGTGGGCCAGGACGGCTGATGGAGGATGAGAAGTCCCCTCTGACTGCGGGCATTTGCACTGAGCCATCCTGGGTTCAAGATACATCCCAGCCACGCATCGCATGTACTAAGTACACAAAATCATCAAACCACAGAACGGTTGGGTAAGAAGAGACCTCAAAGCCCCCCCAGCTGCAACCCCTGCCGTGGGCTGGTTGCCCCCCGCCAGATCAGGCTGTCCAGAGCCCCATCTATGGCACTGGGCGCCTCCCCATCTCTCCTGTACTGAACACAATACTCCAGATGGGGCCTCACGAGGGCAGAGCAGAGCAGACAATTCCCCCCCTGCCACTGCCACCCCTCTGCTGATGCAGCCCAAGGTACTGTTGGCCCTCTGGGCTGAAGGGAGGTGGCTGCAGCTCTCAGACCTGTGCCCTGGCTCAGCGGTCTGCCTTGAAGCAGGATGCAGCTCCAGCATTTCTGCTGGAACTCCCCGCAGAGGAAACACTCCGGAGTTTCCTATTTCACAGTGCCAAGAGGTGAAGAGCAGGATGTGGGGAGGAGACAGCACCGGGAAAGGAGACTGCAGTGCCCCAGTACAAAGCCTTTGATTGAAGCTGATTCATTTCCTGACGAGCGGAGGGGCCTGCAGTGCAAACAGGGACCCACAGCACACAGCACGCACCCGCCATGCACCCCAAGCACCTTCTGTGCGCAGCACACACCCCGCGGTCCTCCTGCTGAGGGACAACTCAGACCACAAAGGCCACGTGGAACCGCGGCTCTGCTGAGAGGCTGACTGCTTTGGCTGCAACCAGGAAAGGCTGCTCAGCTCCAGGCAGGATCCCAGTGAGAAACGTCACCGGAATGTCGCAGGAAAGGACAAAGCAATTTCGCAGTGCCCTAAAAAACAACAGTGTTCCCAGCGTGCCTTGGAGCAGGGAGTTAATGGTTAACGCCATGTCAGGCGCTGGTCAGGAAGCAGCTCAGGCCCAGCAGCCGCCTTCCAGCCCAGCTGTCAGGACGTGGGCTTGGGTAAGGGACTCTCAGTGGTGCCTACCTGGAGCTGATGGGAGTCTCCAAGAGGAAGGATGGGAGTTCTGGGCACAGACTGCTGGGAAGGGACACGCTACTGTTGGTGAACTGCTGCTGAACCGACTCACTGCTCCACCAAGGTGCTCTCCCAGAGCTGGTTCCTGCAGAGCTTGGACCTTGGTACTTATCTGCCTTTATACCTGGTAACCCTGGGTGGAGAGCTTGGTGGGGATTATTTGTCAGGAGTGAGACCCTCTGGCTACACTGTCACAGCCTGTGGGTCTAAAGGAGGGGGATGCTAAGACAGGATCCTAAGAGTCACTGATCTCTGCGGATGCCAGCAACTGTTCAGAGTCCCAGAGGAGAACCAGATTTTGGAGGAAACATTCTAGCCTCTGAATGAAGTTGGAAACTGAACTCAGCAATTAATGGGGAGGCAATGACACAGCCCACAGCAGAAGAATCACCAAAGACATCCATCCTAGACGAAAGGGACCTTTTGAGGTGATGCCTTCCCCACACACCTTCTCAAATATCAGGAATTAAGGGTCCTCTCATAAAGGCCACAGCTGCAAAGAGTGTCTTTGCAGCCACTCTTCCCTGCAACGCTTACCGCAGCAGCTGTGGGTCACTGGAGGTCTCAGCTTCCATAGGATCTGAAGCCTCCCAACAATCCTAATCTTCTTCTGCAGTGTGTAGGAGACAATAACTGGGGCTGAGCTCATTGCCAGTGAACTGATAGGCTGAGCAAACAAGCTGCTCTGACAGGAGTTATCCTTTGATTTGTATTTAGAATTCCTCTTTCCAAATTTTAAACCATGGCAGCCACTCTGCCCTCTTAACTGGCTGTCACAAAGGAACATCTGCACTCAACAGATTAGCAAGGAGAGGCCTGCAGGCGCACTCAATGCCACACGCACCTCCAGTCTCCCCACAACACAACCTCAGCAGAAGCATTTTGTAATGCACTCCACCTGGTTCCTTAGGTCTCTCAAAGGGAGACCCAGCCAGCAGTTGCTAACATCAAACAGACATCGGGATTCTCAGTGCTTGGGAGACTCCTGGAAATAATCTCAGTTGATCATGGCAACAACTGTCTGCCTCCTGGGTGTTGAAACACTTCTTCTCAAACCTTTTCTGGGGTATCCTCTGTCTTGTACCTTATTTGATGTCTCTCATGTCATAACCCCTCATCAGATAGAGAACAGTTGAAAGATCTCAAAGCAAGAGGACAGGACAACTTCTAAGATTTGCTCTTCTCTAATTCTGCATTTCTGTTTTACCTGTATCCTCTCTTCTCCCCTTCCATCTGACGGTATCTGCTGTTCTCCCCTTCTCCTCTTCTGCTTTTCTCCCTTACCTGTATCCTCTCTTCTCCACTTCTCTGCTTCTACTTTTCTGTCTTCTCTATACACTCTCCCATTCTCCTCTTCTGCTCTTCTGTATTTCAAGTATTCTTTCTTGTCTTCTTGTTGTCATCTCTTTTGCTCTTCTGTCTTATCCATACCCTTTCTCCCTTTGTTTTGCTATTCTCCTCTAGTTCACATCTTTCTTAACAATATCCTCTCTAACCTTCTTCTCCTCTTCTGCGCTCCTTTCTTACGTGAATCCTCACTTCTCTTCAGCGCTTCTATTTTTCTGCTTTTCTGAGTCCCTGCATCTATTTTCCTCTTCTGCTGTTCCTTCCCACATGCAAGGACGTATAAGAGGTACAGTGTACTGTAACAAGCTTCCCTGGGGTCAGCAGGACCCTTCCAATCTCTAGCTACACTGGTCATAGAATCACAGAATCACAAGGTTGGTGATGGGGTCTATGTGGCACAACAGACCCCACAAACACGACTTCAACCCTGAGCTCTGAAGAAGCTGCATGGGAACGTCCCCATCCTCACCAAGCTCCAAAGAGGACTTCCTTCATATTCCAGACAAACTGTTGCTATACCTACCCTACCAGCCCAGAACTGCTCAGCCCATGAGCTCCTTTTCCATCCAACCCAACTTTTCCTGTAGTTACGACTCAACTGGGGGCTTTCAGAAGTTCCCTCAAAAGAAAACCAACCAAACAACAACAGCAAAAAAAACGCAACCCAAACCCAACAACCAAACACACACTGTGAGAACTTTCCAAAGTCCTCTGGCAGTGGATCACAGCCTTCTGATGTAGGAATGCAGCAAACTGCTGCTCCTCACAGGTGAGTAAGCACTGAGAAAATGAACCTTCTAAGAGAAAAGGTGAGATTTCTTGGCTTTAGCTCACACTACTGCAAAGTTTATAGATGAGAGCTGGTCTCGTCCTGCAGACAAGAGCATATTCAGAGGACGTTCACTCATTTCATTCTAAGAGCACTTTCTAGAAGGCTTCAGATGTCTTACCTATACCCTCTATCTCTCGCCATGTGAAGGGAATAACGCAGCTCCAGCTCAGATGGCAAAGGTGATGGGAGAGAAATCCCAAGTAAAGATTCCTTTCTGGATGTAAGAGGAATCCTCATTCACGCCAGCTGTCAGCGTGGAGCTGCACGTTTCTAAACCTGGGATGGCTCTATTGGGTGAGATTCTTTCAGCACATTTTACAGTCAGAAATCTGCAAACTTCAGGAGAAAGCCTATTCCAACTCCCTACCTCCTATACACCTTTATGAACCACCTTCCAGTGGTTTGTACTGCGTATTATTAATGAGTGCCAAGCAGCAAAGCTTGTATGCCATCTCAGCCTCACAGCCTCTATCAATAGGGCATTTTTACATGATTTCTACCCTACTTTATGTTTCTTTTTTAATAGGCTTTAGTGTGGAAGAATCTCCAGGAACAAAGGGCTGCTACAGCCCTCCTTTTACTGGAAGTCCATTGATCTCCAACTGCAAAACCCATCATCAAACCACACAGCAGTAGTGTTCAAAGCATGCAGTAGAGCAAGAACTGCTTTCCCAAAGCTACTTGAAAACCAGCAAGTCAAAAGATGTATTGAATTGTAACATCCAAAAGGGAGGATAGGACACTGATACATGCAAAAAAGCAACCAAAAAGCAAACAAGATTTACAAGACAGTCTAGCTCAAATCAGCTGCAACTGAACTTAACTGGCAGAATCACACCTTGAAAATCTTATTCTCTGCTTAAACATCATCATAAATCTGGTCTCTAACTGATTTGTTATGATGATATCCCAAAAGTGAGCAGTATGAAAAGGACACAGAGCCACCCAAAGGATGTGGTCCTCATCTGTAGGGCCAGGCTGCGGTGCCCAGTGCCAGGACAAGAGGCAATGGGCACAGACTGGAAGACCAGAGGTTCTGTCTGAACATCAGGAAGCACATCCTTAATGTGCATGAGATTTAGCAATGGAATTTAGCTACCCAGGGAGGTTGTGGAGTCTCCTCCTTGGAGATACTCAAAAGCTGTCAGTGCTAGACAAGCAGCTCTGGGTGTCCCTGCTGAAGAGGTGAGGTTGGACCAGACAGACTCAGAAGGCCTTTCCAATCTGCACCAGTTTTCAGTTTTGTGATCACACATGAAGAATAATTCAGATTTAACTCACTTTGTTCCACTGCAAGTTTGTGCACAAGCGTTTGTTTTGCAGAAAGCATCTCCTTCTCTGAAAGAATTTTTACACTTTGTTTAAAAACTCTGCCTTCTCCTGTTTACATTGCCTAGTTTCAATGTCCTGAACAACCCGGCCAAGTACATTTTTGAGCAATGTGGAACCTGAGCTGTATTTAAACGTGCAATAATGAATTACTAGTGGTTTTCCTCAGGGGGCAATGGTGTTTTATGCCTTTATTAATATCCTAGATGATGAGACAGGATGTGCTGTGCTCTCAGCAGTCCCGTGGTTGATAGCAGCCTGGGAGGTGGGCGATAAGCTGGAGGGCTGCTGTTCAGAGGACCAGTTTTATTTTCACCACTGGTGTGGCCAAACACTGGCATTGGGTCCCTGAAGGGTTGTGACATCTTCATTGCTGGGAGGTATGTTGAGCTCCACACCAAGCCCTGGGACAACCCAAGCCCTCCACAACTGGTGTGATTTATTACAAATGACTCAAGAGGCTCAATGTGTTTACCTTAATAAGGAGAAGAAAAAGACTAAGAGCAAGATCTTCTACAAAGAAATTTCTATCTGCCGGAGCTCTTCTACCAGGTCTTTAACTGCTTACAAAGCCAGGGCTCACACCAGTGCCTGCAAACTAAACCTAAATAAAGGACAAGTACAAATAAATGCACATTTCTAAGTTTATTCAAAGTTTCTAAGGCTGATGGGAGTTAATGGAGATAAAACACGACCTGTAGTGGCTGTCTGAAGTTGGTCCTGCTTTGAGCAAAGGCGAGAGACCTCCAGCTGCACTGCCAGCCTGAAAAGGACACAGCAAAAATTGGAGATGGTGGCAAACATAGTAAGGACAGTTCAGTGAAACAGAGCAGTATGAATCACTGATAAAGTGAGGTCAAACACTGCAGGGGGCTGCGTGCTGTTAACGCACAAATGGCCGCAGCAGAATTGCTATCTACAGAAGCAGCCCATGCACTGCTGCAGCTCCTGACTGACCAGTAGGAAACGATGTACAGAACTTGTGCTATTTTGAATGCAATCCTGAGCCATGTTTTTACAACCCATGTCTGACACACTTTATGAACTGGGAGATAACTGTGCTTCATTTCAGGAACTGCAACAGAACAACTACCGGACTCATAATTTCTGCTGGAAGCCCTTAGGAGCATGACACTGCTCCTCTCCAGCCCCTCAGAAGCATCTTGCCTTAAATCCCTTGCTCTGATAGGGTTGTTGGCATTGAGTCCCACAGGCTTTACAGCATCCTCAATGTGCCCATGTGCAAACAGCTGTTGGCACCCACTGTCGCCATCCTCTCCACTGACCCAAGACAGACATATTGCATGTTGGACGACTCCATCATCCTGCATGAATACATCTGGCACTTCATCTCTTACAGTATCCATCACTGTGAGACAAGGGCACATCCTATACCCTACATTTCAGGCTTGGCCAATCCTGAAGATGAGTGAGAGTTATTCGTGCCTCAGCCTGCAGCCATTTTTTCATTCATTTCTCCTGCTCTTGAAGCTGGAGAAGTTTTCAGTAGTCATTAAAGAGCAGCACTCATCACAGGCAACAGAAAGTCAAGAGCTTCAAACACAGCAATAATTGGAGACAAGAAACACAATTCACCCTACTGCAGCTGGAGTCCTTGGGGCACTCCGTGCCGCAGACCTGAGCTCTGCATTCCCCAGCTCACACGTGGTCCAGTTCCTGGGGAGAAACAGCACAGGGTTGTTGTCCACGTTCTTCTGATGGAGCACACACCTGGTCCTCCTCCCTCCTCCTCCTCCTCAGACACTTGGGGTGAGCTCAGATCCTCCCTGCTCTATTTTCTGCTCAGCTATTACTCAGAACACCCGTGGGAAGTGGATTTTTGCACTGAGCACAATGCTGGGAGTGTTTGTGCACACCTGGGGAACGGGAGCCTCAGGCAACATGGGGCACCAGACCGGGCAGACTGCAGTCACTGCAGGCATAAGGACTTCACTACAGACAGATCAGCAAAACCAGGGCAGTAAGGGGATTTCTCTCTGCAGCCTCATGGCCAAACAGGTTCGGGGAGGAAATGGATCAGACTCCACTCTGGCACATTTCCACCCAAAGCACAGGCTAGGTGTGTTTGCTGGAATCTGCCCTGTGTGCGTAAGCATCTGTAGTTTTAATTGAAGGGTTTCTGGTGCTGCAAATGTATGCAAGGCAGCGTGAACGTGTCACGTTCAGACGTGGTAACACCACTGATTGGTGTCTGTACCATCACTCAATGTGATGAGAGCAGCGGTGGGATTTCTTTTCCCTGCCCCAGGGTGGGACAGGCTGGGAGGAGTCCAGTGTGTCATTTCTCATTTGTGAAGCGAAACATCACTGCCACTTACACAGCAAAGGAACACGGGTGTCACCAGCTGCAGCAGATAAGGATTCTATGGTCAGAGCCAGCTAAAGACGGAAGGAAAGTCTGTCTTAATTTGATTTTGCCTTTTATGAGCTCCTTCCAGCGCCCCATTCCTGACCCCACAAAACAATATGCAGACGTGGGAACAGGAGAAAAAACACTCCAGAAAAAAAAGCAGTATAAAATAAAAGATAGACTAAACAAGAACTAGTCAGAGCCCACCAAGACTGCGATGTGTCACTACTTCTGCACGCCAGCCACAGGCATCCAATGCTGTGCTGGAAAGCAGCAGATGATGTGTTGGCTCACATAGTGGATAGGGGCACCCTGGCCCCACTGAACACAAAGGCAAAATGTCAAGTGGCTTGTAGGGATGTCTGCATTTTGGGGCACCTCCTGGGTGCCCGTTGGAAGGATCTGCATCTGCTGGAAGAGGGAATTCTCAAAGTCACAACAAGAGAAATAGTCTGGAAACGGTTTAATATTGACTAATGCAATGCTAGACATGTGAAATGATGAGACAGCAGCCAAAAATAACCACAGTGTTCAAGGAGACTAAAACAAAAATCCCGAACAGCATCTACAGCAAAGTGTTGGGGACTGCAGCACTGCAGCTGCAGAGAGGATCTGCTGCGTCACTGTCACACGGCTCCTGCACTGACACTCCCATCCCCTGCTGCACTCCTCGCAGTGCAAAATGACTTCCTCTGCCCCAGGAGCAGAGCTGGCAGCCTGCAAGGAGCAGAGCATTGCAGCCCCCCCAGCTGCTCAATGTCTGTAGGTGCTCAGAGCAGCGCTGCGGCTGGAACACAGTCCCTGCTGCTTCCCCATGCCCTTTTCTGCACAGCTGCGGCTCTGCTTTGGCTCCCCTTCCAAATTCCCACAACATCCGTGAGTCAAAGCTCGCTGCAAGCAGATCTGAGCCTTCAGCCATTGGGTAAAGCACCTTCCATCAGGTTGTTCCTACGTGAGCACCAAACCGAGCTGTGCAAAGCCTGTGCAATGGGAGCCCTGTGCCAAGGAATCTGGACCTCTTGCACAGAAACAGAACAGTACTTGCAAAGCCTCTCAGCATGCTGCTCACTGCCAGGTATCAAAAGGTGCCTTGCACTTAGCTATGCTTAGCTATGCAGCAGCTTAGTTCTCTCTTTCTAGAAGCTCCACATTGCCTCCATACTTCAATTTAGCAACAATTTGTTTCTTTATGGGCAGGCACTGAGGTTGGTAGGCAGGTGGATTGTGTCACACCACAGGCCAAGCTGCTTTCCTCACACTTCTGAGAGAAATGTCCCATACTGCACTGGAGGAAGATGCTTTTCCTCTTGGACTCCATGCCCCATGCTGCTACTTGTCCTCAGAAACAAATCTTACTGTCACATTTCATTTCACAAACACCATGTAGGCATCTCTCCAGCACTTCACAGAGCTGGCAGCACTCTGCATGGGGAAAGCGGCCCCAGCTCAGTGCTGCCTTTGGGACACATATCCAACACAGAGGGTCTGTCCTGCCCTCCCCAGAAATGTGGGGGTAGGGACACTGCCCTGCATAGAGAGCTATAAAATCTGCGGAGGAATAGAGCAGGTGCCGTTTGCTGCAGTTTGTAGAACACAAAGTGATGGGATATCAGAATGACCAGACAGAGATTCAGAGCAAGCAGCAAAGCCATAGCAATCACTGCTTGCAGGATGTTACCAAAAGTTCACACAAGTCCTGAAAATGATTAAAAAAAAAAAAAGTGAATGGAAGAAACTTTCAAAGACTATTAAATGTAAAAACCATGAAGTCCTACGACTCAGGAAGTCAGAAATCGTACTGAATATCAGCACTGTTGTCATGTTCCTTCCAACACCCGCTTCGGATGCTGGTGCAGGGGGGATGCTGGGGATGCAGCTCCTTCATCCAACCCACAGCTCCCTCTCTGCTGCTTCTTCTCCCCCTTCCCCTTCAGTCCACTTCTCCAAGCTCCATTTCCCTGGTAGCTAGCACCTGGTGAAACCTAAGACCTATCTTCCACCTCGTTCCTAAAACCCATTTCTTGCCATTGCTGGAGACATGGCATGGGGTAGGCAAACCTTTGCTCTAATCCAGTAGATCTCTTACTATCTTCTCAGGCTCTTTTTTGTCCTGTTCTAAACACCTACCCAGGTCAGATAAGGTCAGCCTTGCCCCACAGGCAGGAATAACACTGACAAGTGCCATACCACATACAGGCTACAGTGCCCCAAAGCATCAACCCAAGCAATTTTACCACCCAGCAGCATTTACAGAGCTGGGAAAGGCATCCCTGCCACCATACACCAAACAAGATCAACATCAAGTACACTGCATCACTGTGCTCATTAGACACAAGCAACTTTAACCTCCACATTCTTAGCATTATAGCTGAGAGCCACATATGCAATGAAGGATCTCCACCGGCATGCAAATTACAGGGTGCTGTTTGTTTCTTCACACATCATCTGATCCGTGGCATACTGTGCTCTCCTGAAGGAGTGCTGGGAGGACATCCAAACCAGCACCTCTGCAAAACCCACTCCTTTCAGCTCTGGGAGCTTGCCTAGCCAAGAGGCTCGAGATGTTTCCACACAAATTCAGTTGAAAATGGGGATTACTGTGGTTTCCTCACTGAAATCAGTGAAGTTTGTCAGTAGTGAAAGGGAAGTTTTGTAGTTTTACACCCATCAAAAGAAAAGCTTGGGGAGGTGCCATCGTTGCTGCCTGTGCTGCACTATAGCGTCTGCTGCACCATCTGCTTTATGCAGAAACCAAAGCACAGGCTGGCAGCCAGCGGGTGTGGGAGCTACCCCTGGCACACAAATGCCATCCAGCAAGCTGCCAACTCCCAGGAGAGAACAAACACTGGGGAAGAGCCGAGCTCTGGAAAAAGGAAGCATGCAGGGCCATGCTCCCATGGAGCAGGAAGCTCCATGTCACCCACAGGTTGTGTCTGAAGCCCCAACTCGATGTGCCTGCAGGGTCACAGTTCTATACCTGCAACTCTGTTCTCTGTCAGCGTCAGTAAATGACCTGCACATTTTCAAATGGAATGTACAGAGTTGCAGTTCAACTCAAAAATTTGACCACGTCTCTTTACCAGACTTCTATCAATCTCTCTTACCATGGGAAAGTACCTCTCACATCACCATCACACCTTACTCATGCCACTGCCTTTCGGCTGTACGTCCATTTGTGAACAACTGCTTTCAAGGATGAAGCACAAGAAGAGTGAAAATTCACCAGAAATCTCTGAGAACACCCTGAGAGCTGCAGCCACTGCCACTGAACCAGGCACAGATGCATCAGTTTCACAGCTACAAGGTCACAAATCCCATTACTCTTTTTATTTTTTGCTCTGCTTCGACCATTTCAGTGAGTACTGCAGACCCAACACTGCAGCTCCTTCAGCAGTGAACGCTGGTTGTTAGGAAAACAGCAAAGTAAGAGACAAGGATTGACTGTGAAGAACTATGGAAGGACACTCCAAGTCTCAGGATGGAATTTTCTGGTCCCACCTGAGCCTCTGCTGGCAGCTAGGAAAGATACACAACAGAGATGATTAAAAGCATGGCTTCTACAGAGGGATAGATAGATGCTGATAGATGCTGATAGATGAGAATTACTTAGCCTGGAAAATGTGATGATTCAGGACGAATACAACAGAGCTATAAAACTATGAATGGTTTGGAGAAGGGGGATAAGGATCGAATATTCACTGCCTCTGTAATCACAACAAACAAGAAGAGATGCTGCTCCTTGTGATGCAGATAACTTTGCACTCTGCCACGGAGCACTGGGCGCTCCAAGTTTACATTGCTTTGAGGCAGACTGATAAAGCAGTGTAAGAGACATCTCTTGAGGGTCAATGGATCCACAGAAGGAACACTCAGCTCTGTAATTGCCTATGCCACACAGGGCTGGAAGAGCACACAGGACCTACGTCCTGCAGGTTTGCTCTGTATCCACCACCTTCCCCAACGCCTTGTTCTTGGCCACTGCAGAAACACAGATACAACCGTGGTCTGATCCAGCAATGTAATGGCTTGAGGTAGGGAAGCTGAACCCAGCTTATAATGACAAAAGGAGAACATCTGTCCCACCAGATCTGCATAGAGCACTGGGGGAAACAAGGCTTAAGGCTCAGATGGGAGCCACGAGAAGTGGCCCTTTCTTGGCAGATCTCTGCTCTCTTCAGTGCGCTGGGCAAAGCAGCAGCTGTGCTTTGCTTCCTGACCTCTCCCAGAGGGAAAAGCCTTCTATCCCACATTGCACAACAGCACAGTATGAAGAAGAGGCTTATCTCACCCACACACTGGCTACAGTGCACTTCTGGAGGCAGGGAGAGCTGTAAGGTGAGGGAAAGCACAGGCAGGTCTGCTGGTAGGTCCTCTGGTCCTGAAGCTGTTACACAGGTAACCCAGCTGAAATCCTCCTTTCCTTCCAGAAGGCTGGCTGTTTGAAACCCCGAGAGGACTGTGTGCAGCCACACAACTTGAAAACACAGTCTGAAGGTGGACACGGGTAGCTCCATGTGGGTTTCCTTGTCATTCAGCTCTGCTGTGTCAGAAGGGCTCTGACTCAATACTTGCCTGAAGCATGGAAGCCCTACAAGGAGGCAGCAACACAACTTCACGGAGGGAACAGGCATGTCCCAACTCAAGGCAGAGCTGTCAACAGCTTATTTAATAGCCTAATTTGCACTTATTTATATATTAAATAGTTTTATGCCAACCTCGATGAACAAGACTCTGCTTATCTGCAAGAGCAACACAGAATCCTGCTAACTCACCTCAAAACTCCAAAGGGAGAATAATCCGGACTAAGGGAGCTCCTCATCTCTGAAACGAGGTGGGGTTTGGCTTTCCAAAATAGGAAGAACACACATTTGTGAAGGCAGACAAAGAAATGGGCCATACAGATTCACAGCTGTTCTGGTTACTTAAACTGCTAAGAGTTACACCAGAGAGCTGAAGAAGCAGTAGGTGTAGGGCATTGGGGCTTCATTAAGGCTTTTGACACTGTCCCCCACGTGGATTTTCATAAGCAAAGTTAAGGAAACAAGCAAGAATAAAAGGATGATGAGCAAACAAGAAGGGCCAGCCTCACTGAAATTGCACCTGGTTCAGTGTGAGAGCCAGAAGTCTTATCGGTAGTGGCAAAGGGATTGTTAAGAACTGCTATCGGAGATCAGCAGTCAGGGTGGACCAAAATACATCTCTAGACATGGTGAGCAATGGTTGTTGCGTAAGAACATAAGACACAGCATAAGTACAGAGCGATCTTTCCATTCATACATTTTCCTACCGCAACTCCTCTGTGGTGCTCAGTTTAGCAGTCTCATTAATGAAGCATGATACAGAGTGGGAAGGAGACTGAGAAGGTAGAGATGCTGCAAAGCTGAGAGAGATGGCAAGCCCAGAACACAACCCTGACACACAGAAGCAGTAGTTCCAAGCCCTGAGCATCTTCCTGGGCCAAGTCCTGCTCTGCAGGCAAGGGAACAACAGAAAAGTGGAATGGAACTGGTGGGCTCACAGAAAGCTAACACAGAGGTAAGATGCTGTCACCTACCTACAAGGTCATCTTCTGTGCAAAAAGCCAAGTAACACTTTAGATACATTAAGACATGCTGTACACATGTCAGGGGAGGTCTTTTTTTTTTCTCCTCTGAGATAGGATGGTAACCTTCAGGTCTGTGCTATAGGGCTGAGCTGCACGACTGCAGCAGTGCCTTATTATCCAGCAATCAGCCAGGAAGAGCAGGCAGCTCAGTGCTGCACTGCAAGCAGAACTGCGGGGCTCTGCGCACAGCTCAGTGCTGCTCCGTGCAGCAACAACTGCAGCAGTGAGCAGCAGTGACACTGAATGGGAGGGGGGGGAAGAAGGGGTCGTCCCTTGGCACCCCTCCCAGCTCTGCTATGCTGGGAAATCCAACCTGGAGGTCCCAGCCTGCTGTCTCTTTGTCAGGTGTGAGGTTGGACTCTGGCTGAGCTCTGTGCTGGAACAGCCCATCTCCTCGGACAGCACTCGCACGCCCAATGTTCACTCTTTTAAAGCTGTGCTGTCAGCATAAGAGTCCAGACACCCTTCACTGATTTAAATCAGTATAAAATAGTGAAAGAATAAGAAAAAAAGAGTAAGAAAAAAAAATAGAAGCAGCCAGCACAGACAGAGAATTGTTCATCCCATGCCAAGCCGCTGCCTCAGGCTGCAGATTAACGGCCGCGGTTCTCCTGCACGCCAAAGAGCGCTTCAGGATACTGCCCCAAGGCCAAGTGCTGAGGGATGAGAACACCATTGGGAGAACAGCCCTGGCCTGGGCCGACTCCTGAGCTGCTGTTTGGAGCTGTATGGGAAGGCCCAGGCCAACCACGTCCAACCCACAGGCCACTCGCGGCCCAGCACAGCTCGCAATGCCCCCATCATAGCGGCTGTGCCCCCATTGCTCACAGTGCTGGCTGAACGGGACAACATGGGGAGGCACAGGGCAGTGCTGACTCACTGATGGCCACACTTTTGTGCATTTTGATGGCTAAACAGCCTTGTGAGCAGCAAAAGACACGCAGCCGTGCTTTCCACTTCAATTAAGAAATTTGAGGACAGGTTTCAAGGCTGCCAAGCAATTATCAGTTCATAGCTGTGACTCCATTTTCAGTTATCATAAATACATCACCTGCCAATTTTCTAATGGAACATGCAGAGCTGCAACAAAAAACCTGACCACGTCTCTTCACCAGACTTCTATCAACCTCTCTTACCAGAGGAAGATACCCCTCACACAACCATCACACCTTACTCATGCCATCACCTTTGGGCAGTACATCCATTTGTGAACAACTGCTTTCAAGGATGAAGCAAAGGAAGAGTGAAATTTCAGTAAAAAAAATATCTCTGAGAACACCCTGAGAGCTGCAGCCACTGCCATCGAACCAGGCACTGATGCATCAGTTTCACAGCTACAAGGTCACACATCCCACCAATCTTATGGTGCTGTTGCTTTCTTTCTTTCTAATGCTTTAATAAAAATAATAAAAGTTAAAATAAGTTTTGTTACTTACATATATTAACTATATATATATATACGTATTATGAGAGCTGCTCTGGAAAGTAATACCTCCTGTTTTATGATGTCAGTCCATGACATCATCAGAGTTGGATGTTGGTGGTACAGTAGTAGAGGTTGAACCTCCCCACCAATATCCTGTTATGTTTTGCTGCCGTGTGACAGATGGCAGCATTGGAGCACTCTGACAGAATGGTGTCTGATGTGAAAGTGCATATGGAGCAAAGGTGGTTCACTGAATTCACACATGGAAAATAGGGCACTTTTGAGCATCCCAACAGTGGATGTGAGCACAGTGCTGCATTTCAGCAGTGGTGACAGTGGGTCACCTTTGCCAGTGTAAACTGTGATGAGCACAGCATGCAGCTTTTGTTCATCACTGGTAAAAATGCACAGCTAAAGGTGGTGACTATACTAAGCTAAACAGTGCTTTGTAGCTGAGAATTTGCTCCATCAAACACTCAGTGGATCAGTTGTAGTTTCCATGGAAATAAATAGGAGGTATTACTTTCAGAGCAGCCCAAGACAATTCCTCAGCCCAGGCAGGCCAGCAGATTGGGCACCCATGGGACAGGTCGGGCTGTGCCAAGGGTAAAGCACAAAGCAGCACTAACAGCAGTGACCCACTCACTCAGTAAGTCCTCCAGCAGGGAATTACACCTTACTGTCAGAATTCAAAACATGTTCAAAGTTTTATCTCAGGTCTCCAGTGAGATGCTGATGCTGGGGGCTTCCCTCTTTGGTGCACAGTCCCCAGGGAAGACAGTCCCTGGCTGCCTGCTGACACCTGGTGTACATCCAACACTCACAGACCCAGAACGCATTGCTTTTACCCATGTAGGGTGCTGCACTGGGATGTCCAGACAGAACTGCTCCTGCCCCAGCTACGGCAGCGAGAATGCATGGGGCTGGATGAAGGCTGCAATCAGCAATAATTCAGATGGAAGGCCATCCTGAAGAAGCCAAGGACCATGAATTAGGTGATGAGCGCAGCAGCTGTTACTCCCAAAGAGAGGATTTAGACTTGGTTTGAACTGTAACCTCCCAGCAGCAGGGCTGCCTGTATGGGAGCCTGCATCAGCTCACACATGTGCATGCATCTGGCAGCACCGCACAGCTCAGCAGCATTGGGACAGCACAGAGCTAGAGCACAGAGCTGCACTCCTCAGCTCAGCCAGCGGAGGAACACCAGGGGTTAATGGTATGGAGAGAGGAGGAGGAAGCGGTCAGCCATTTGAAACTCCTCTGGCATGAAGGCTGGGTTAGGTTACACCACTGCTCCCCTGCACCAGCAGCATCCTTCAGCTGCGTCAGGGAGCTGCCAGCACAGCAAGAAGAGCTCTGCAGCACTGTCTTCTATCTGCTGCTCCTTTTGCAATTCATAAAACCTGTGCTCCACTTAAACAGATGATTTGGGTTGCTGTTCCTAAACCTCCCCTGCCTGCTGGGGGCTCTGCAGCACAGCCCAGAGAGCCTCTGTTCCACCAGGACCACACAAAGCAGCAGGTAATGCCACCAGGAACATGTGAAACAGCAAGTTCTCTATAACCACGTAGAGCAGCAGGCAATGCCACCAGAACCACACAAAGTAATGGGAAATGCTACCAGGACCATGTGAAACAGCAAGGTCACTGTGTCCACACAAAGCTGCAGGCAATGCAATCAGGACCACGCAACGCAGCAAGCAAGATGGGGCAGGAACACCAAGCAGATCCCCACCTGCAGGCTCTGACTCAAACATGCTGCAAAAAAAAGAGCAGTGATTCCTCCCCAAATCATTTGTGCCAGGTCCACCTGGTGCAAAAATAAAACAAAAAAGACGAACAAAAAAACACCAAAAAGGGTTTCACAGCTGTTAAATGGAGGCTGGCTGGGACATGCCAGGAATAATCTCTGAATCCTTCACCATCACCCAACACAAGCTCAGGGCACGCTGTCCTCTGGCTGTGCCACACATAATGACAACCCAGGACTTCATTACGATGGCCCTGAGCTCACCCCCCAACCCACAGGTTTAGGATCCACCTTTTTTGTTCATTGGCAAAGTGTGAAGTCAAACGAAAGGAGGGATACAGGAACTCATGTCACTCTCTTAAATGTGATTCATGCAATGAAGACAGCTGGGTAGATTGGGAGTCTCTAACAGGAGTCTTTTGTACTCAATTTTGTATTCAATATTCAATACTGCTGAAAATACCCTCAGGTAACAAGAAAACCAACTAAAATAACTTTTACAGACAGATGACAGTGGGATCTTTGAAGGAACTTTTTATGCCTCTGTGAGAGTGTACTTGTAGCTGCTGTGACCTAAACAATTTAACCTCAATATTAATATTCAGAGACTATTAAGAGTAATAAGATGCTGCCTGCCCCATGCTGCAAGCAGCCTAAAAGAATGCTTCAGAGAGATACACACTGAATGGATCGGCATTCTGGAGGCATGCTGGTGTTTTTCCAAAGCAGTTGTTCTGCTGGGGGGAGCAATGGTACCCAACACCACCCCCACAGTTTTAGGGGAAAGCAGATCTTGGGGTCCCTGCTCCTCTTTGGAATGGGACTGCTGTGAGGCAAGCTCCCGCAGGCAGACATGAGATGGGAAATTTGGGAGCACAGCCCAGGTTGCCATTGAGCAGCCACAAGTCATACAGGCGTTCTCCCGGTGCACAGACAACAAGAAGGTTGCCAGGATGGTGTGGGAAGACCTGGCAGCTGTGCCACTGAGAAAGGCCAACTCAGAACACATCCCCTGAGTGAAATCATGGACAGAATCATAGAATGGCCTGGGTTGGAAGGGACCCAAGGATCATCAAGTTCCAGCCCCTTTGCCACAGGCAGGGCCACCAACCTGCGATCTGGTACCAGATCAGGTCACCCAGGGCTCCATCCATCCAACCTCATCTTGAACACCTCCAGGGACAGAGCATCCACTCCTCTCTGGGCAGCCTGTTCCAGCACTCCTTTGCAGCAGGCTGAGAACGATGAGGGAAAAAGGCTGTATGCAGGTTAGAGGTCTGAGGACTGGACAGGGCATTCAGCAGCTGCTATTGGGATTCTTCTTAACATAGGAGAGGGCTAGAGAGACATGCAGCCTCTGATCCCTCTGTGCAGGAAAGCACCTGAGTTACTCTGTTAGCTTGAAGAAAGTTCATCCCCTGCTGCTAGGGATTGCTGCTGGGGTGTCAGAATTTCCCAGGGGAAAGATCCTCCCTGACATCCAGCTGCAGCAAGCAGCCAGAAGGACATTCAGATGACAGAACATGGGCTGGGATTTCCAGCAGGAAAGTGCTGAGTGATATTTCTCCCAAAGGATTGAATACAACTTCAAAGCTCACCCAGCTCCTGTCAACCTAACGTCCATAAGGCCAAAGCTAAAAGGGCTCAAGATGCCCATCAATTCACCATTACCATAGGAAAACTTTGTTTCAAATTTGCAGTTTCTTGCAAAAAAAAACAGTCTGGATACATCCTACTGACAAGAAAGAGGCAGCTCCTAGGCAGCCTGCCTTGATGGTTTTGAAGCCCACTGGCATCTGATGGACCACAGACAACAAAAGGAGTAGAACAAAAGATGGACAAATTCTTTTGCTCTCGAAGCACTCACGCTCCGCAAGCATTACACAAGATGCTAATGAGGGAACAGGCAGGCTTAATGCCAAGCATTAATTTCTCTGAATCCAATCCTAAAAGACCAGAGCCAAGAGAGGACATGATTTTCTCACAAGAAGCAGAGAATGACGAACCAAACCTAATACCAGATGGGAGCACAGGGTCTCCTTCCATCACTGCTGGGCACAGCTGCTAACCACCCTCACCCCCTGCTTTGCTCTTTCTGTGTCCTCTTTCCCTTTGCACTGCCTGGGCTGAAGGACGGATATTCCACAGGAAGGAAGGACTGCCTTGGCTGCACTGAGATGGGACCGCATGGCTTCCTGCCCCGAGCTGCTCCTTTCTACATAAGAGGAAAGAATTGGAAAATCTGCAATTTCTGCCTCATCCAGGTCGCCAGTAAGGCGGTGAACTTCATCCCAAGCACCACATCACCTAGTGCAGCTCCTGTGCCAAAGAGGGCTTCTGTCAAAACTGCGAGGTGAGCAGTGCTGATCCTCTGGGGGGGGGCTGGGGAGGCAGTTCCTGCTGCAGAGAGCTGCAGGAGGGGGCTCACGGCCACCGCTGCTGCTGGAGGGATGGGGAGAAAGCAGGACCTTCCCCACTTCCCAGTGCCACCCTCCTCCTCCCAACAGCAAGTCTTCCCAGGACTGCAGAACAGCCACAGCAGACAACAGGAGGTGACTGTTTTCCTGCCCCCAGCAATTGCTGTCTGACTGCGCCTGTGCCAACCTCACACCCACCTTTCACTCCTGGCTGCCAGGAGCTCACCTTTGCTGCCTGAGTTCTGCAGCACAGGGGGACCCAGCCCCCAACCCCCTTCCCCCCCCCTCAGCAGGCTGCAGCATTGCTTTGGGTCACCTTCAACTCACAGCTTCAGAGCTTTCTCGCATCACTGTCAGTTATTCTGCACTCACTCTCCCCTCCACAGCGGATCTGTGGCGATTCATTACAGAGAGCGAGAAGCTCTATTTCAAACCATTGCTATGCTTTGCACAGTGTAAAAAACAAATCTACACAAAAGCAACTTCAAGTGAATTTAAGATCCTGTGCAGATTCTTCACCACATTCTATAACCAAATCTCAGAGAAACTTCAACACACACACATATTATATGGGATGCTCTCATGTCAAGCCACTAAACACATGCAACAACAACAAAACAAAGCCAAACAGTGCATATACGGGATGTTACACAAACAATGAAGTGAGAAGCTTCATTAAGATTTCTCAACTGCTCCCAGTTCGATTCTCAGCCCAATGCAGCACTAACAGCCACTTATCAGCACACAGGAATCACTGCTCCTCAGTAACAACAGACATATTTCCAATTGATTCACACTACCTGAGGAATTAATGCTTTTTCAACTCTGTTCCAGATCCCAGGTCAGGATTCTCCTTTCTATTCCGGTAAATTCCACCACGATATCACGTGTAGCAACAAGTTCTCAAAGCGGTTTCGTCAGATTTTTTCCTTTAAGGTAACCCTCTGCACTCCCACGTGAGGCACAGGCATCTATCTCAAAGGCACTGCTGAAAGCACTGCAGTGAGATCAGATGATGGCACAAGCCTGGAGTTCCTGCAGCCTCCTTCCAGCTCGAGAAACACAGCCGAGATTCTCAAAGTCACCCAACAGGGCAGCCACAAGCCAGCGCTGTAGCTTAAAGCCCAGACAACACATAGAAAAGCATCCTAAGGAAAAGAAATGTTGAGAACGGAAGTGAAAACAAAGCCTGACAGCTGCTGCTGCAGCACGGGAGGTTGCAGCACTGCAGCAAGAGCCGCCGTTCCCAGCTGTGCCGTGCTGCATGCAGAGCTGACGCCAGCAAGCATCATATCAGGAACCCTCCCTGCACCACCTTCAGCTGCTTCACCTTTCTGCAGGCATACTGCGTGCTGTCAGAAGGAATGTGGTAAGTAAAACATTCACGGTAAAGACAATTACAGAATTATAGAATGGCCTGGGTTGCAAAGGAGCACAGTGCTCATCCAGCTCCAACCCCCCTGCTGTGTGCAGGTCACCAACCAGCAGCCCAGGCTGCCCAGAGCCACATCCAGCCTGGCCTTGGATGCCTGCAGGGACGGGGCATCCACAGCCTCCTCGGGCAACCTGTGCCAGTGCCTCACCACCCTCTGGGTGAAAAACGTCCTAATATCCCAACCCCCTCCATCTCAGTTTGAAACCATTCCCCCTTGTCCTATCACTATCCACAGATGGGTTTCCGCTGAAGAGTTCCTCGAGCCTGTGCTCATTTTAACTGGTCAGATAGAAAGGCTCATTTTCAGCTTAGGACAGAGCTACTACCTGAGAGGTCAGCTGAAACAACTGTGGATTAAAACACATATTTGGAAACTACCAACTCAGGCCTGTCTGTATCACACAGTGACAGTATGACCACTCCGCAGCCACTCCTCCAGCTTCTCCTGCCGTGGCACCTGCATGGCAAAGGCAGTGTGCCCACCTCGCTCACCCTGCACCCTTCCAGCAGCCATGAGATGAGCTGACCTGCTCACCTGCTGACCCGTGTGCCCAGAGCTGGAAGTGCTGCTGTGACACTGGTCAGCCCTCTTGCATCGCCTCCTCCAGCAGCAGACTCCTTCCTCTCCTATCATGCAGGCTGACACACGAGCCCCAGGCTTCAGGGTCTGTAATATTAACCAGCAAAGCTCGCTCTTACCAGGGCTAAGAAAGCCTCAGTGCTCACATCCTCCTCCCTCTGCTCTGCTTTTAGTGCACTAGAGGATGCATCTGGTCTCAGCCCTTAAGGTGTCTGCAGGTGGCTGAATGAGAGCTGCCCTACTTCTGAATAAATCCAATCAAGAAACGTGGGTTTTCATTCACCACCACATTCACCATCTGCCCCTCACAGAACCAAAAAAGGTCACAAATTAAAACTGCAAATCTCAAAAGCATCTAAGTTAGTGATTTGATCTGAAACTGGGTAAGGTTTGGATACTATAGCCTGGGCTATTTGGGAGATCAAACTATGACTTCATCTACCACTTAAAAATCAATTAGCTGCTCGCATCCAGAACGGTGCTGACATCAGCAAAACGTACAGCAAGATGGTCAGAGCCTGCACTGTCCCCTTTGTGATGGGAGAGAGTAAAGCAGAAGGGCAGCCTGCAGCTCACACAGCATCACACACGCGAGCAGCTGCCCTCTCACCTGGAGTACCAGTGGGTTTTGCTGACCCAAGCTCAATACGGTGGATCAGACCCTGATTTATTTGGCATTGAGAAGATATTTGAGGTTCGCAGAACCAAAGGAAGCTCAGGCACACTGGGGCAGGACGGCTGGGACCAAAGTGAACACAGTTCTGTACTCACATGCTCTAAACATGAGGCCTACTTCAGCCAAGAGTGGGCAGCACAGTGTGCAAGCAGCAGCTCCACCAGCACAGCACAGCCAAAGGGAACACGGGGTGGTGGTACAGATGCAAACACAGGCACACAGTTGGCAATACTTTATGCCATCAGGGAGCACTCTCTTTGCACAACTGATCTCACACACTCTGGATCAGATCCTCACACTGAAGTTTCAGCCAGTTTGCACCATTCTTAACTTGCTCCATGCTGCCCTTCCCTGCCCAGAGCATCCCTGCAGGCAGGATGGGACCAGAGTTACAGAGATGGGGGGGACAGGTTCATTTCTGCACTCCCAGTGCAGGGCTGCACCCTGTGTCACTGGGGCAGAGCTGCAGAGGAATGCCAGGGGAGAAAGGAAAGGCAGAGCCACCTTCTCCAGCCACAGTGCCCACAGCACCAAGCCAGCATTTCCCAAAACCACAACTGGAGAGAACAGGATGACACCACAGTCTCCTCCAAGCTGACATCACAGCAGAAACACTCCCAACTCCCCTCTGTCACACAAAAACTAACACAGCAGCTGACATCTCCTTATGTTTTATAGCTGTGCAGTTTGGCATTCCTGATCCTAAACAAGAGAATGTTGCATTTCCTTTCCAGCGCTCGTGGTGTGGATCCCAACGCCAACACAGCTCATCCAGTTCTCAATGCTGCAGACAGAGGACTCTCCTAGCAAACTACTACGGACCACATTAAAACCCATTCACATTTTCTAAACGCCCTCCATCTTTTCAACCCTTGATTCCAACGGTGCACAGGCCCTTCTGGATTGTGTTTCTATAAGAATCCCAAGTATTCGGGAACGAGAATGTTAAACTTGCTGCAAAACCCCCGTGAGCAAGCACCTACATAGCACCAGTTGTTCTACCAAGGAGGAAATAGGAACTGCTCATGCACAGTGTGTGTGTTGCTGTGCACAGTGCCCAGGCAGGGCTGTTTGTTGCACCTGTGTATTGCACTCCACCCTGCTGAGGGTTAAAGAACAGAGGGCTGAACCGCACTTACAACCCCTTATCTGCTCAGATTAGGGTCCTGCAGGGCAGCATCACCACCAAAACCCGCAGAGGCAGAGGCACAGGGAGAGGCAGGCCCAAACAGCCGCATTCTGGTGGCTAAAATGCAACGCCGTACATTGCGCTCAGCCATCTTGGAACACGCTCTGATGGTCAGGCTGCTGAGACAACAGAAATCCCACCAACCCCCCAGGAACGGCGGTGCTCAGCTCCTCACATTGGGCTGTTCGTGGTGATGTCTCCTGGATTCTGGGGGAGAGGCACAGAGCTGTCAGGAGAGAGCTGGGGGGGGTGATGGAAAGGCTGTGCCCATGAGGGTGGTGGGCATGGAACTCAGGGAGTGCTGGGACACCTCCCTCAGCCACAGGGTTTGGGTGGTGCTGTGGGGGCTCAGAGACCCCCATAGGTCCCTTCCAAGTGAAAATCCCCTGTGGCTCTACAACTTGTGCTGCACTTGTCAGCACAAAACATGGTGCTGCTACGACTCATCATCATCACGTCGATCTCCCAAAACAAATGGCCTCCCAGACAAGATGATTTGCTTCATTTTAGCTTAACACTGACACCCAAACCGTCCCATGCTGTGATGTGGCTCAGCTACACCACATCACATTGGTTTCCTCACTGCCCACCGCCCCCAGTGGGACAGAGATGGGTACAACTAGAGTGCAAAGCACTGGGGTAACATCACACCATTACCCGCATGGAAGAACAAACCAGCTCAGCCTTGGCTGCAACACTGTTGGATTTATTACTATTATTTTAATATTCCCATCTCTGGCTGGAGCCAGATTCGAGGGCACCCATTTTAGAACAAGAGCCGTTTTTGCTAACATGCACCAACTCGTGTTAAAGGAATAAATCCAGTCACCTCTCCTTAGAGCACAGAGATGACAGACAGCCTGCAGTGCTGTGAACTGCACTGGCTCTCTGGGAAGCACAAACCAGCCCAGCTGCCCCAAAATCAAGTGAGGAAGTCTGAATGCTTACAGGGTGACGGGAAAGCTGAGGCTGAACAGCCACTCCGAGGCGAGCATGGTTACAGAGGACCTCCTTCCACATCCCCTCATCCTCATTTAGCCCTCCAGGAGCTCTCCCAGCTCAGCGTTGGGTTCTGCTGTACACCCAGCTGGTCCCAGCACCGGAGCCATCCTCACACAGCAGCTCTGACACAAGAGGGGATCTGTGCTTCTGCAAACCGACCCATGGGTTTCACCAACCGCCCAACACAGGGAATGCTGGCTTTAGGCTCACACACACACAGAAGTGCCGAGGAATACCATCCCTGCTCCATATCCCATGGGTAGAAACGTGTGTCTGCCAACAGACTGCAGGCAGAGTGAGGAACTGCACTCCTTCCAAGTCCCGAATGCCTGAGACAACTCCAGGGCTGTGAAAACATTTCTCCTTTTTACCTTATTTCCCCTTTTCCCAGCAGTGCAGGGGTGGGATGCTGCCCAGACCCTCCTGGGTGCTCCAGAAGCAAAAAAAGAAGAAACCACACGGCGCTGCCATTATGAGTATCATTTCCAGTGATTTCAGCTAGAACGTTCACAGTGCTCACACACCCATGAACATCTGAGCCAACTGCGCCTCGTCAGGACATGCCGAGGAGTCCGGACGGTCACCTGAACGCGGGGCAGAGCAGTTTCAACGCTTCACACGGAGCGTTAGGAAACGAAATGAGAGTGCGGACACCGCCCGACAGAGCAGCACTGCGGCACGGCCACGTGCGGGGCTTTAATGCGTCTGACGACAAGAGAGCAGATCTTACAGTGCTAAAGCAAGTCGAAAAAGGGGCAGAGCTGCTTAACAAAGGCAGAGGGCAGCGGGAAAGCTCCCACGGAGCAAAAAAAAAAAGAAAAGAAAAAAAAAATCAAGGAGAACGTTGTAAAACGACACAATAAAGGCGGGCGGGTTGGGAAAGCGGGGGTAAAAAAAAATATGCAGAAACACCAACAATTGACGGGAAAGGAAGTATACGGAGCTGCCGGAAATAAAGAGAGGCAAATAAATAAATAAATGGAAGCTGACGGGTCGCTCCGCAGGAACCCCGCGTGCCTCGCAGCGTGCGGGAACCTCCGAACGGCTCCGGAGCGCTGCGGGCACCGGGGAGCGCTCAGAGCAGCGCCGACACCGCCGCGTCCCGGCCGGGAGGGGCAGCGCCGGGCCGGCAGCGGAGGGCAGAGCGGAGGGCGGCGGGGCGGCCTCGGGAGGAACGCGGCGGCCGCTCCGTCTCCGCCGTCGCGAAGCACGTTGGGGGAAGCCGGAGGATCCCTCGCAGCCGACGGTGCGCGGCCCGAAGGCGCTTCCTAGCCGTCCCGCCGGGTCCCGGCACGGCGGAGCGGCTCGGCCCGTCCGCCCGGCCTCGCCCCTCGGGGTCCCCCCGCCGCCACGCCGCGGTTCCCGGCCCCGCGAGGCGCCGTGCTGGCAGCGCGGACAAAGCGGATGCCTCGAATTCCTCCCCACCCCGCAGCGCGGGGCTCCGCCGGGCCGGGACCGCGGCACCCGTGCGGCGCCCGTCCGCCCTCCGTGCCTCCCCCCTCCACCGCCTCCTACCTGCGGCGGGCCAGGCTTCCGCTGGCGGCCGCCGGGACGGGCCGGGCCGGAGCAGCCGCGGCGCGGAGTTGGGCGGCCGCAGCCCGCGGGGCCGTGCTGGAGCGGCGGGTCCGGGCGCTGACAATGAGAGGCGGCCCCGGCGCCGCTACGTCACCGCGAGGGGAGCGGGGCCCGGCGGGGCGGGGGGCGGGAGCGGCGCCGCCGGGCGGGGCGGGGGTCGGGGGCCCGGCGGTCCCGAACCGTCGCGGAGTTTCGCGGCCGCCTCCGCCGGGCGATCCGCTCCGTGCGGCGCGGCTTCCGCGGGCTCCGCCGTCGTTGGGAGAAGCGAGGAAGGAGTTTCGGCCATTTTGGGGGGAAGAGGGAGCGGGGCGGCCGGAGGGAACTGCGTGCTGGGAGAGCGAAACGGGACGGAGCGGCGGGCGGCGGAGGGCACCGGGATGGGAACGGGGGAGGCGGGGAGCGGCTCGGGGCCGGAGCTCTGCGGGAGGATGGAGCGGCGGCCCTCGGCCCGTCCGGAGGTGCGGAGCTCCGCGGCCGTCCCGCCGCCGCTGCCCGTCCCGAAGCGGGCGCAGCTCCCGCGGTTTGCAACGCGCCGAGGAAGGAACGTAGGTCGGATGGCACCGGAGCGTGGAGGAAAGTTCATCCTGAAGGGCTGCCCCACAACGTGCCGCCTCTAGCTTGGGACGTGGCGCTGAGCGGAGCGGTCGGTGATTCAGCTGTGGCTGCCTGTGGTATCGTAGAATGGCTGGAGATGGAAGAGCCCCTCAAAGGTCCAACTCCCAGCATTGAGTGCAGACACCCACAGCTCCATCAGCGCTCAGAGCCCCTCCAGCCTCACCTTGGGTATCTGCCCCTATGAGCAGCCCATTCCAGTGCCTCATCACCCTTATTGTAAAGAACTTCATCCTTATATCCAATGCTCTCTTTCCATTTGCAACCATTCCCCCGTCCTATCGCCCTGCTAAAGAGTCTGTCCCCTTTCTTACAGCCCTTTCAGACACTCACAGACCCGTAGGTCTCCCCGCAGCCTTCCCTTCTCCAGCTGCACAGCCCAGCTCTCAGCCTGGCCTCGCAGAGAGGTGTTCCATCCCTGGGAGCATTTTTGTGGCCCTTCTCTGGATGCTCTCCAACAGCTCCTCGTCTCTCCTGTCCTGAGGACTCCCCATCTGGGCGCAGTGCTGCAGGTGAGGTCTCAGCACACAGCAGAGGGGCAGATCCCCCACTTTGGATGCAGCCAGGGTACGGTTGGCTGTGAGCTGTCGTGTCCAGCTGCCATCCATCAGTGCCTCCTTTTGGGCAGGGCTGTGCTCCGTCCTTACATCCCCAGCTCATACTGATGGTGATAGTGTTGCTGTGACCCAGGTGCAGACCTTGCACGTGGATTTATTGAACCTCATGAGGCTGATTGCAGATGTAAGGGGAATACTGGAACAATCTGACTTGAGGGGAAATAAAGGAGAACTTTATTTTGGAGTGTTTCTCTGAACCAGCATCCAGGTGGTGACTCTAGTGTGAGGAAGAGATGGGAAAACCAGGGAATGACCAACATTGGACATCTGCTGTGACGTGGAAGTGTTGTGGCTGCAGCTGATGGTACCAGGGCTATAGCAACAGAGCTGCAGCTACTGGAGAAAGTATTTTGGAGAACAAAGTTGTGTTACGTGATGTTAGAGAAGCAGAAATATAGGCCTTAAGAAAGGAAATATGATGCATGACCTAAGGGAAATGAAGAGAAATAAGGAAAAGCTAGCTGCCCTTAGGAGCTGTTTTGTGTTGTTTCTTGTTCATGGGGACTTAGTACAGTCAATGGAAGCATTGAGCAAAGGGACAGAAAGGGACAAGTGGAAGTGAGGATGTAACAAAGTGATGGAGGCAGACGCAGCTCTGAGCTGGACGGAGGGGTTGGCAACAAGGGCAACCTGCCAAAAATTAGCAGGAGAGACAGGAACAATGTGAAAGGAGTACAACTCTGAAGAGTAAAGGGGACAGAAGTGGAGCAAACTACACAGGCTGGGACAGGAAGAGGGGCAGAGGCACAGGGGAGGAGGGGATATGCCTGGGGTTGCTTGCAGGTCTCTTTCTTACCCAGAAAGACTGCAGGGAGAGTCTTGTCTTCTTATGGTGCCAAGGGTGCAGAATATAAATCATGTGGGCAGATGTGATTAGAGATGAAATGGGGGGGGGGGGGGGGGAGGGGGGACGGAATATCATAAAATTATGAATAATAATGGGGAAGCAACAGGAACTGTCAGCATGTCTGACAGTAGGGGACCGTATGGGTGCAGCAGGCTGGAACAAACAGAAGTAGCTCGTGCTGGTTTTGCACAGCTTGATCACATGAGAAGTGCCTGGCCACGGGATGCCACAGACACCAGAGGCGTAAGCATGGAAAGGGATTACAGAAGCTTACAGAAAACAGATTTCTCTGTGGCTATTAAAAATGTTTCTGAGTCGTCTTCCAGTCCACAAAGTCCATGAAGTGACTTTTCTGCTCTTGCTCTGTATCTGCAATCAGTTTAAATGAGGTGCCTGAGTCAGTCTAACAGCTTGCTGATGGTACGTGCAGTTCTGCTCCTGTCCTCCTGCAGCTATTTGTGAATGTGCTGCTTCTGGTGCACCACTTCTGGCATTCAATCTGTTCATTAAACCAGCGGAAAATGAAAGCAGAGTGAATACTGTTCTGCCAGTTTAGTCAGTTGAATCAGCCCATGGGTTTATGAGCCAGCGGCATCCATCACATCAACATTGCTTGGCTTTGTTGAGCCTCATGATGTTCACCTCGGCCCATTGCTCGGCCTGCCCACGTCCCTCTGGCTGGTTTCCCTTCTATCAGCTGCACCACTCAGCTCAGTGCCATCAGCAGAGTGCTGAGGGTGCACTCAATCCATCATTGATGTCATTGGTAAAGATGCTGAAGAGCACCAGTGCTGAGATGGAGCCCTGAGGGACACCACTCCCCACTGATCTCCACCTGCATGTGAGGCCACTGAGCGCCTCTCTCTGGGTGCAATCTTGTTTTAGTATGCAAAGAATTTCTTATAATGGCAGCTGAGATTCTTATGTTATTACCTGATTGCAGGGATTTGGGCTTTAGTCACGATAAGATCCTGATATTTACTGCACTGGCTTCTAAAAGCTAATGCCATTGGAGGAATGCTTTCTATCATGTCTGAAAGGAGGTGGTGACTGGGGAGAGTTCCTGGTAATTGATAAAGGACAAATTTCTCCAGCTGACGGAATATCCTGCCCTGATATCTAATATCAAAGCAGGGAACATGCTTTGACTTTCATTTAACAAATTCTTCTGTTTTGAATAAATCCTACTTAGTCGCAGAAATAACTATCTGCTGGGACAACCGCAGTACATTCTTCTGTTACAAGTTAAAATGTGTTTTACTTTGCCCATGTGCTCAGCATTACAAGAGTTGCATCTGAGAGAATCCTAGAAACCACTGAGCTCTTGTGTCTTCTGTGAGATGAGTTCATGTGCTCGACTGCGATCCACAGACCCTGAATGACACAGTAAATATGGACATTGATCTCTGACATGACAGCCTCCTCCTCTCAGCTGTGGGCTGTTCTTTATCTTACGTTTACGATGTCAGCGTTGTCCTCTGCCACTTCCACGTTACTGTTTGTTTTCAAATATGAATTCCTGAAGCGCTCTATCGAATATTTACCGGCATTAAGAATGGTGTGACATTGCACTGCGTGCCTTTTTGCATTAGTCCATAGAATAGGCAAAAAATAGCCTACTGCAGGCTTTTGGTATTAGCTTATAATTAGCCTATGATAGGCTGGAGCAATGGGCTGAATGTGTGTGAGGATCACCAAGGCTAAGTATCAGGTCCTGCACTTGGGTCACGCCAAGCCCACACCGTGCTGCAGGATGGTGGAAGAGCGGCTGGAAATTGCCCAACAGAAAAGGACTTAGGGGAGACCTCATTGCTCCCTGCAAATCCCTGAAAGGAAGCTGTGCTGAGGGGGGCTGTGTGCTCCTGGGTGACAGTGATGAGAAGCGATGGCCTTAAGTTGTGCCAGGGGAGGTTTATGTTAGCTATCAGGAGGAATTTCTTCATGAAAAAGAAGAGTTGGTACAGACTGCCCAGGGGAGTAGTTGAGCCACTGTCCCTGGAGGTATTTAAAAGATGTGCAGATGTGGTGCTTAGGGACAGGGCTTAGTGGTAGACTTGGCAGTGCCAGGTTAATGACTGGACTCAATGATCTTTGAGGTTTTTGTCCAACATAATTGATTCTATGATTCTGTAATCAAATCAAAGAAAGGGTTCAGCTCACTTGCTGTCCAATTTAACAGTGTCTTATGAAAGCCTGAAGAACAGTAATGGATCGTCTTTCTGTGCTATGGTATTTTGCCATTCTATTCAACATCAGAAGTCTTAGATTAAGAGTAAACTTGACAGGAGAAGTACAAAAGCATAATTGATCCAGATGAGGCCATGGGAGCAGACCAGCTCAGAGGACCATCAGGACCATTATCTATGGTTTTATGATTCATGGAAGTCCTCACATTGGGCAGATGAGCCAGCAGGAAAAATGCTATGGAGACACCTGGGAATTTGCCTTGGCTTTGGGTACTGCTGCCAACTCAGCTCTGTGCAGGAAATGCCAACCCACTGCATCAACAACCAAAATACTATTCTGGGAAGCTTGCTTTTAAACAGTGTCACTCCCCAGATAGTGAAGGACAAAGTTCACTATTTCAGCTGTTGAAGTAATTCAACAGTTTTGATATTGGGCATAAAATCATCTGATACTTATCAGATAACAGATTTGACCTGGAGTCTTCTGCTCTCCAGCTGTGCTCTGAGTACTGGACCGAATCGTCCAGGTTTGCTTCTCCTTTCCTCCTTCGCCACTTGGTTTGTGTATGTATGAAGACAAAATGTTCCAGCCAGGAACTATCACAGGGCTGGGGAAAGTTGAGCAGCTCATCATTATCCAGCAGTTATAAGAAGGATGGCAGATGGGGGGTTTCCAGGCGTCCTTCTGAATGTTGGAAAGAAACAAAGGACTCTTTGGAAAGGACACCTTGACAGAAGGTTGAAGCTCAGAATGGCTCAGAACATTGGTATGGAAGCAGAGAAAATACCTCTCAATACACAGAGATTAAATGAACAGGAAGCTTCTTGCAGGATTCCTTAGGACACGAGTTTCCAAATATCCCGTTTTCCATTTGCTCACTGGTCTTTAATCCATTTAAGCTCTCATCTTCAGGACTGTTAGCAATAATGAAGGAATCTCAACCCACTGACCACTGAGAACCAACTATGAAGGTAAAGCAGAGTAATATTTGCCCACGTAGCAGGCATAGACTATGACATCCCCTCCTCATCACTGTGAGCAATTTCTTCCTTATACTTCACATCCACCCCAACAACCTTAATATCGAAGAAAGTTCTTCTTGATATTTCACTTCATTCTTTCCAAATTCCCTGATCTCTTCTCTTACCTCTATGATTATGGAGAACAGATTATTTACTATTTCTGGCCAGTTGTCTTTTCCCTATCTGAAGTCTTCAGTTTTCACTCACTCACATCTTTCATCCCCAAAGGCTCACAGTATCCATGCATCACTTGAAGACTCTCAATTCTCACAAAGGCTGAAAAAACAAAAAGCTTTTTCCTGGCTCAATCTTAAGCACGCAGTTGCTTCCTAAGGGAGCCTGAGTGCCCAGGAATTAGACACAGCAAGCTGTCTTTGCTGAATTTACCTTCACTTTCTATGGCTATGGAATAAACATTACCAGAACCAACAATTGGTCCTGGCTCCATTCTGAGGTCCCAATCATTCCACACTGACACTGAACATATTTTGTTTCATTTTGGGCATGCAAAAAAAAAACCGCAAAAAAACCAACACAAAAATAACCCAAAACAACACAAATGTAAGAGCGAGGTGCTTTTCAGTAATGTTCATGCTATTTATTTTGTAGTATTTCTGCACTGGCTATTGCACACATGATCAAATGTGTAAAAATGATTGCCAACAGTATGTCTTCTTTCTGCAGTTTACCAAAATTGCAGCTTCAAATTCACATTTGTGAAGTGCCCAGAGAACTCACATGCTTGCTACATCTTCATGCCCTGCTGCCTGCACTCAGGCTGCCTCCTGTTCTCTGCCAAAGCTGCTAGTTTTATCAGTTGCAGATGGACAGGTATGTGCCACAGGAAATGCAGGTGGCTAGGTCCCATTCTCCAGAAACCTTCTAAGCCTTCATGAAATGCTGGTAATACACAGCAGAAGTACTGAAGTCCTCCAAATATGCATAAGCTTTCCTCCCATCAGGTTACAAAGACATGACAGACTTGGCAGCATGTGCCATCTGATTCTAAATGTCGCTCTGACAGTACTGCCTCCTATTTCTGTCTGCAGAAACTGGAACAGATGCAAAGAGTACAGCAGTACTGCTTGATAGAGCAAATTCTCAGCTACAGAACACTATTTTTCAGTATATCCACCACCATTAGCTGTGCATTTTCACCAGCAATGAACAAGAGCTGCATGCCACGCTCTAAAAATCTGCATGGCTGTCCAGAATGCAACTCAACTGTTTCATCACTGTCACCTCTGTTGAAATGCACCACTCACCACCTCACTGTGCTCACATCCACTGCTGGGCCTCCAGAAATGTTCCAAAGTGTCGATGAATGTCAATGGATGCCATTTCTTCCTGCATGGAGGAATTCAATGACACACCTTTGCTATATACACACTTCTGTTTCAGACACCGTTTGTCAGACTGCTGCCACAAGTCATGCAGCAGCAATATGTAATGGGATATTGGCAGGAAGGTTCAACTTCTACTGCCATCCCACCAACACCCACCTCTGGCGTTGTGGGCCAACACTACAAACCAGGAGGCATTACTTTCAGAGCAGCCCTGCACAAACTCAGCTTTGTGTTCAGTCTTTCACCTGTTGCAAACTTTACTTCATCTGTTGATATTACGCATACAAATGATCACTGCAGAGACCACAGACAAGTTATCTTATGGTATATAGAGTCCCAGACAGAGAGAACCAAACTTGCCAAACCAGAGACGTTCCCTGTTCCATGCACAGCACAGGGATGGAGATCACCACTCTGCACCCAGGAATCAAAGCACAAAAAATCTCAAGGGAGGCTGCAAGATTGTGCAAAGCTCAGTAACGCAACAGTAGAGGATCAAGACGAGCACTTTTTGAAGTGTATTAGTTTTTGGAAAGCCTGTTTAAATTCTTCATTAAAAGCTGTATAAATGACGGGATTGATTAATGAGTTTAAGTAACCTAACCACGTAAAAAAGTCCAACAGGATGGGATGAAACCAACATGCGTCCTGGCAGATGGGCAGGACGAGGGACATGACAAAGAACGGCAGCCAGCAGAAAATGAAAGCTCCTAGAATAATTCCTAAAGTTTTGGTGGCTTTCCTTTCTCTCGCAGCAGAAATTCTTTTCCTCTCCAGAATACTATCTGCAAGTTTTATTTGAACGTGATTGATAAATATTGGGGATCCACCAGAATGGGAATGCCCTTCGTGAAGGCTTGCGTTAATGGAGCAGAGGGAAGACCCAGCAGAGCCAGTTATCAGGTGTGCAGTAGTGAATCGTTTCCCATACAGTGAGGGTGGCTTCAGGATCCTGGATCGAGCTGCTACATAAATTCTACCATATAATATCAGGAGGAGCACAGTCGGAATGTAGAAAGCTCCACAAGTGGAATAAATGGTGTAGGAAATCTGATCTGTGTTCACATTACACTTTGCGATTTCTTCGTGAGCTTTCACTTGCCTCCAAAAAAACGGTGGCACAGAAATACTAATGGAGATCATCCAAACCACGGCGATCATGAGCATTGCTCGGCCAGCAGTCCGGCGTTTGGCATATTCCAAAGCATCTGTGATAGCCCAGTATCTGTCCAGCGCAATAACACAGAGGTGTAGGATTGAGGCTGTGCAGCACGTGATGTCTGATGATAACCAGATATCACACAGCACTTGGCCAAAGGCCCACGTGTGGGTGACAGTGTAAGCGATACTGATGGGCATCACGAGGACGGACACTAAAAGATCTGTTACTGCCAAGGAGCCAATGAGGTAATTTGCAGGTGTGTGGAGCTTTCTAGTAAAAAAAATTGTAATAACAACAAAAATGTTTGCAAGGATCGTTGCCAAAGTTATGACAGACAGAAGGACTGACAGGGATATCTTCAGCCCTAATAATGTCCTTTCATCCAAAGCCAGCGGTGGTTCAGTAAAATTTAATGACTTATTTGCTGAGCTCTGGAGAGAGAGCTCTGTCGAAAGGTTATAGTGAGTCATCCTCTGAACTGATTTCAGTTTTCAATGTAATCTTTCCAGGATGATGAAGAAAGATGCTCACCTTTTTGCTAAATTACAACTTCTCATACTGGAGCCCAACACTGAAGGAAAACCAACTTGTTGAAAACAGCAGCTGCATAAATCATTACTGGAAAGTGAGAGGGTGCAATAGAAACATCTGGGCATGTGACCTATGCCCCAACATTCGGGACAAAGCTATCCTCAAAAGTATTTTCACTTCCACTCTAACATCTGAATGTCCCACTTCTGGTATTTATGAAGATCTCTCCTGGAAGAGTACCCAAGAGACAATACAATACTGCCTGGATTCCTGATGTAAACCTGATTTCTGCCCGATTTGTAGATCAGAACCTGCTTCCAAACGGCGCAGAGCTCAGTTCTCATTTATTCCTCCAGATCATTCTGGCTTTCTCTTCATCAAACATCCAGTCTTCAAATGCTGTTTTGGGAACCAGTTCTCAATGCGTCGGTGCTGAAGCTCGCAGCATGTTCCATGTACTGAGATGCTCCCGGTCTTGCACACGGTGAACGACTGCAATGACTGGTGGTGCTTCCCTCGAAAGAGGAAGAGTGGGGCTGGCTAAGGGGATCTGCAAAAAGAAAGTGAATGTTTTAGCCCACAGTGGTGGAAGCCACAGTTTGTGGAAGTTGAACTGTGACAGTACACAAACAAACAACAGCCTTTCTGTACATTTCTTTAGATTTCCTTCATGTAACTGAAATCTTTACGAACCTGAAGAGAACATCCTAGGGCAGATTTCCTTGAGATCTTTTGGTCAGACCCACCCACGAGTACCAGAACATCACTTACTTATGGCAGCCCATGCTTTCTTGACAGAGATTCCAAATGTAGGTCATGAACAGTTCTAAAGCACATCCCCAGGACTAACAACAGAGACGCTGAACTCCACAAACAAAACCCCCAGACCGGCTTCCTCCCAGCCACGGAGCTGAAATGCCTCCAACAGCAATAACTTGCACAGCTTCACAGCCTTTGACAAAGAACTGAGACTCACGTGGTGAGGAATCTGTAGAGCAAGAGCGTCCATCCTACGTGAAACACCAATGTGTCAAACAGCTTCTCTCGAGCTCCTAAAACTGCACAGTGCTTCTGGTTTTGTGTGATTTTTTTTTTGGTAAATGCCCACCTTCTGTGATTCAAAGTTACTTTCAGTGATGCTGTTTCTTTGTAGGTGTATTTTTTCAATAAGGGACCAAGAAGAGTTGCATATTTCATAGTAAGCTATGACTCTCTTCAACCAGCTGTTCTTCTTAATGTCCATTTTTATGACTGGGCAAAGGTTTAATGCATGGTGTGCAACCTGTTGGCTTGCCTAGGATGCATATAGGTATGCTGCTTTAAAAGTAATGCCTCCTATTTATTTCAGTGAAAAATACAACAACAACACTGAGCTCAGTAAGTCTGTTTGATAAACCAAATTCTCATCTACAGAACTATTTTTCATTACAGAGGTGACCCTCTGTTGTTGTCAGCACTGCTGAAACTCATCACCCACCCTCACTGTGCTCACATCCTCTGTTTGGTCTCCATAAACGCCCACAGGCATCAATGAATGTCAGTCTGTCCAGCTTTTTCTGTAGGGAGGAATTCAATGACACACCTTTGCTCCATGTGCCCTTCCATGTCAGACACCATAGTGTCAGTGTGCCCCTCTGCTGCCAGCTGTCACACAGCAACAAAGCATAACAGGATATTGGTGGGAAGGTTCAACCTCTACTGCTGTACCACCAACATCCAACTCTGACATCACGGACCATAAAACAGGAGGCATTATTTTCAGAGCAGCCCTCATAAAGTAGATAATATAGTTGATGTATATAATTAACAAATCTTATTTTAACTGTTATTATTGTTACTAAAACATAAGAAAGAAAGAGAGCAACAGCACCATAAGACTAGTGGAATGTGTGACCTTGTACTGTGAAACCAATGCATCAGTGCCTGGTTTGATGGCAGTGGCTGCAGCTCTCAGCTCTCATGGTGTTGTCAGAGAATTTTTTTAAGGAAATTTTACTCCTCCTGTGTTTCATCTTTAAAAACAGTTGTTCACAAATGTCGTCGCCTTTTGGCAGGATGTACAAGAATGAGGCATGATTGTGAAGTGTTGGATAATTTTCTCTGAACACAAGAATGGACGTGGCAAAGAGCCCAAGAAATCCAGTGCTCTGACTCCAACTGCAGCCAATACATTCAGCTCAACCCTGTGGCCCTATTCTGACACTATTCCAACTCTGATATGTCCTTTCTGAGGCACAGGGACCTGAACCACACACAGTGTTGAAGATGTGGGTACAGCACAGATGAACATACAGCATTAACAGTCTTTCCTGTTCTCAATTTCTTTCCTAGCAATTCCCAAGAGTTGTTTTTTTTCCATCATCACAAACCACCAATCTGTCATTTCCACTAAACAGCCCCAATTAATATAATTGCAAAGGCATGAGTGGTAACATCAGTATTTCTTTTTCCTGAATGCTCACTTTTTGCATCTCCCTGTACTGAACTCCTTCTCCCATGCTTTACCTGACATCCTTTGCAACTCTGCACAGTCAGTCCTTTCTTTTAATACTTGAAAAGCTCTGTCTCACCTCGGTCCTCACACTCTCCAGATCACTGGTAGTCTGAGCTTTCCTTATTTACCTTCTTTAAGGATCTCTGGCCAAGAACCTCACCCAAAATCTCTTGAGAAATCCAAGTAATTCTATCAATTGGACATCGACCAATCCATACACTCCACAACTTCACTCAATGGCTTTGTGAGGCAAACTAACCTCTACAAAAGCCATTTTCACTGTTCCCCAGAAGACAGTATTTACTGTATGTACAGTAATTGCAGTGTTTATGATATTTTCTGCAAAGCAGCCAAGTACAGACTTCAGGTTTATGAATACACAGTTACCCATCAGGTCTCTTTGGGAACTACGTCACAGCAGCTGTCTTACAGTTGGTGGGTGTAAAGGAGTTTTAAGTATTTTAAATAGAGGTTGAACACCCTTCTTGATCCCGTCGTACCTCGGATCCTGAGTTGCACTGAGCTCTTTGGCTTACTGCTACCTGATTGTGAAGATTTGCTATTCGTTTTGGCCAGAAATAAAGGTTCCATTTGAAAACTTACCCTGGATTCTCTTCATCAGACAGGGATGCTAAGTGTCAACCTAGTTTCTCTGTGATAATTTTCCTTTCTGTTCTTGATTTCTTTTTCATTTCCCTATTACCATCCCTTTGATTCTCTGACTCAATAGCTCATTTCAGAGCTGTTGCTTTTAGAGCCTAAGAAATCTCTTTACCTGAACACCAGGCTGATCGCACATCCCACACAGGAGAAAACCTAAACCAGAAATATGAGACAGAATGATTAGCAATATTCATTTTTGTTCCCTACTTAGAACTTTACCTTGGGTATTCACTGTGCTGACATGCAGACATATTCCCTATGTGACAAATGATCACCAGGGACTACAGACTTCTGCAAAACAATCAGTCAAAATATTTTTTCCCTAAGAAGCAGTAAAGTGCCGCAGCAGGGTATAATGTGCAGAACTGGAAAATATTTTTGTAATATTCTAAATAAACAAACACTCACTGTGTAGCACCTGAACAGAAGCGTGATCCAGTGCAGTCAGTCACGAGCTCCACAAAACTGACAGGCAGAGCCTTGGGGTACCAGCATGGTCAAACAGGATGGCCATAAAGCTCTGGTAAAACTCACAGCCCTGCTATAGCAAATATTTATGCATTTGTTTAATAATATAACCTCACATACTATCACTGAATGTTAAATTCAGTGCACTGCTAAGAACATGCACGCACGTATCTTTCGGAATCAGGGACTCTAAATCTACTTTTAGAAGCTCTTTTGAACATAATTCCCTGTGATGCCAAGTTTAGAGACTTTGTGCTTAGTTTGTGTGAGTTGACAGTCAATACTGCTGATATTAAAAAAATGGTGATGGTATTACCATTAAAATGAATATATTAGTATGTGAAAAACATAAGTTATCATCAAGCTAAAGTGAATGTCTTTCCAATGGTTTAATATGTAAGTTACCTTTTATTCAACTAAGGGAAAATCCTGAATAGAGACAACTGAATTTCCTGTTGAAAAACAGAAAGAAAAAATGAGTTTTCTTAAACTACACACATTGGATTTAAAAAAATCTAGAGCAATCACTAAATTCAACAACACAGTTAACTTCAAGGTCAAACATGTAGCTACTTATGAAGGAAAAAAAGAACACAAATGCATTTATAAGAGTTGTACATCCTGGAATACTGTGAGCCCACGTGGCACATTCAGCTGAGAGCAATCTTCCAGTGGGACGTGTTGCTTACATAGGGCTTAAATGGCCTCTGGAGCAGGAGAAGAGAAGCAGTGGGTAGAAACAGGAGTTGTTACCATCTCTAGATAGCATTCTTGTCTCCACTACGTGCAGTTTCACAGTCTGGGTAGCACGTGAAGTTATGTTTGCAGTGCTGAGTGCAGCAGCCACGGCGGTTCCTCTGCTTTGGTCTCTACCAGGCAGGACTCAGTGTGTTTTCATTCACCACTCTCAAGATGGAAACCCTCTTGGATGAGGGTTCTTTGGTCACCCTCACGTGTCACCTGGTGCCCTTGGCCATGGGATGTGGGTATTTTTTCAGTTCCAGGTGCCTGAAGGGAAGGTGGTATCACAACATACCATGGCAGCAGGTAGATCAGGGCTGCCCTCTGCAACTGCCTCTCTCCTTCACCAGAGCCATGACCTGTGACGACTGCATCCCTCGTTCATCCACCTCCAAAAGCACTGCACACTGCACAGGGAGGGACCTTTCGCTCAGGTCCTTCAGCCACACATTCAGTGGTTTCTAGGAAGATCCAGGAGGTGCATAAGAATCCTTTGGTATCCTGGAAAGATTTGAGGAATTCTTTTTAGTTCCTTCCCAGAGGAAAAAAAAAAAAATACTTAAACGGAGAGACAGTTTTAGGCAGTGCGCTGTTATTTAACTTAACAGGCAAAGGGTGAGCACAGTTCATGGAACTGAAGGTGAAGAGAGGGACACATTCAGAGTGAAAAAACATTTTGGCTGTCATCAATAATATTAATAATAGTGTTATCATAACCCGAGGTGCTTACCTAAAGCCAGGCAGCTTTGTGAAGGCGCTTTGTGCTTCAGCTCCGTGGTTGAAGTAGGGAATGGAGTAGCAATGGGAAAGCAGCAAGGCAGGGCTGTGCTTCTGGTGAAGCTCCACGCTCAGCTCCAAGCAGCATGCTGGCAAACATGAGGTTAATGGCACTAAAAGATGACTGTGACAGAGTGCCATCGCGTGGACACCGCACACCTCAGCTGCAGCCCAGCACGGCGGATGGGGAAGATATGAAGATTTCAGTGCAACCAAAGTCACACATTCCTGTCTGTTCAGAATCTGGCTGCCATTTCTAGAGAACGGGATGCTTTTTGCTGAGAACAACCTTATGGTGCAGCCAACAACAGCTTCCAAGAGTGCTCAGGGGCAAAGAGAATGCTTTGGTGTGACCGTGCAGATCTGGCTGGAGCGAGGCAAAAAGTGCATGAAAAAATAGACTGAAATGGAAATACAGACTTTGCTCTTTCAATGAATGGAGCAGGGGGAAAAAATAAAGGGAACAAGGCGAAACATCTTATAAGACATTGAAAAATGTTTCCTTTGACTTCAGGCTAAACTCAGAGGAATTAGAGTTCATTCCTTCCCCTGTAGCTGGGTAACAACACAAGGAATTGCAAAGGGATGGCTTAGAACAGAGCTACGCTTCAGGAGACGACAGAAAATCCATTTTTTCTTCTGTCTTTTCATACCTGGGTTTAGTTTCTCATGTAAATGTTGAATCTTGCCAAAATAAACGAGGTTGGTTCAGTCACACTGAAACCTGGACAAGCAACGGAGACACAGTGCGACCCAGCAAACAGCAGATGGCACTCCTAGCAATAACAGCACACTTAACAGAGACATTCACAGGAGAAGACAAAAGAGGGAGCAATTTCTGAGCCAGTTCTTGTAGATTTGGGACAACTGACTCCAGTAAATAGCATCCGAGTGCTTGCAGAGTGCTGCTTTGAGACCAGATCCCAACACCTGCTCAAGAAGCTTTAGAAATTGCCAGTCCATAGACCATAGTTAAAGCAGGATGCAGCTTCTGGGAGAAAGCAATCCCACAATGTACTGCACAGAAAACTCAGGGTCTGTGTGAAAGTTAAAGCTCCATAGCATCAGTAAAATGGGGTCTGACTGTACGGTTTGCACGCCTTGGTGTGAAGGACTGAGTATGCCTCAAAAGTAACAGTAACCAAACTAGAATCCTGGCTCTGGATTAAACTGTCTGAAATGCATACAGGAAAGAATAACATTTTGCAGAAGCTGTAGATGAGAGAGAATAAACCTGACAAGAAAATAACAGGCACATGTACCTTGCACAATAAGTAGGATTAGGCAGCACGGCGTACTGGAATGGCTGCCACACTGCCAGCGTAAAGGAAGAAGATGAACAAGTAGGGGAAGGGATAGTTTAAGAGCAGCAATGTGAGTGCTGTTATTTGCTATCCAAGGCACATGAGCTAGTGAACCAGTGAGTGAGCAGTTTGCACCTTGCAAAGAAAGGAATCTAGAATGGAATAAGCACGTTCATGTGATGAGGAGCTGCTTTCAACATTGGGTACAACAACAAAACCAAGAGCAAAACAAAAGCAACCTGCAAACGTGTCTCTGGGAGAGAGGAATGAGCACAACTGCAATTACTCATTTGTTTTCCACTCAAGCATGGATCATAAGCTTGAGTGGACCACAGGAACCTGATTCACTCCCCATCAGGGATGTGTGTTAGCAGAATTAGTGATTAAAACTTCTTTAGACACGGAGCTCAATCAACAGGAGCATAGTTTGCACCTGAATTTCTCATGTGTTGAGGGAGCAGCATGCAGTGCTACTGGCTAAACTGGTTATTCTGATTATTCAGGATGTTTCTGAGATCTCAGGAGTACTCTGTTGGCATCAACACCAAATTACTTTATACTATTTGCATACACTGCCATATCCTGCAAGCAGAAGCCATAGGTAGTTTGCACCTCCCTGACCTTTTTTCTTGCTCTAAGATGACTTCCTCAGCATTTCTTAATTCAGCATGCTGTTGCACAGGCACACAGGTTTTAATATTTCATTCTGCTTTCAAGGAAATACCAACATTTTCTCTCTCCTGTCTATACACATACAAGCTATCCAAGCCACCACCACTACACCTTGCGACTCAGCGTGCCTTATGAGGGGGCTTTGGGCAACCTGATGTAGTGAGAGATGTCTCTGCCCATTACCAGGGTTGGAATAAAGGCTCTTTCCATCCCAAATCACGTAATAATCACCATAATTGGTTCTGCAATAATCACAAAGAAAGGCTAGAAATTAGCAAGCAGTGATGCTGGTAGATGCTGTAGCACAGAAACATCCTCTACATCACCAAGAGCTTCTTGGGAGGAAGCAGGAGCCAGAACACTTAGATCTGAGAGCACTACCTGAACTCCATCAGCCTTGCAGTCTCTGATCACAAACACAAAATGCAAAACCTCCAATTAATAATTTTTTTTCCTCAAATTTTCATTCCCATTATTCCTCAACGTCGTATCAGGAGTGGAATTGTGAGGGCTGATGAGATACGGTGCAGTGTGAGATTAAATGTGACAAATGAGATTCACACCACTGAACAGAGCACATCACAGACATCAGTCCATCACTTGTCTTCAGTTAACTCATGGGAGGAAAGATCATATTGGTGCATACTAAGTCATGAATCCGATTTCTCTCCTGTAAGGGAATTTCAGACCATTACTCAGATGTAGGTGAGGGCCTTCCAAGCACATTTAGGTAACCAAACCTCCCTATGAAGCCCAGCACATCAGCACATAGAGATGAGGTTCTGTGAGCCCATGCCCCAGAGGAGCCCACAGTTCTTCTCTTCACACCTGATGGGATTCATCACCAGAGGTATCCTGAGCCAACACACTGAATTCCATTTAGGAAAGGATGGTGTATCACTGTGACAACATCCTTTAGATGATGTCTAGACTTTAGACTATTCTGAAATACAGAATTTTCCCCACGTATTTAATGGTGCTCTATTCCCTTCACTTGTAAGTCTGCAAGGTGTTCATTCAGTGGAAGCAATGGGAATTAGGCTAACACAGAGTGCTCTGAAAAAGATCATGGCATCCAAAGGAATCAGTGCTCAAGCACTGGCCCTCTGAAAATCAGCTGTAGTCTATAATGCTGGAAAGAGATATAAAAAAGAAAAAACTCTTGCAGATTCCACCCAAACTGTCTGTGCTCAGTTCAGCAGTGTGCTGTGCTTTGCAGAGCATCTGATGATGCTTTATTTAATCTGATTTCAGTATGTGCAGCCATTCCCATGAGACTCCAATTCTGAGCATGGGGTCCACTGGGATTTTTCAGGCCATCCACACGCACTGAGTTTCACCTTTATGCTTCAGCCATTTTTCCTTGCCTGTCCTCTTTTCCAATCCAGTATCCTACAGCTTTGCCTGCAGAAGCATCTGAAAGGCACTGGGTGATGTCCCACTATCTGCAGTCATGACTTAAAAACACAAGGCATGATAGTAAAAACATTAAGGTTGGAAACGACCTCTAAGATCATCCAGTCCAACCATCCAAGCACCACCAACCTTGCCCACTAAGCCACGACCCTACATACCACATTCCCAAGGTTCTTGAACGCCTGCAGAGACAGTGATTCTACCACCTCCCTGGGCAGCCTGTTTGATAACAGCAGAATGATGGCAGAATTGATAAGCCTAACTATGAACAATTAATCAGAGCATCCTTGTGCCCCTTGCTCCTCATCTCCCCCCATATCGCCAACTTAGGGAATGAGGTGGCTTCAGAAGGCAGCACACTGACCACTCATGCAGCAATTCCCCACCTGGTAAATAAAGTCAATAGGCACATTTGCAGAAGTATGGCCTTACACTTCCTGGAAGAAGCATTCATTTACCTTGTACCTCCTTCTGTCCCGGAGGCAATTCAGGAAGAAAATGGGATCAACATTTGGCTGAATGCCCTCATCTGGAGCACGCAGCCAGAGAGCACTCAGAGCCTTACCAACACCATGCAGAACGTACTCTGCTGTGATGGGAAGAAGAAAACACAGCAGTTGGCACTGCTTTCACTAATGGCTTGGTTAATGAAGTGGATGGCGTGCTTCTTCCAGTGATACAAGCTGGTTTTAGCACGCAGGAATAAGAAGGTTAAATGTGAGTTAAGAAACAAGCAGCTGCCCTACTGCATGACGCAGAGTAACCAGGTCCACACTGTAGGACCAAGAGGTAGCATCAGCAGCATCAGCAATCTGACAGCCCTTCCAAGTGGCAAAGACTTTGGCAGATGTGTAACTAGGAAGAAAACCTCACACAGATCTTATTTTGTTCATTCTGGAAAACAGGAACCCTGTGTTCACTGAGCCCTGGGCACTGCGTTCCCAAGATGATATGGGCTACATAGAAAGAGGACAGAGGAAAGCAGTGAGAGTTATCAGAAAAGTGGACCTATGAGAATAAACTGAATTAACAGGGATGTCTGGGCCAGAAAGGACGCAGCTGAAAGAAATGTTCAACAGTCTTTACATGCATGAAAGCCTGCTACAGAGCAAAAGGAAAAGCCCAGTCCCCAAGGCTATGGCTGCTCTACTGAAGGGAGGCACGTAACTGCTCTTGGGGAAACCTGGCAGAACAGCAAAGCTCTTAAAGGAATTGTTTGGAGATATCATAAAAAAAACTTTCCATGACAGAGATGTTAAGGACAAATTAAACCACCTTTCTGAAATGAATTTCCAAGCAATCCAGCACTGGGAAAGCAAAGTGGATTGGAAAGCACCTTTTCCCCTGAGTATAACAGTGAAAAATAGCAATCCAAGACAGTGCTAGTGCTGCAGAACGTTGCCACTCAGATCTGGAGCTGGCTCAGGACTCAGCTTTGTGGTACTGCGGTGCTCCAGAGAAATTAAGATAACTGTTATTGTCTTCAAGCACAGACTGGTGAGGAATGCCACAACTGTTTATAACAGCTGTCACTGGAAACCAGGGCTCCCAGTCTCCACCACTTCAGAGCATGACCAGGAGGAAGGAACACTTCCATGGCTTTGTAGGATGATTACCAAAACGTTCTCTATCTTGATAGAATGCTTCTGCCCCAACAACAGCAACTTTTCTCACGTTCACTAATTCTCTTCCCTCACCTCTCACTGCACGGTGATCCTCATTATGCTGCCTTATTATTCAGCCCCTACCATACAGACACAACGTCCCCAGATATTCAGTCTTTGCTCCTTTTATTCCTCAACATCTGTAAGGCACTATGAAGCAGCATTCCTATGTATGACCATGTAAGTGCTCTTCAGACATAGAAACACTCCTTATTACAGTATTTACAGCAACAATAATTATTTTCCCCCTGATTTAGAATGAGCTCCCTGAGCTCTCTGATTTACAATGAGCTCAGAGATGGTAAAGGTGGTAAATTCTCCCCCATGCTGCTGAAGGTGATGTGCAGGATGGGAGCTGGCAGGACAGACAGGAGCACCTCAGACATCATGCACTGCAGCCCTGGGGAATCACAGAATGTGGGTTCTGATCTGTGTGCACTCTGAAGGACGTCTCTCTTGACGTGCACTGCCAAATGCACTGCCCATGCTATCTTTGCTATCTTCCCTCAAAAGGCAGAGTAAAGACCAATCACTTTTTATGGTACTTTTTTACATCAGGATGGCTGCACAGAGCTGTATGGAGGACAACTTCTGCAATGAAAATGGCTGCAGGACAACTGTGCCTTCCTGCAGCTTACAGACCAGAATGGCATCCTTGCCATTGACTTTTGTTCTCTGCCATCATGCTCACTGTGTAAGACAAGCAGGCAGACCCAGGCATCTTCCTGCATTTTGACGTGCTTCATTTAAAAATGTACTTTACAGAACCCTAAGAAAGCTGCAAACCAGCATCATTCACAGCACAGCAGGCTGGATTTTTCCATTTTCTGATTCTCAGACATTTATTCACACATGCCTGCATTACATGGGCTCTATTTCTGCCTCCCTGGAGCCTATCAAAGGTGTGACACAGGGAGTGACCATTGGCTGCAAAGGACACAACCATCTGCAACACAACAATCTCAGGAAAAATGAGAGTGATGTCTCTGGGAGGACACTGTTCTGAAACCACAAGGATCTGGGAAAAAAGCAAACATTAGGGTCAATATGAAAAACAGACCGGCTGTTTGATATTTGCTCATTTCAATATTTAAGAACGCACAATGCACAACCTAAAGCCTTCGTTATCATGCCATCTTACCTTGGGGCAAACCCACACACACAAAAAAACAACAAAAAACAAAAGCAGATCTGTCCTGAGAAACCTCCATCTCAGCCTGCAATGATCCGCATCACAACCCACTGACACCAGCACAACAGGGCAGAAGTTACAACTGCTGGCAAAGGTACCCTCCTACAGCCTCTGGGAAGGTTTATGAAGGAAGCTTCCTCCCCTGGGATTTATGTCAGGCTCACAGCTGTGGTCTCTCAGAGGAAACTCAAATCTCCTTGAAGCCCTTGGCTTGAAATTCTCATGCCTACTGCATACTGGAAAAATCAGGGCCACCTCACGAGCACGGGGCTGCAGACCTCATCATTGGCTGTTCCGTAGTTCCACAGACACTCCTGCTCTTTGTGGTGGCACCAAAACCCATCCACGAAACTGGTCCCCACCTATTATTTGCTGCAAATTGCACGGTCACAGGGCTGGGCTTTCATCCAGAACATTCCATCTCACATCTGTGCAGGTACAGGGAGCGAGCACCCGAATAGTGGTGATTTTTGGCCACATTGCACCTGAGGCAGAGGCCAGGCAGCTGGGTCACTGGGGTACACACTGGGATGGGAAGGGACAAGGCTGTGAGCACTGCAGTGTGATAGAACATTGACATGTGGCGACCCAAGGCTCTCCTCAGATCAAGTCACACCAAATTTATGCTTTCAAAGTGGTTTAATCCATTTGCCAAATACCCCCCTACAGCTGGGGGGAGGAGATCCCCAATAACTCTTCAACAGGGATCGGTGCTCCTCAGCACCTTTACCAATAACATCGATGATGGGACTGAGTGCACCCTCAGCACTTTGCTGATGGCACCGAGCTGAGCAGTGCAGTTGGTACAATAGAAGGAAGGGACGCCAGCCAGAGGGACCTGGATAGGATTGAGAGCTGGGCCCACGTAAACCTGATGAGGTTCAACAAGTCCATGCAAGGTGCTGCCCAGGTGTGTGTGGGAGAACTGCTTGAAAGCAACCATGCAGAAAAGGCTTTGGGGGGGGTCTGGTGGAGAAAAGCTGGACACAAACAGCAGTGTGCACTTGCAGAGCAACAGTCTGCACCTGTACCAACAGTACCTTGGGCCGTCTCAGCAGAGGGGTGGCACTGAGCAGGCAGGTTTGTCCCCTTTACTCTGCCCGCATGAGGTCCCACCTGCAGTACTGCATCCAAATCTGCCTCCCAGAGCTGTGGGTGCCCCATCCCTGGAGGTGCCTGAGCCCACAGATGGGACCTGGGCAGCCCGACCTGGTGGGGGCACCCAGCCCATGGCAGGGTTAGTGCTGGGAGGTCCCACGCTCCCTTCCGACCGCAGCCATTCTATAATTAAAACTCCAAACCGCCCGCGAGAGCGATGCGTCCCATACCCCTACGGGATAAACTGCGCTCCCGTCCGCGTCCGGCGCTCCTCACCCCTCCCCGTCCGCCTCCTCCGCCAGCTCCCATCCTGCCCCCGCGTCCCCTCCAGCAGCGCGATGCGCCCCGGACCCCCGAGCCGCGGCCGGCGGGGAGCGAGCGGCCACGAGGAGGAGGCGGCGGCGGCGGCGGCACCGGACCCCGCGGCTCTGCTCCCCTCGGCAGGTGCGGGAGCCAACTTCACCGGGGCAGCACGAGCACCCTCCGCCCGACCGGGCCGAACCGAAAGGAACGGAACGGAACCGCGGCGCTGCCCGCCCCGTCGGCGCTCCCCCAGCGCCCCGCTCACCTGCGCTCCCGCCGCTCCTCTCCGTGCTGCGGCGGTTCCGGCCGCGCTCGCCCTAAATAGCGGCGGCCCCGACTCCGCCGCGCCAGCGCCGCTCCGCTCCGCCGCGGGGCCCGGCTCTCCTCGGGCGCGGCGCGGCGGCGTAGCGGTTCGCTCAGCCCCGGGGGCCGGGCCACAGCCGGCGCGGAGGGCTTGGGGCGGCCGTCCCAGGCTGCGGAGCGCCGAGAGCTGTGGCTGCTCTGCCGTGAGCGGCGGGGAGGTGAGGATGGGGTTGGTCTCCCTCGCCCGGAGTGGCCCCACACGGGGCTGCCCCGCATGAGCTTTGTCATAGAGTCACGGAATCACAGAGGATCCAGTTCCGGGCCTCCTGATGCGGGCAGGGCTGCCAACCAAGCGCCAGGTTGTGCTGCCATGGACCCCATCCGTGGCCCTAAGCACCTCCCGGGATGGGGCACCCACAGCTCTGGGCAGCAGTGCCAGCACCTCGCCACCCTCTGAAAGAAAACTTCCCCTGACATCTAATCTAAATCTGCCTTCCTTTAGTTTAAAACCACTCTCCCTTATCCTGCCAATATCTGCCCATGTAAATAGTCACTCTCCCTCCTGTTTCCCTCCCTTTAAGTACTGGAATGCTACAAGGAGGTCTCTCACAGCCTTCTCTTCTGCAGACTGAACATCCCCAGATCCCTCAGCTTTTCTCCATAGCAGAGTTCTTCCCCCCCAACTCTACACACGCCTGGGATTGCCCAGACCCAGTGCAGCACCTGGTCTTGTTGAACCTCATCAGATTCACGTGGATCCACTTGTCCATCCTATCCAGGTCCCTGTGGCTGGCACCCCTTCCTTCTACTGTATCAACTGCACAGCTCAGCTCGGTGCCATCAGCAAAGTGCCACTTTGACGCCACTGGTAAAGATGCTGAAGGTTACTGGTGCTGAGATGGAGCCCTGGGAGCCACCACCCCTCACCACCCCCACTGACCACAGCGCTTTGTCCACAACCACCCAACCAATTCCTTACCCACCAAACAGCCCACCCTTCAAATCTGTATCTCTCCAAATTAGGTGTGATGTAGGACCATGCCAAAGGCCTTGCATGAGTCCCAGTAGATGCCATCAGTTGCAATTCAGGTAGAGCCCAAGTCTTGAAACAGCAGTGATAAAGTCAAAGCTCCTATGTGGTATCATTTGGCCTTAAAAAGATACTAAATTAGACACTGCCAACCAGCTGTCTCCATTTCCCTCTGGCAGCTAATTTACATATTGGATTATTTTCAAGAAACAGCTAATCTCATGTTTTTTGAACACTTACTACCGCGGATAGCCGGGCTCTGCCATCTCCACCACCTTGTCTCTGCATGATGGGCTGAAACTCATTCATGCTCAGGAATTGTCTGACTTTGACTGCAAGTCTGCTGTAGCTGCCCTGAGCTCAGGCTCAGAAGGAATTTCATGCTCTCCAATTTTGACCTTCCTTTGGCACCTCTGATTGCTGGCTGTGCCCAGGAATAGCAGCGTCCCATCCACCCTCCCTTGTAAGAATGCATTTTTAACACTGGAGGGGCTGCGTGTTGTGTAAGTCAGACAGCTACAGCCTCTCACCTGGAGCTCTCACCTGGAATAAGAGGGAATTTTCAGGCTGTCCCACCGTGGTGCGAATCTGATACAAAAATAAATAAGTAAAATAAAATAGATCTCTCCCTGCAGCATCATTTGACTTCCAGAGGACACCGAGTGAATCTGAGCCTCCAGAATTTCCTGGAGACAGAACAAGACCGCCGTAGCTACAATGGCTGTTCTTCAAAAACCTCGAGAAGATGCCTCTCAGTTTATTCTCCTTCCAAACAATGTGGGTGTTGTTTCGTGGGTGGAAATGTGTTTGGTGCGATGCAATGTGCAAGGAAAGAGGTTGGTCTTTTACGTCTCCAGCTGAAGAACAAATTCTGCCCTTGGGCAAGAGAAGCTTAAAGGAAATCTTGCAGAGCTCTGCAGCAGAATGCAAGATGGTCTCAGAGCTGTGGCCATCATAAGCTGTCTCACTGCTGTGCTGTCAGTCGCTCAGTAGGAGCAGAGCATTCGCTTGCTGCAGCCATTGCTCTGCTGTGCCGTGGCCCATAGATGTTTGATATTGTTCCATACAGAAAAGAAGTTGTGGTTGGTGGCTTTCTTAGACTGTTGTGGGAAAGGAGACAGTTTTGGGGTGCAGACCAATCTTCAGACATTTTCAAAAAAGGGAAGAAATACATTTTTTCCTTCTCTGAGTTTGGTCACCTGGACACTTTCCTGCCTTCTAACGGCTACAGCTCATTTCACTCATGCTTTATAAGGTCAAAATCAGCACTGTATTTAATATCCTGTGTTGAATGTTCCGCTCAGAAAAATAATGCAGCTATTCCTTGAGATATGTTATCATTTTGGGGGGTGGGAGGCAGGGGACCTCATGCAGAGAGGGAATTTGTGCACATACCCGGAGATGCTGTGAGTGTGCACCAGTGAGACAGGCGGATCTACAGATAAAGGGGCCTCTGAAATGAGTCTGCTTCTCAGTTTAACACTAGGAAAAAAATATGTCGGTGTTGGCAAGGTTGACAGAGTCACAGAAGTGTGGTGGTGATGCTCAGTCTGCAGACTCATGTGTCAGAGCAGTTGTAACTGCACATCAGTTTAGCTCAGGTACATCTGCAGCAGTTTGGTGCTGAGTGAGGACCTTTGAGAAGATCTGGGCTTTTCCTTGGGCTGTGGGACACAAAGACAGCTTTGCTGAGCTTCCACTCTGCAGCCATTTATTTGACTTTCACACGGCAGATTGCATTTTTCCTTTTCACATCGAGCCTACTTTCCAAAGGTACAAATCAGGAAGCTGAAGGGTTTCCAATAGCATGTTTTTGTGAGCATATCTCAGTTCATTTCAAAGCCAACATTTCATAGGAACCTAAATATCTGTTTTCCAGAGAAAACCATGTGGCTAGAACATCATTTGTTCAAAATGTCAGTTCTGTTCTCTCTTCCTCAAATTAGAGATGCAATCATTATTTTTTGGGTGCTTTTCTTTGGATACCTTTAGCTGTGTGCAAAATGACTCTGCAAGCCGGTGATATACAGCTTCAAAGTATGAAGCAATTATTTAGTTGGTAATGTATGCAAAGGAAAGCTGGGAAATAACAAGGCTAAGCTTTAATCTGCTTGCCAGCTCAATGAGAAACCAAAGTCGTGTCTGGCCAGGCAGCCATCGGGTGACCTGTGCAGTTTGTGGGCCCTTAGTTGAGCCCCATCCCTGGAGGCATTCAAGGTTGGGTTGGATGGAGCCCTGGGCAGCATGACCTGCTGGTTGGCAACCAGCCCAAGCAGGTGGTTGGCACTGGATGATCTTTAAGGTCGCCTCCAACCTGAGCCATTCTGTGACTCAGCTGACACTGACCCATCTCATTGTTCTCTTGTTGGTTTCATACCTTTCCATGGCGGTGTTTTTTTTTCCCCCTGAAAGCTCATTCTCCATCTCAGCAGCCCCACCTCTCTGACTTTGTTTTCTATGATGTACGTGTCTAAGACTTTCTCACCCCTCTTTCTCACAGTCTTTCTCTCAGCTGTCTGAGGTGGTGATGCAGCTCTTCCTTGGGTCCTTGGCACACAGACAGCTGAAGCCCCAGAGGAGGCAGAGGTAAAACACTACAGAGAGAATGAAATCTCATTCTCCAGTATCGCACATGAAAGTCTCAACAGATCTGGGTAGATTGCTGATTGCTCTGAGGTGCACCTTTTGGGTATTTGATTTCAAAGGGCTCAGGTTTTTATTCCATTGCTTCAGAAGATAGGCTGAAATCTTGAGTTTTTTTGTTACCCTAAATCCAAAACACAGCACCGTGCCAGCAACTGGGAATGAAATTAACTCTATCCCAAACAAAACCAGGAGAAGATGGAGTTATTTTATTGTTCTCATCGAAGCTCTCAAGAATTCGGGGGCAGACATGGACCTGCCTCTGCTGGTGCAGTGCCATCAGCCAGCAGATGGGAAGGGCAGCAGTCAAAGCAGCTGAAGTGAATTCTAAACAACAGCGAAGCCACCATCTGAACTCATCCTCTTCAGAAGGGAAATAACATTAACGTGGCTGTGTCCTGGATGGCATCCAAGTAAAAGTACCTCCTTCCTCATCAGCAACGTGGCTCCCTGTGGATGTACAACAGTCAGACCCACTTGTTTATATGAGTAAAGATAACACTTTTTTTTTCCCTCCGTAAACCTTCTCAAACCTTATTTTGCTCACTGCTAATTTACAGATATTTCTTCTGGGAGCCAACAGTGTCTTTTCTTCAGGTCTGCTTCTCTGAATAATCCATGTCTGCCTAAATTGCATTTTTTTATTCAGCAAATATTCTGGCTTTTTGTCAGAGAAATTACTGTGGCTAAGAAAGGTGGATATGTCAAGTGAGATCTCTTCTTTGGGTTCAGGAATTCTCTCTGCTCTTTGGTATTTGCTATCATCTCACTTTTAGCATTGAAAACGGAACTGAATACCTGGACATTCAAAAACAAAATGCAAAAAGGAGAGAACACAATGTTTGGAACAGACATTGGGAGGTGGTGGAGTCACCGACCCTGGGGGTGTTCAAGGAAAGACTGGATGTTGTGTTGAGGGACGTGGTTTAGTGGGAGCTATTGGGAATAGGTGAAAGGTTGGACTGGATGAGCTTTTAGGTCTTTTCCAACCTTGGTGATTCTATGATTCTATGATTCTATGACTGCCCAGGAGGTGGTGGAGTCACCGACCCTGGGGGTGTTGAAGAGATGTGGAGATGTGGCACTGAGGGACATGGCTTAGAGGCAATATTGGTGCATGGTTGGACTGGATAATCTTAGAGGGCTTTTCCAGCTTTAATGATTGTATGATTTGCTTTCACTACGTGAATAATTTCCCCCTGAAATCCACATTTTTTGTCACATTCCAAACCTCACAGATATGTCAGCACATATGGAGAGTTCTTCAGGCACCATTTCTCTACAGAAGGATTATTTTGGCTTTACAAAGTTTTATTCCCAAGCATGTAAAGGACTATTGCTCAGATTGCAATCTATACATCCTTCTCCTGAGGCTTCTTTCTTTATCAGGCAAATAAATGCTCAGAAATTGGCACAGCACCAAAATACTAAATCTATCTGATAATTGCTAAGGTAATTTGTGCCAGAGCCTGGAACAGCTTTGTAGCTACCTTCCCCAAAGAGATACATGAACCTGTTTGAGCTTTCTGATCAATTCAAAAGATGACTGAGGAAGACATCCATCTTCATAGAATCACAGAATGGCCTGGGTTGAAAAGGCCCATAGTGCCCATCCAGTTCCAACCCCCTGCTGTGTGCAGGGTTGTCAACCAGCAGCCCAGGCTGCCCAGAGCCACATCCAGCCTGGCCTTGAATGCCTGCAGGGATGAGGCATCCAGAGCCTCCTTGGGCAGCCTGTTCCTGTGAATAGAAGCTCTATTTGCTTGTTGAAGCTCCATGAGGTCACCCTTATTTACACTTTCTTTTTTCTCTTTTCTTGTTACAGGTAGACAGGTCCTTCACTGGGGCAAGGAGGTTTTTATCAGCAATGTCCTTGCACTGATTTAGTGAAGAAATTTGCTCAGTGGTTTTGGCATCAGGACTGGAGAACACTGGAGGACACTGAGACGGCCCAGAGTCTGGAGCACATGGTGTGAGGAAAGGCTGAAGGAACCAGTTGTGTTCATCTTGGAAAAGAGAATGGGAAGGAGAATCTAACTGCAGCCTTCACCTAAATAATGAGGTAACAGGAAAGATGAAGTAGGACCCTTCTCAGATGTACACGACAGACACAAGTGGCGAGAGGGGAAGTTCCTACGAGGTAATATGGAGAGTGCTCATCAAACTCTCACTGGAAAATTTCCCGTTGTCAAATAATAGGATCAAAGTGAGAATAATCAGCTCTCAGAAGCCACAGTCAGTACCGTGGTGAGGACAGAACGGTGCAGATCAACTCCCTGAACAATGGAAGCCAATATCTCGTCTTGGAAACGTGCTGAAGTGCCCTTATCTGAAACCAGCCTTGTGTGAAACTCCAGCGCTGCAGAGAGGAGCATTATGACTGCTTGGCATAGCAACAGCACTGAATGATTCACGACGTGAGAGCAGACACGGTCCCTCCTTTGTGATTTTCCTTTTGCTAGTTGAAAATTCTGAGGCAAAGACAGCCCACCTTGAAGCTCTCAGTCTTAGCTAAAGCAAAAATACTTAAATCACACTGCAAATGAAGAAATGTTCATTTTGATCCTGTCCATCTCGTAAGATTCACATAGGATTTCCATTTGTCCCATGACTCGTATCTCTGGAAAAAATCAATACATGCCAAGCTCTGTAAAATGCATCTCACAGAAGCTCCATACTCTCATGTTCAGTCTTGAAAAGCAGGTATTTAAAATTTGAAGGGATTCTAAAAGGTTTGAATTTGAACCAGGATCTCTGGAGCTCACCTTGTCACAAGATCTAATCCAGGCATTAAGGCTGTCCAACATCAGTCAAGAAAATTTCATGGAAAAAATTGGTTTTGGAAAACAAACTTGATGCTATTTGTTAGGGATGTGCCATGATTAACAGCTATAAAAGCATTGCAAATCAGCAACACAGAGCATTTTAGTTCTGTATGAGAGTTAGCTATGCCAGGATTGTTGCACAGCTGTATGCCCTGGGAGCCTTCCCCAGGCTTCCTAGCATTCATGCTGCTATAGAGAAAATGTACTGCAGGTCTTGGAGTCCATACTGAACGCCCAAGAAATGTATGTTATAAAGGAGGGTCAGGTGGGGCTTAGGGAAAGTTGTGCCCCACGTGGTGGTGGGGATGTAAGAGGCTGCCCAGGTCAGTGGGCACAGCCCCAAGCTGCAGGAGCTCAGGGAGCTTTGCGACACCTCTCTCAGACATGCAGTTTGGCTTTGGATGGAACCAATTCTTTTACTCAGAAACTCTAGAGCTTTTCAGCATGAGATACTCTATGATTCTGATATTCCAAGATGCACCTACTGGTAGATTCCCAAGGTTAAAGCAGCATCCATTGGGAATTGGCACAAATCACTCAGGATTCACTCAGTTGATATATTTTTCTTGTGAGACTGCCATCAATTGTAATAGCAAATACTTCTTCCTCTTAGGTAAAATCCATCCAGGAACAGAGCAGCACATCTTCCACACCTCACTTTCAGTGGGACAGGAATTGCATGGGCAGCCAATGAGCTCCGTGTTAAAAACAGACACAGAGCACGTGTAGTGTGTCCACATGGAGTCTAGCTCTTGCTGTATGCATTACAGACTCAGTGCACACAAAGAAATCATCAGTCATAGCATGGAAAGGAAAGGGCTGTAAATAGTCTGAGTCAACATTTATTTCTTTTGACAGTGATCCCTGCATACAACAGCCAAGGATCTTGGATTCTGAGCTGACAGTCAGCTTGGTTTTGTGGCGAGTTCTTGTGGAGGAAATGTCCATCTGCCCCACGTGCTTATTAATGAAATTGACTAAATATTTGCATTCTTGATTAAAAGTGATAGATCTGAGTTCTGTTATTTGCCATCCTCCGCTTGCCTTTCAGGCTACCATAAAATTAAGTGCATGAAGAGCAAGAGAAAATACTGAATACAGAAGCACAATACACTTTGATTTTACTTACAAAACTACTTGTGCCTGCCAACTCCATTTACACCCTTAACAATATGGTTTGCTAATCAAAATGCAAATATTCAAAACTGTGGGAAAAAAGCAATCCATGGGAAGTGCACGTTCCATTAATCTGCAATAAGCAGCTGCAGCACTCAAGATGGTGGCAGGCAACACGAGAAAGCACATGGCCAGTGGAATCCTCTGCCGTGGTGGAATGGAGGTTTGTTTTCATAAACATCAGAGTCTGAAATAGCTCCTGCTGAAGGACACAAGTCACAGGATAACTGGGAGGGATGTCCCTGGAGACCTCTAGTCAAGGCCCCTGCTCAAAGCTGGGCCAGCCCAAAAGCAGGGTACCCAAAGCCCTGCCCAGCTGAGATCTTGATTTCCACCCCTAGATGAGGATATTTGTAGACTACAATTTGTGCTCATAGCAAGAGGAGGAAAGTGCTGTTTCCCTGTGGAAGCTGCTTCCCTAACAGCAAGTTATTGGTGATTCCATTGGACCCATGGAATCACTGTGATCCCATTGGCATATCCCAGGGGAAGGTATTCTAACAGCATTATGGGAAAGCAGACAGCCAGATGGTTAGAGATGGTTCTAGAGGAAGGAGAGAAAGCAGAAACTGCAGAATAATGTGGTATTAAAAAAAAAAAACAAAAACAAAAACAACCAAAGATGATGGCTGTATTGTATAATGCATTTATCAACACGGCACGTTTAGTTATCTGTGTGGCAAAGACTGGAAGAGTACAGAAAGATCAGCCTAGGAATGGAATGTCTGGCATTGAGCTGGATGTCTAGGAATGAGCTGTCTGGGATTTTGTGATCCGTGGTTCACCAAGAAGAGCCTGACCTCGGCCTTTTGAGTCAGGAGAAAAAAAAATGATTATTTCCTCACCTTCCTAGGGACTGATGTTCAGTTTCCTGAATTCCCCTCCTCGAAGACAGATGTCTTCATGGCAGGATGTCTTGGATGCACTTGCCTTCAGGAATCTTCCCCGCATACAGTGACTATTCAAAGCTGATGGAGAGTGGCCTCACAATGACACTGGCCAGTTCTCTCAGCAATATTGATGACATCCCATCAGGCCCCATGAATCTGTGCATGTCCAATTTGCTCCTTTCAACATCTAACCAAAGCCAGCTGACACACAGATAGCAATAAAATCAGCCTGGAAAGGCCACACAGAAGACCTCACTGCAGAGACTGTTTGCCCCCAGAAGGAGGTTAAAAACCCCAGACATAATACTTGTACATAGTCCAGTAGTCCATTTCGTATAGACTCATCCAGTTTCATCAATACTCAAAGCAAATTTTAGACACCTACTAGTGATTTTTGCCATTCTGAGCTCCTTTTTGTAGACATCAGTGTCTTTCTCTCAGTGGGTTGTAGGAAGACTGTTAAGAGTCTGTGGTACCATTCTTAAGCCTCAGGGACACCTATTTGAGGATGAGATAAGCTCTAGATCCCAGATTCTGCTCACTGTAGGAACTCGTAGATAGTTAAATGTAGCAGGCACAGGAGTGCTTGACTGCTGATATCTACATTAGCATCAACAAACTCCTCCTTAGGGCACCCAGATTGTTTGGTACTCACCACTGATGACCAAAGCAGTCGGTTCCAGTACCAATGTTAGAACAGCCTCCTCTCCAGGAGTTCAGCAAAAACCCACCCGCCCATAATGGAGGACTTGCTCTTTGTTACCTGGCTGCATGCAGACCATTCACAGCCCTGCCTTCTTCCCAGAACTGCAGCTCAGGAACTGAGCAGAATTCTGCAGAGACCTGAGGACAAAATGGTGCTGCTGTGTCACCATGAGTCCCATAGAAGACCAAGATAAGGTGCATCAGCCCTCTGCTGCACTAGTTCATGCTTCAAGACCCAACCATTGGCTATATATTTACACACTTAGAAAGGTCCCCATATTTAGAATATATAAAAATCACAGTGGGACCAGGATTTAGCAGCAGTGACTTTCCCTGCAGGTCATGGCAACAGCCACGAGGAATGATATTGCCACGTAGCATCCATCCTCTTCCTGCAATGGGAAACTGCACTGAAGGGCCATCTGACAACCAAGGCTCTTGCACGCAGGGTAAGCAGGGCTTTGTTCAGCTCATTGAACGGGGAGACAGGCAAAGCAACCAAGTTGTTTTTATTGTGAGATGAATGTTGACATAAGACAGCAGGCTTCTAACTGAGCTTTGTATTGTATTCGTATGACACCTTGGATAACATCTGAGTCTGGGCTGCTTTTTATTGTTCATGCATGTTCATAAGGTGGGTTTCTTTAATCTATTACTAGGTCCCTTTTTATGGAGCTGCTTGCATTTTAACATCATATTCAAATTCTGTTCTTTCGAAATAATTGCTTCAATATCTGGCGTTGTCATTAAAAGTATTTTGGATGTTTCCCCTGGGTCTGATCCAGTTTCTTCCCAAGAACATTCAGCAAGCACCCCCAACCATAGCAAGGCAGTTCACAATGAAGCTTCAGTATCTAAGGAATCCAGTAATTTACTTCTTTTAAAATTCAGGGAGACAGCTAGAATAGATAAATGCTTTGCTCACGAAGTTCAACAGATCATTTTCATTGCTCCGGATTAAAATAAAACTTTAAGCATGGCACTTAAAAAAGAGCTAAACAATACCATTTAAAGTGAGTTAAACAATATCTGCTTCCTTATTCAACATTTATTTTGCCTTACGAAGGGAGATGCTTAGCCCACAGCTTCCCATACAGGGCTGTGGTTCCATTGATGATAGCAGCTGCTTCTGTACAGCTTTGGAGAGCAGCACCCAGGCAGGGGAAGGGCTGCTCCTTTTGGAAAACCCAAATGCTAAGCTGTTTGAACCATCTTTGCCTCCAGCAAGTGGACCCCAAATGTCTGTGCTTCCCAGTTCTCAGAGGAATTGCAGGACTGCCCAGGGATGGGCCCCTGCTAGCAAAAGGAAGGCACAGCAATGGGGCAAGCCACAGGGCTTGTAACACCACCACACAACTGCCCATGTTCACACACGCATTTCCTGCAGAGGCAGCCTGGCCTGGGTGAGGTTGATTAAAGCACTGTTAGCTCCAGGAAATTACTTTCCTTTCTGTGCCCAGCCTCCATTTTCCTGCTTTTCAAACTCCATTTTCCTGCATTGTTCCTGTTCATTCAAGTCACATACATGAAGGCAAGGAATGTTGTGTCAGCCCTAACATTTGCCTGTCTCTCAGGCAGGTCCTGACTGTTGGCAGGATATTCTCCATTGCAGCTTGCAAGGAGCATGGCTAACAGTAAATAAAATAGCAGACGTGCTCCATTCCCCTCTTTTGATTCCCACTTCTGACTAGGAACAAAGCACACAGTCTTCCTTTTAAAACGAGCTCTGGTGTGTTGTTACTGACCGACTTTTGTAGAGCAAAGCTCTTCCTGCTGAAATTTTAATTCATCATCTTTGAAGTCACACACTCTTTGCTTGTTTATCTTCACTTGTTCTTCCCTTTTTAGCTTTTCTCATGAAGCAGGACTCACTTTAAACCTCTATATTCTAGACATCTGAGTGAGTCACCCTGGGAAGTCAGTAAGCAATAAATTCTCCTAGGAAGTAATTAATCTGACCCAGGTCCTCCCTGAGTTTGGGCAACCACACCTTCCCCATGACTGCTACTATGGAGAACTCTGGATCAAGCAAAACCATCAGCTTCCCCCACCACTTCCATAGTGCAACCAGGGCTTCCTTCATGCACCACGTCCCCAGCATCTCTGCTGCAGAAGAGCAGAAAAACCAACATGGATCTTCTTTTGGAACTCCACCTTCACACCTCTGCTTTAGTGGGCCAACCATGAACACTGCAGCAGGGAGGAGACATACTAAGCCCTGGGCCCTCTTAATATCTTCTGCCTCATTGCAGAGGACAATGGAGACAGGATTGCTACCTCAAAAGGTCTTCTTCCAGTTCTTCCAACCCAGCACTGGCAGCCAACCCCAGCAGCTAGAAACCCTGTGTGATGCCTGTGGACATGAGCTCTTTCCAGGTGTCACGACAGTACTATAACTCCAAGTACACGCAACACAAACATCACCATACAATTGCCATTGGTGCACTCTTGTTCTCTACCATACCAGTTTTCTTCTCTGCTTTATGCTTCTCTGCAGAGCTGGTGCCAGATGTGCAGCCTTGCTGCAGTGCTGCCCTCAGCCATGCTGAGGCCATTCTCCCAAGGCAGGGCCAACAAATGCTGCTCCACGTTCTCTTGGGAGGACTGACACTGGCTCTAGAAGCACACTACAGGCTCTCCCTTGCCAACTCTGCTGTCCCGAACTAAACACACTTCTTCCAGTTTCAAGGAAGGTTTATGGAAAAAAAGAGAAAAGGAGAGAGAGTGAGAGGGCAAGATAGACCACAGCAGATTTTGCTTGGCTAGAAGGTTCCAGCATGCAATTGCAGGAGTCACAGAGCTAACTGGGCTCTAGTGGAGTGCAGGGATGGCTTCCACTCACTTAGCACAAAGGGTTCATCCATCCATGAAGAGAGGTGTAGTGGAAAGGAAAGTAAGAGCACACCCACCCTGGGCACTGGGACACACCACACCAATGGTCTCTGCCTGCTTGTTCTTAGTGCCAACATATCCACTCCATTAAAAATATACCATATACTCCTGGTAGCTGTCCTGTGCATGGAGAAGCTGTGTAAATCATTCAGGAGTGGTTTCTCAGTTTGGGTTTCTTCCTACTGCTGAATCTTCTGATTCCTGCTTCATCAGAAATAACAGGACCACTACACCCAATTGCATTTTACACTCTGCATCCATAATAGATAGAAAATTGTTTGGGCAATTAGAGGATCTAGAAAATGAGTATAAAAATGTATATCTAGTATCTGCTTTGCAGTCTTTCCAAATGCTTCCACTTCTAGGATGCTTTTCAAGGTCTGTACCTGGTTAATGCTGAGATCAGAGAAGCAGCTTGCAAGCCAGCTGCTGAAGGGGACTCTATAGAAATTCATAGAACCACAGAGTAACACCATGGAAAGTACAGCAATAGCAGCAGAGCAGCAAGGTCTCAGGCTACAGTGAGCAAGACATGCACAAATGCAACAGCTGTAGGCACAGAAACAAAAGAAAAAGGCTGCTTACCTTTCAGAAGGCCTCAGGTACACAGGGATCTGCAGTGAGATACCCTCACCTCCACTGCCAACCCTTAAATAAGGTCTGGAAAGAGGTGGATCCTGGCTTAGGTCCATTCCTTGCTCCTGAGCTCCCCTGGGCCGGCCCTGCCTTCCCACCAGGTGCTCAATCACTGCTTCAAGCCATGACTTAACATTTCTGCTACACATAGAAACATAGAATCATATAATATCCCAGGCTGGAAGGAACCCACAACGATGTTTGAGTAAAATGCTAAGAAAAGCATGTCCTAAACACAACTGGGGCTGATCCTGGCCAAGGCAGATATGCCTGCAGGATTTGGGATATTTAGAACTGAGTATTTCGGGTAGTCAGATCCTTCCCAGAGCCACAGGGCTGCCATCCAGCTTTTTCCTGGGTCACCTCTCAGAGGCCATGGTGAAATCCACGTGTGGTTCTCTGGTGGGCTGTGATGGGAACAGGCAGCTCGCCGTCGTGTCCCACCTCCAAGGAGACACAACTGCTTGTGCAGACGTTTGGTTTCATGGTTTCTCTCTGTGAAACGTGAAGAATCTAACAAGGTGTGCAGGTGAAAATTCTAATAGCTAGCTTGTCATTTTAGACACTCAGAAGTGGATCTATGACCTCATAATAACAGGGCAGAGAGTTAAGAATCTATGGTTGGTTTTCTTATAATCCACTTCTCCTTTCAGGCTTTTTTCATGTGGTTTTTGGTTTCCAGTGTCCCCACAAGGCCCGGAATCAGATTTTTATGTCTTCAGCAGAGATTCTGACACAGTCGTGCAGAAAGCCCAGCCTGCAACCAGCCATGCCTTCGTCAGAGTTCTGCTCTATTTTAAGGAATCATCATTCCAGAACAGATATTTTCCAAAAAAAGAAATTGCACGGGGTGCTGTGCAAGAGGGCTGGATCGTAAGGGTGGGAAACTCCAGAGAGATTCTCAGCTTCAGCTTCTCTGAAATCGGTGGATATGTGATGTGTGAGCAAGAGGAGAGTCAAGGCCATCTTCGTGCCTAACAAGGGCTGTGCTGAGCTGATCAGAGTCGCTTCCCTGAGCAGGCAGGCAGGGTGCTGTCCCTTTGGATTTGTTAAAGAACAGGGATGCTTTGAGGATGGACAGATAATGCCATTAGCTGTAGAAATCATCTGTGCTTGCCTAAGAATACCTTCCTCTGAGGAGCAATTAGCAAGAAAATGCTAAACAGTCTGTTTTGTGTTACATGATCATTAGTTAGAACAAGGCTTAACAAGGCATGTAAATGACACTGCAAAGAACTGACAGCTCTCTGCTGCATCAAAGCTGCCACAGCTAAGAGAAGCCTTCCCACAATGTTAAAAGCACACTGCAAGACTTTTGTGAGACAAGTGACATTGTTCTGTATCTCACTGAATTTCTAATAAGCCATCAGCACTTTAGCATGGAGCAGTTCTTGGAGCTTACCCCAAATATTTGCTCCGTGAGCTGACTTGTCAACATCTAGTGGAAGTAAGTCACCAATGAGCAAAGAAAATATCTGTAGGAGCATTGGAAAGTAGTTTCACAATAACTACGATTACCTTGTTTTTGACCAACAACCACTCTTTAAGAAAACAAAACAATAAAGTACTATTTTAACAGTAAGTCTATATTAAATGAGCTTCAAAGTTGGACAACACAATTTGGGAAGAATGGTGAAAGTGAGAAACAATCAACCCAAGGCAGCAATGCACACGTGGAAAGACAAAAACCCAGCTGTCTCATCCATTCAAAGTCTTCCCTAACGTTCTCAGCAGTCTCCCTGCCAGTTGTGCTTCACTGGTAACTGAACTATCTGCACAAGCTGCTGCAGATTGTACTTTCTGGCTGGAGCACTGGGAGGCTGATTTCACAGTGCCGTGTTGGCGAAGCCCACCTGAGTGGCACACAGAGGCAAAGTGCCACTCAGGTGTTCAGCAGCACGTCCTCGAGTTCAAAGCAATGCTGTGGGTTAGGCCTGGAATAGAATCCCAGTTCTGTGATCTAGAAAGATGCACAGTGGATCTTGTGGGTGATTTCCATCATCTTAACAAGAGGTGTGCCCCATAGGGGGCTTTCTCAAGGAAAAGATTTATTACAGAATCATTAGGGTTAGAAAAGGCCTTGAAGATCCAGTCTGATCATCATCACCTAATCCAACCATCAGGTGTAAAAGTTCTGCTTGATGAAGACTGAGATTCTCTTGCAACAAAGCATGAACTGCTGCAAACCAAGGATCCTCCTGTGTTTCAGCAGTGCAGTTCAAACTCAGCTGGGAAGAGTCGGTTTGCGGGCATCTCCTCCTTCCCAAAGGCACCAGCTGCAGAGAAGAAGAAGAGTTTATACAGAGGACTCAACCCAAGATGCCACTAACTGAGCCTCCTGTCAGTGAAGGGTTTGGAGCACAGTCTTATGGGGGACTGGCAGAGTGAATGGGATGTTCAGTCTGGAGCAGAGGAGGCTCAGGGAAAACCTCATTGCTCTCTATACCTACCTGAAAGGAGGTTGTGGCAAGGGGGGATTGGCCTCTGCTCCTGGGTAACAGCAATAGGATGGAAGGTTATGGCCTCACGTTACACCAGGGGATGGTCAGATTGGATATTAGGAAACGTTTATTTTCAGAAGGAGTGGTGATGCATTGGCACAGGCTGCCCATAGAGGTGGTGGGATCACCAACCCTGGAGGTGTTTCAGGAGGTGGCACTGAGGGACATGTCAGTGGGCAGTACTGGTGGTAAATGGACTGTTGGACTGGATCATCTTAGAGGTCTTTTCCAACCTTACAGATTCTGTGATTCTGTAATTTTGAGTGGTGTTTCCCCAGATTACAATGATTCGGGGTTGCTCTGGTCACCTGCTGCAACAGTTGGGAGCGTATGGAGAGGTTTCTTCTCAGCCTTGTCAGTATCTGCATTCTCATCTCATCCAGAGAGCATGTGCTGTCTCTTCCTCAGCAGTCTTGTTTGCTCCAAGTGCCTCCACGTGGGAGGAGATCTGGACACCTCTTGGCCCCATAGAGCACCATCAGAGCCACTCCAAGAACCCCTCCTCACAATCACAGCCCACCTTCAATACACACTGAGTACAGCCTCCACTTGCTTTATTCCACCTCCTTCACCTCAGCCTGTGTGGAAAGGGCCAGAATAAGTCATTTCCAGTGGCTTATATTAATTTTTTTTCTGGGGAGGAGGATTCAAAGCTGCTTCCCAAAGAATAAAATCTATTTGCCTCTCAAGTAGCAGAGAGAGTCTTTGCTGAGCTGCCACTAGCACAGCATGTAAATTACAGAGAGGAACATCCATGGCAGCACAGCTGTCTCCCTGGGAGGGTGGAAAAGAGCTCTGAATCATCAGCTGGAAGCAATTCTCTTTTTCCAGTGCCTTTGCTAACTTCAGTCCTTAAGCTGAGTGGTAGAGCAAATCCGGCTGTAGAGGCTTTGTTGTTGGTGCAGATGGTCCTTCTGCCCCAGATGGTAATCTTGAGAGGAAGCACAAGAGAAAACCTTGCTGCTGTTAGCTGCTGGCACCCACTTTCAATCTGAGTTGGGCTACTAGGCTGGCTTTATTTTGTTTATTTTAGAGGGTTACCTGAATATTCAGAAGTAGTCGAGTCCATCAGGAGCAGGAGGATGATCTGTCCCTCTGTATATCAAAGAGATTAGATTTATGCAGAAAACAAATACATAAAGATAGGTGAGATTAACTCCACCTGCTTCAGGTGGTGTGAGGAATAGCCATGAAAAGAATCACGCAGCCATGTGATAAACCTGTATAAAAATGATATATCAGATCACAACACTTGCTTTTTCTGGCCTTGGAGAGATAAGCCACAAAGGCTGAATGTATTTCATGGTGTTTCCTCCTTAATCAGGTAGGAAAAAGAGCTGATGCATTTCAGTAGATCTGGGATAGTAGTGCTCAGAATATCATTCTTTCGCACACACTCTCAAGCCCTAATCTGTGTTGGAGCCTCACTCCCACAAAACTTTCTGATTCACTCCACTGCCAGTGGGGTGTGAATATTTTCTATGCAGTGCAAATGTTTTCCTGCAATAAGCCCATCCTTTTCTCTGACAGAGGGTAAAAAAGAGAGGATCAGCTCAAATTAAATGTCAAACCCTAGAGTATCTCACTCTGAAACCAAAGTGGCTTTAGTCCAAAAACCATCAGGCTGTGAGCTTTGTAGAGAAGGAAATGAAAATGGGGTATGGCTGTGATTCCTTCCCATATGCTCTAATTCCATTAGGCATTTAATTCTGATCAGATGGGAGATCCAGGTGCCGTATCATCCTACATAGTGCAGACAAGCAGAGTTAGATCTAACCAGCCTGTGCTGAATTGAATGACCACTTGAACCAGGGCAGCTGGGGCACTTCCTGATCCCTGTGGCTGCTCCATGGGCATTTTTTTTCAGGACAGCCTTATTATTTAAATAGAAATTGAATTAGAGCTATAGAAATAGAGTGGAATAGTTCAGTTGGAAGGAATCTACAAAGATCATCAGGTCTAACCGCTAGGCTACTTTGGGGCTGACCCAAAGCTAATATCCATTGTTAAGAGCAAAATCCAAATGCCTTTTAATCACAGAAAGGCATGGTGTGTCAACTACCTTGCTAGGAAGTACAAAGTGTGATTCCTCAGGCATTGTGGGTCCTCATTACAACAGCCCTGTCCCTCACATTGATCAATAATGCTTTATTTATAAAGGCAATACAGCAGGTATCTGTGGGTGTCCAATGGCCTCGTTTTGATCTACAGGAAGGTGTTCTTAATGCAGAGGTGAACAAGCAAATGTTCAGTGATGTAGAAGAGGGATCTCTGTCAATCTATCTGCTGCCCTTGGAGACAGCTATGGTTTGAACCAAGCTGTCCTCACAAATGTTATGCATCAGCTCACTTTATTGGAGGAAAACATATAAAGTACCAATAATAGAACAGCCATTGATCTTTTCCAGAGGCTGTGTCACCACAGATTTTTAGGACATTCCCAGTAACTGAGTTAGCACACCAGCCCAGATCTTAGTCCCACTGCACAGGACAGTGTGCACCCGTGGGGCCCTGGCTGTATCCCACCAGCTCTGTCCTCACTGCACACCTGGCAGGGCCCCATTTGCTGATCTCTGAGAACCTAGCCTCCTTTTATAATTACTGCTAAAAACAGACCACACACACAGTTAGTGGTGCCAGCGTGTCATGGAATCATAGAATTGCTCAGGTTGGAAAACAACCCCAAGATCATCAAGTCCAACCTCAGCCTAACCATCCTACCCTAACAACCCACTGCTAAATCATGTCCCTGGAAACTGCCATCTTTAAGCCTCTTTGGCTGAGATATCTGTGGGTCCAAGTCCAAAGGTTAAAATAGAAGCTTGAATCGTCCTCTTTAAATATAGAAAAACTGAAGCGTAAGAGGACGTAGTGCAGTCATAAACGTCAGCATGAGAGACTTGTGTTGTGAAAGACACGATAGCGTAGGATTATTATGTGATAAAAGAAGACATGCGTGCCATTTAATGGCCCAGAGAGCACTTGGTGGCATCTGCAGGATCCACTGCTTTAGAGAAATGGGGTTCTCTCCTCCACCTGACTTAAAATCTCTCCCTATTCTTAGAACTCATGAGCAGATGTCTGAGAGGAGAGGTGGGATTTTCACCTCTTTGTGAAACACGACTGCAAATAGAAATGTGCACTTGGTAGACATGGGGCTGTCCTTGTTTTATCCTGAGAGGAGTCAGTTGGTGGGAGATCAACAGCGCTTTAATGCGGGAGAATTTTTGCAGCATCCAGTTCTGAATCAAATGTTCCTCAGAACTCGTTTATCCTTCCTCTATAGTTTTGCAGTCTTCTTCCCGCTGTTAAATGGAAAGATGAAGATGACTGCATCGTTTACAGTAAAAATACATTGACCTTAAGCTTCCAATTATACAAAAACCAATTTACAGAAGTGTTGTATTTTAATTGCTCTTCACCATGCCAGGAAAAAAAAGAGAAATCAATTTTAAACGTTGGTTCTAGCCACAATTTTCTACAGTGGGAGAAGTGCATGCCAACCTTTTGTCAAGTGTGCTAAGTTTCATGGAGAGAGAGCTGTAGATAACCATCAGTGACACTGTATGACACAGCTGTGTGGAGAGGCTTTTGGCACAAAAAGAGCCAGGAATGCAATCTTTTTGGGAAGGATTATCAGGGGAAAAAAAGCACGCAGAAAGCAACATCCATCACAGCTTTGTATTGCTCGCAATGAAACCACTTAGGACTTCAAAACACTTGAATGGCCAATTTATTATGGTTCTCCTTGTTATTTGCTTGTGAATTGCAGAATTACAGAATAATGTAGGTTGTGAGAGATCTCTAGATGCCATCTGGTCCAACCAGCTTGCCTAAAGTAGGTTGTAACCTTTGAAGTTGGATTAATTTGGAAATTAAATCAAGTTATTAAGAACTTGCATGCCAGATATCTTCAAGAATGGAGTCTCCACAACTGGAAGAGAAGCCCAGCAACTCCCAGCATGAAAACATTTATTTCTGATATCGGTATTTAGAAACCTGGAGACGATTATCCCCAAAGGACTGGACCTTCACAAGGCACTTGCAGTTGTTACTGACATCATTTCTTTTCATGTTTTGGAGCCTTTTTTTCAGCACAAACCAGATGGCATACATCCAAATTATTAGTGTCAGCTTTTTTGGGGCAGTGCATGTTAGCTGGCACTTCTTGCTGTGTTCTCTGGAGATGCTTGATATAGACCCGAGTCCATGTGCTATGACTCACTCATTAAAAGAGGCTGGGAGAGCTGTTACTTCTAGCTGCTTTCTAAGCTCCTTCACTTTAATTTATTGTATGTGCCTGTGAGCTCATTTATATACAACACAAGTGATCTTTGATATGATTCCTGAACGCTTGTCTGTAAAGAGGGAGACCAAGAAGTCATTGAGGAGCTCAGCCTTCTCCCTGACCTTTGTTACCAGGTGCACCACCCACATTTTCCCCAGTCTTCCTCTTGTTGTTGATGTACCTGGGAAGCCTTTCTAGTTGCTCTTCACACCCCTCATTCGATTCAGTTCCACGTGGGGTTTGGCTTTTTTAAGCCCATCCCTTCTGTTAGGCCATATCTCTTCCCGGGTTGCCTAATCCTGCTTCCGCCTCATGTGCTTCTTTTAATGTCTGAGCCCAGGTTTTCTACTGCCTTTCCTAGATTTTCTTCTTTTTGGGATTGACCTTTCTTGAGCTTGGAGGAGATTATCCTCAAATATCAACCCTGAATCTCAACCATATGTCTGGAATTCCCTTTTGTACAAGGACGTATTCTATGGGATTCTTCTAAGCAGATTCCTGAAGAGGCAGAATTGTTTAGCTGAAAACCAGAGCTGTGGCCTTTCTTTTTTGTTCTGCTTCTTCCACACTGGATCCTAAACTCCATCATCCCATGGTCACTGCAGCCAAGGCTGCTTTTACCTCCACACCCCTGACCATTTCTTCCATGTTTGATCTCATCCAGCAAAGCACTTATCCTTGTTGCTTCTTCTAGCCCCTGTACCAGGATGCTGTTAAAATGCACTCTATCCTGCTGGCAGATATGGTGTTGTACACATCCCCTGTTAGGACCATGGCCTGTGAACATGAAGCTTCTTCTAGTAGCTTAGGAAGGCTTTATCTACTGCATCTTCTCAATCAAATGATACCCATAATGAGAGCAACTGTGTGGACAACCAACTACCCACAAATCCTAACTTATAAACCCTCAACTGCTGAACTGCCCCAGGCACAGCTCCCTGAATACCCATTATTCTCTCATATAAAGGGCAACTCCTCCTTGGTGTTCTTTCCCATCCTTATGGAGTCACACTTACTCCAGTCAACCTGCCATGTTTCCATGACCCCAATGAAGACACAGTTCTGTAACGACAGATTCCTAACTCCTTCTCTTTGTTCCCTATGCTGCATATATTGACGTAGAGGCATTTCAGAGAGGCACCCAACCATACTCATTCCCTAGTACAGGACTGAGAACCTTATTTATAGACCTTCGTGATGTGTAGCCATCTTTTATAGAAGTAAAACATTTGGTTGATATTGATTCTTTCTGGGTTGAAATAAACCAGTAGCCCTTTTCCCTCAGAAAACTCTGACAAAAATCATAATAATAATACTGGTATGCTGAATTTCTTTAATTAAAACCAGGTATTTTCAAGCCTAAGCCTTGTCCAAGTTCACAGCCAGAAAATCAACTCAGCAGTTTAGGAACTTTGTGTACTCTGTGAACTACATCTCTGTGCTCAGGAGTGATGGAGCAAGTTATTTTAACAAAGCAACGTGTGGCAAGGAGAGCAGGAAGATGAGCATTGTTCTCAGTGAGAAGCAGTTGCTCATCTCCAAAAAATAGAGCTGTATTATTTAAAGCCATCTTTTCTGATCTTCTCTATATGAAGGTGTTCTTTCTGGGTTCAATTTTTCAACCACACTGTCCAAAATTTTGCCTGATGAGATTTAGGTGATGCTTGTTCTTAGTGGGTTACACGGGGTCAGATGCAGACAAGTTTTTGGGGTTGGATCTTGTGCTGTGGGATGCAGCCTCCATTGGAATGCTAGAATGAGAACAGAATAACAGAATCATAGAATCCTTAAGGTTGGAAAAGACCTCTAAGATCATCTAGTCCAACCATCCACCTCCCACCACCATTGCCCACTATGTCTAGAAGAGAGGATTTTGTAGTGCATATTATATTTGTCATTTAGTATGCGAGCACATACAGAAAAAGCAGTTAACACATGACACATTTAGGTTTTCTATACACAGAGCAGATGAACTTTGTTACCCACACATAAATATAGATCCAAATGCTGCATCATAGATTTTTTTTTTCTGCTAGAAATCTGCTCTGCGAGACTTAACAATTGCTGGCACTTAGGAAGATTTCTACAGACAAATGCATCTCTTGGGAACCAATGGATGCCTTTGGTCTGTGAATGGGGCTTTATCCCTCTGCAGTGCTTTGGTTTCCCTCATTCAAAGTAAACCTGCCCCAGAGGGGCTCAGTGACTCCACCCTGGGTGGTTATGATGTGGAGGTAGAAATGGTAAATTTGGCAGCAGGTAATTATGAGCAGTTGTTTGGTGCACAGGAGCAACACACCTCAACGTGCAGCACTTTGCACTGCTTCAGGAAATGGAAACTTTCCCACACCAAAACCCTCCTGGAATCTCTAGGTGCAATGATGTGCATCCCATGGGCTCACGCTGCACATTTCTCCTTTTAGAGATCGTCCTGCTTTCAAGCTTCAGCACAAAGGTTTGATTGGGCACAGCAACACTTGGGAAAGTAGATTACCACACCTGTTTCTGAACCATCTGCCCCTCCACTGGGGGAGCACGGGCATTCCAGTTCCGCCAGCAAGGAAAAATAGAAACATTTATTTTGGAACCAGTGAAGAATTGTTTGATCTGAAACACAGTGTTTGCTTTCCAGGTATCGGGGATGGGAAGGGACTACCTCCTTCTCTCTGTCCCTCTTTTCTCCTTGGTGGCAAGAGTGAGCTGGGTTTGGGGCAGGTCTTTCATGGCCTTTAGGAGCCCATGGCCACTGTGCTCACTCTACTCTCCATATACTTCCAAGATCCCACGCTTTCTTTATGCTTCCTTCTTTTCAAGACCAGGTTGGACGGCGCCCTGGGCAACTTGGCCTGGTACCAGATCTGGAGGTTGGTGGCCCTTCCTGTGGTTGGAACTTGATGATCCTTGGGTCCCTTCCAACCCAAGCTGTTCTGTGATTCTACGATTCCTCATTTTGGTATCTAAAAGCAGCCGCCTGCCTTCCAGACAACTGGACCAGGAAAGGTGTAGGCAAGCTGTTGCACCTTGTTATCTTCCTGTTGTTGGAGTGCAGGTCATCTCCTGCTGTGCTGTTTCAATACAAAAGGTGCATCATTTACCAACTGGATCCCTTTGTTATCAGTACAACACTTCATCTTTTCATCCTTGCCCTGGAGTTTCTTCTTGTGCTTTCATATGCAGGAATCTCCATTCCTACAGACCAAGCTGGATATTTCTATCACAAATCACTAAATCAGCATGTATTTCACAGCTGTCCAGACCCATCTTTTTCACTGTCTTGCTTTGACTCATCATGAAAGGGCAAAAGCCTCGTGCCTGGGTTGGAAAGGATGTTGTCAGGAGGTCCTCAGAGAATTTTTGCTATTTGAGTCAAAGCAGCCTTTACCCTTTACTGTCAGAGTATCTCACATTTCTAATAGATGATGACAACTGATTTCCAAGCACTTGGTCCTGGAGAAATTATTTGTACATTCCAGCAAGTTTTGCCTTCCTCTAAGTAAAAAGCAATGCTGTAATCTGTCCGATGCATTCCCATCATTTCTGCCAAGTTTCTTCTTTTAAAGCTTCAGCATGGAGCCTGTGTTTCACACCTCAAAAATTAGAAATCAGCTTTGAGACAAGGCAGACCCACTGACTCTTCTTACCCACACTGGTCGTGTAGTAAACATCGAGCAGGTATGCAGAGAGCACTTTGATATCAAAGTTCTTCCAGCGAGATAAAAGCACCAGTTGTGCCCAGCTTTGCAATCCTGAGCACCACTGCTGGTCTCAGGAGTTGTTCCAGGGGCTGTGGTGTTGTTGTCAGTGCTTCCCTCAATAAAGAACACAACAAAACCATCACTGGTGCTGGAAAAGCAGAAAAGAAAAGGCTCCTCCAGGCATCTTTGTATATCTCTGCCATTTAAATTAGTTGCAATATGTATTACCTGCAGCATAGCTTTGCAAAACTGATGTCTTACGTAACCCCTGTCTCCATCAGCAAATAGCTCTAGTCTTTCCTGGAAGAGAAAGACCTCCATGCATGCAAACTTTTGTACAGCATCCTCACTAAGTCAAAGTATTGCACCCGACTCTCAGAAAACAAAATCCTTGCTTGATGGTGCTCCTGGGGGCTGATATTTTGTGGATATTGGGACTCTTCAACCATATTCACTGGAGTTCTCAAATGGTTTAATTCAGAGATACTGCAGATTTTCCAGGAAAGGATTCCTCATCTGGAACATTTTGCTAATAATAAATGCAGTTGAATGTATAATATTCAATTTGGGCTATGGTTTGTAGAGTGAAAAATCACAGATTTCGGCTTGGATGTGTGAAAGGTTTGGGCGAGTGGCCAAGTAGATGAAGTGACCTCTGCAGTGGTCTCAGTGCCCTAAGAGCTACGACTGTCTCTGTCAGCCTCTTCTGTCCTAAATTATCCTGCAATCCACCGAGCAATCCTTTATGGTTGGTAAAATAAACCTTCAGATGTTTTTTGCTAAGGTTTCAAATGCTATCCAGCATTTGCAGCAGCCAAGTACTCATCAAAGCCAATGAGAGCTTTTGGTGAGTATCAGAAAAACGGGAACACTGAAACCTTGCAGGCAGAAAAAGCTAAAGGACACAGAATGCAAAACACGAGTGCTCAACTCAGAATGTACTGTACTCTTTTCATATGAAGTAGCACTCAGAACCACTCTTACACAGCATTTTCCATGCAACTGGAGCAACTGTCAGCATTTCTGGACCTCTTATTACTTATCCTTGAGGCAGTCCTGGTCCTTGAGCTCAAAGCAGCATATGATGCTGCAGACAAGACAGCCACCACCCAAGATGCTGCCTCCATCTGCACTGACACAAAGGAGATCCCCGCCTGTCACTGGGAGTCTGAGAGGTGAATCACATCACAAATCACAAATCCCAGCACTTCCAGGCCTTGGCACATCCTTCAGTCAAATGTTTCCATAAAGGCTGCATTGCTAATCATTTCATCCTGAAATCCTACCTGAGTAATAATAGATATTGTCAGGAAAAGGAGAAACCAATTCAACCAACTACTGCAGATGATGGGAAGAGACCTCTGCTGCCCCACATGTGAGAGAAGAGAGCCTGTCTCAGTGAGGATCACAGACCAGGACCTGAATCCCTTCAGAACTGCACTGATCAGCTCTGGAGCTGCTGTCACTTCTCAGAAGAAGAGGCACAGTAAGGAAATGCTCTTGTAGTGAGACTCCTCATATTACTGTCCCTGATGAACCACCAAGAAATCAGTGCATGTACACCACCACCCCTGATGAAATGTGGGGCTCAATTATGCTTACTTGCTGTGGCTTTGCTTTTATCAAACAGCTACATTTGACATAAGGGCACGCATGACCATCTTCCTCATCTGGTTGCTCAGCCCTGCTGCATTTCAGAACACACTGAGTTCCATTACATGGGATCACTGCAGCGCAGAGCAGTGCATATGTACAGCATGAGGCACCTGGAGATGGTGCAGAACAGGGCTGGGTGACAAAAGAAGCATCTTTCAGCACTGGGGTGAGGAGCTGACAATCAGGATGTGTGCCACTGTGGCTGATACCATTTCATGGCCAACATGGGCAGTCTGCTGAAGTACAGCAAAGACGTGTGGCACAAAGTGCACTCTTTAATTCATATTCCTATTTTGAGGCGAAGGCAGAAATACCTCACTCAGGTCTTTAGCAGGAGCAGAAGGCCTCTGAGACCCATTCAGTCTCCATTCAGTTGACTTGCACTGTTTTGCAGCCTGCAGTCCCAACTTGTGTCTTACACCATTTTTATTACCTTCATCTTGGCTTGAAAGCGTTGTTTTCAACAGCTTTCCTAAACACGCAAAAATAAATTCAGCAGTTTTCCTGCTGCTCCTTGGGTCTCTTCTCCATCAACAGCACATCACGGGCACCACGCTGTGGGCTCCTGACACAAGGTGGTCTCACAAACAAGGTGAGAGGACTCACTGGTGACGCAGAACCGCTGACAGTGATCCCAGGGAGACGTGCTGAGAAACACTGCCAGAGCACATCGCAACACAGAGTGACAGCTGATGGAAACACCAGTTGAATTTAATTGGCAACGGACGCAGAAGTGACAGTTCTGAAGATCTGCAATGGGGTGAAACTATTCACATGTAGCAGGAGGGGGTGGAGGGCAGTTTGCTGCAGAAATAGTGTCTTTGAGCTGTAGCTCAATTTCAAATGTTGGAGTTGCTGGCAGGAACAGATAACTGCTACGTGCATGAGCACACACCTTTGCTGGGTGGAGTTCTGGTACTGCTGTTTCAAATGGATAAAAGGTCTTTGAAAGGAAGGGCAAGGGATGATCTGTTAAGAAGTAGGTTTGCAGTGAGAGAAGACATCAGACCATCACAGAATCATTCAGGTTGAAAAAGACCTCTAGGATCATCCAGTCCAAATATCCTCCTCTCACCAACGCTGCCCACTAAGCCATGTCCCCAAGGAGTCACCAGGTTGGAAGAAAAATTAATAGAAGACCAAAAGAAGACAAAAAGGAGCCAGTTAGTTCCCTCCTTGCAATCCACAGACTAGAAGAGGCTTTTCAGTAATGTTGTTTAGTAATGAGCTTAAAATCAGAAACAGAGTGCTTTGCCAATTTAATTGTAGAACTTATCATTAAGAAAGAACTGATCATTATCATAATAAACTGTGGATGAATTTGGTCCACATTCTTGTAGCACTGACTGCCAGAAGTGTGGAAAGGATGCAAGGATGAGATTACTCCCTATGTGCTCTGTTTCTTGTACTTCTTCCCTACCTATGGGATTATTGTCTCTTCCAAAGATGGTTTATTAGCTAGCAGACCTCAATGCCCCTTTCATCTTCTTGCATTCAGCTTCTTGCTGCTGGGCCCTGAAGTAGCCCCTCTTCTTCCCAGGTGGGAATGAAGGTTGCATGGCACCTGGATAACTGCTGCCCAACTTGTGCACTTCCACGTATCACAGCCAGGTGGGAGGCAGCAAATTTGCTGAGCAACACAGATGGCATTCTTCAGCTTCCAAGTCACCTTTGTTTCCTTGGGATAGATGCAAATATTAACTCTTGCAGGAACCTTGCAAGGAACCACTTATGGTGTATTCAGGAAAGCAACTCAGGCAGCCAAAAAAAGAGTGATGGAGCAGCTCCTCTGCTGGTAAAGTAGCAAGAAGTGAAGAGCCAGTGAAGAGCCACGTGCTCACAGAATACAGCACAGATCTGCTGAGCATTGCAACCAATGCAGACAAGTAACTCCCTGCAGGCAACCAAAGGACAATCCCAGAGGAAGTGCCAAAAATGAGCAGAACCCAACTGGGACTCAGCCCAGGAGGTTAACGTGCACCTGCCCACTGTGTCTTCCAAGAGCTTGCAAGGTAGGCTTTCTGAGAAATGCATCATTGTTTGCTATGCCCTGCTGTGTTTGTATGAGTGGAAGAGTGAGGTTCTGGCTGAAAGGCTAGAAGGGTGTTTGCTGTGGGGCAGCCAAGTCACTCCAAGCTGTCCTGAAGGCAAACTACAGAGCTATTATCCAGTCACAAAGTACCATCTTCCTCCAGTCTGACAGCAGAATACAAGTTGTATTGAACGAAATGAACAGGCAGCATCTCAGAGAATACAGGGGTAGCAGATACTGGAGTTTCTAAAATTTGTCTGACAGCATCTCCAGCCCTGGCTTTTATCAGCTGGATGGAGGCAAGGCTTTTGGCTGAAACATTGGGCACTTTTTTTCTCCTTAAAATCTGTCTTGCTGGCATTCTGTGGGCAAACAGAATTCAATATAGTTATATCTGATCCTTCCACTTGCAGGAATGGACTTAGTCTCTTCCTCCAACAGGAAATGAAAGAGAACATTTTGAGGCGGAAAGATGAAGGCCAGACCATGAACAAGATCAGAGACAAGATGTAACCATGAGCAGAGACGGGTAGAAAAATGTCATCCAGCAATTAGCAAACAGCAAGAACTCCTTTGTGCCTCGTGTTTTGAAAGAGCAGCCACAATCCTAGGAGCATCACGTCCCTGAACCAGAAAAGGGAGAGAGCAGCAGCTGGATCACAGCTCTTCTTTAGGGTACGTTAGGTTGGCAGAGAAAGGCTGAGCTAACTAAGCTGGAACAAAGCATGACTCAAACCAAACGGATCTGTAGCTCATAGATGGATTCACCTTGGAAATCAAATTTGCCCTGCCATGAGATCAGTGAATGCCCCAAACAGCCTCACCACAGGACTGGCAGGAATAAACAGCACTGCTGGATCAAATTTGATGAATAATAGGATGATGTGACTTTGGTCAGCTGTGAGCTCTGAGTGCTTGGTCACAGAGATCTCTTCACACCATTGCTTCTGATTGGAGACCTGATAGACAGATTCCATAAGTGCCCTCAAAAGATGCCATGACTGCTGGTGGTGGTGTCAGGATGCTTGGGAAATTTCTTGTGGGCCCTGTTTCTTTTGTGTCCTATTTCTTCTGTGCCATTCTAGATATCAGCCACAGTTTAGTGAATTACACTGGGTAAATGGACAAAATATATATGTTTAAATGACCAGACATGGCTAACATCTTCAAATTTGAAGTTTGAATTGTGTTTAAAAAAAAGAGAGAGAGAAAATTGGCAGACAGTTTTCCAGTGGACCTATTAAAGCTTTGATTTGCTTTGCTACAGTTCCAGTACCTTTAAGCACTGTCCCTTTCACAACATCTCTAGGCTGATGCTGATTATTTTGACTGCAGGAAAAAGGATGATGGACCCAACCAGCACCCAGTGTTACCCATTCTCCTTTCTTCAGCCACCTGTGGGACCCACAGATCAAAAAACAATCTGAGACTTCTCTTTAACTTCTTGGTTGTATGGAGAGCCAGAATCAAGAGAAGTGCTACTGCAAAGACTTTTTAATGGTGGTACAAAGAAGAACCCAAAGGCAATCTGAGAGCACTGAGGGCTACTGAAGGTAGCCACTAGTTACAGGGAGGAAAGTTCATTTGCTCCTATTCATTACAGTAGGGATTTCTGCTACTTGGGGGAAAAAATTATCACTTACATGTTTAAATCCAAATATTCTTTCCATTTGGCTAAGCACAATGGGCAAAGCTGGGAACTGAACACCCAGTTCTCTCCCAGCCCAAACCATTCTGTGATGCTATGATTACAGAGCATTTCATATTTTGTTGACTGTCAGCCACCCAGATCTCCTGCAGAATACTGATGTTATCCAGCAGGGACAGAACTTTGGTGCTCCCAAACAAAGACCTGATTTTTGAAGAAAGGTTACAGAAAAGTTCAGCTTGAAAATGCTGATATCAAAGATCTGCAGCAAGAAGGATACCAGACACCCTGCAAATCACTTCTACTACAAGATGAGGACCTGCTTGCTTTTTCTGAGTTGGTGAAAAGAACTGCCATGAAAGTATCTATAATGGGAAAAATATTGACAGAAATGTCTGCTAAAACAACAACAGAAGAAAATACCTGCCAGGCTGGCAACTGCAGACAGAAGCATCCTTGACATGCACACCTGGACACCTGAAAGTGCAGCTGGGTTCTTAAGAGCCTGAAGATATCACCAATAAAGGCAAAACAAACAACTGCAGCAAAAACTTATTGCCTGAGGGACAGAAGATAGGCTGGGGAAGTAACTTTTTGTCTGAGATAATTGGAAATGCCATCATCTATTGGTTGTCTCAGAGACAGCTTCTGTTAGCTGCTGTAAGAGATTCCATCCTTCACCTTATGTCTCCATGAGCTATAATTGGCTTGTTTTCTACCCAGAATGGAGCCTGGCTCTCTGAGATTTCACTGCACTTCATGAACTTTTCCTTCCTACAGAATTTGCTGAACAATTGGGAGTTTTTCCTAGGGTTGCTTGGCTGATTCTGAACTCCATGGTTTGGATTAGCTCTGATGTGAGATGTTCATTATTCATTTGGTGCCAGCCCTCAGCTCACTATGGCACACCAATCTCTCTGAGATCTGGTTTATCAATTAAAGACCAGTGCTTTGGAATTAGTCACAGATATTCCAAAACCAAGCAATTATTTCTGGTCAAGTGTAATATGTATATATTATATATGTAACTTTGCAGAATATATATATACACAGATATGTAGAATATATATACATATATTGATTCTACAAAGAGTTCACTTCATCTTTATCATCCTTTTCAACACGCCTCTGATGAATTTCTGCCATCCAGCCTTACCAAGGAGAATATAAATAAACTAAGCTCTAATTTGAATACAGTGATCTAACTACCCATTTTTAATTCATTTGAAGCCCAAGAACTGTCCCCAGAACAGTGTGTTCCTGGCTTTTTTCTCCTGACAGCAAAGACATCTGAAGGAACACTGATCTGCAGGTTTCTAGGACCCCTTATTTCTTCTTACCTTGGGAGCTCCAGTGAACCCAGTTGGCATTTAGAGCTGCATTGATAAAATCATTTTGGATGAACAAGAAGACAGAAAAAGAAAACTGGAGCCCTCACATGGACTGAAACACTCTCACTGCCTGTAAGGCTCATTCATTAATTACTGGAAGGAGTGCTGTGAGTACAAAGAGTCCAAAACGCTTTGCACAGGTGGGCGAGTCTCATGATGTGCTGGGAAGGGGGCTGATCCCTTGTTCTCTCTTGCTGAGAAAACAGAGAGGCATTTGGAGCCAAATCCAGAGCAAACTGCAGCGCTGGTGCCAGGAGACATCTGGCTTGCTAAGCACAACCACGGAGTTTTGCTGAGCACCGCCACGGAGTTATCAGGAATAGGTTTGTATGGCTAAGAGCTGCCACATGTGGTGGCATGTGCTCAAGGTAACCAGGAGACCCTTCCATGAAAACTACCTGTGAAAGTTCTCTACCTATGTCAGAAGACTTAAGATGTCACCCAAACCTTGGAGCAGAGCTCAGGCTTGGGCCTTACATCCCCTCTTAGATTGCTGCTTCTCCTCAATGACCTTTGTGTTGAGCTTTGCCATCTCAGTAACATCCCATAGGAGTAAGCCCCAATACAGCACTACAGCACTCATTATCCAGTATCATCATTGCATTTTTGTCACCACTTTCCTTTTCTGTCTTCATAAATAGGTTTTATCTCTGTCTTAGCTCTGTTGTCCCCACATCTGACTGCACCGCCTCTGGAATCTTACCAAATTTATGACATGGCTTAGAATACCCACATTTGGAAGGGTTTTGCAAGGATCACTGAGTCCAACTTCTGGCTCTATAGAGGACCATGTAAAAATTAAACCGTATGTCCAAGATCATTTTCCAGCTTGGTGCTGTGGCCACTGCCATGGGCAGCCTGTTCCATGGCCACCACCCTCTGAGGCAGAACCTTTCCCCAACCCCCACACTTGCAGTGAGTGGGGCTGCATTTGCTGGTGGCCGGGCACTGGCAGTGCTCCCCCACAGCTCAGTTCTGGAGCCAGCCCTGTTCAAGACTTTCATCAATGACCTGGATGTGGGAACGGAGGGCATCCTTACCAAGGTTGTTGATGATACTCAACTGGGAGATGCTGTTGCGTCTCCAGAGGTACGAGAGGACTTGCAGAGGGATCTAAATAGGCTAGAGCTGCCACAGCCTCACGTTGAGTACTGTATGCAGTTCTGGTCTCCACAATGTAAAAAGGATGCTGTAATGTGATGGAAAGTGCAGTAATAATGGCAGAGAAGCAAAGTCTCGAGCTGCAGCAAGTGAAGATGTGCTCAAATGCAACAGCTGTGGGCACAGAAACAAAAGAAAAAGGCTGCTTACCTTCAGAAGGCATCAGGTACACAGGGATCTCCAGCAAGATACCCTCACCTCCACTGCCAACTCTTATATGAGGTCTGGGAAGAGGTGGATCCTGGCTCAGGTCCATTGCATGCGCCTGAGCTCCCTGGGTTGGCCCTGTCTTCCCACCAGGTGCTCCATTACTGCTTCAAGCCATGATTTAGCATCTCTGCTACAGACACAAAGGTCTTTGACAGCATCCAGAGGAGCATAACAAAGCTGGTAACAGGGCTGAAGACATGACCTATGTAGAGAGGCTGAGAACACTTGGGTTGTCCAATCTGGAAGAGGAGGCCAAGAGGCCTCGTTGCTCCCTGCAGCTTCCTGAGGAGGTGCACAGGAAGCTGTTGGTGTCTTCTCCATACAACTGATGGCAGGACACGTGAGAAGAGCACAAGGGGATGTTCAGAAGGGACATTAGGAGAAAATTCTTCACCAGCAAACACTGGGGCAGGCTTCCTAATGAGGTGGTTGATGTCCCATGCCTGCCAGTGTTCAAGTGGCATTTGGGTAATGCCCTCAATGGTTTGCTTTAACTTTTGGTTAGCCCTGAAGCTGCTGGGCAGCTGGAAATGGCAATCTTTGAAGGTCCTCTCCAACTGAACTACCTCATCCTATCCTTCTCCTTTTTGAGGGCTGGCCAGGGACCATCTGGGATGTGCAGAGGTGAGGAGAGGCTATGGGAAATATCTGCTCTGAGGGTGGGACCAGACTGGAGATTAATCCAGAGAAGCTGCATGTGGAGCTGCATGTCCAACCTTTGGTCCTTCCCTGCAGATAATTCACATCTCTCAATTTCAGAGGATTTATAGGTGAGAATTAAAACCACCAGCAACTCAGTGTGGGTCCTGCACATAAACTGCATATATGTTATCATTAAAAAAGTGTGGGCTTTAGTGGCATCTGGTTGGTCTGGAAACCCGTTGCAATGATAGAATTGCATCTTGCCATGGAAATGACTGTTCTAGCATCTTTAAATACTTCACAATTACTAATGAAATGCAGAAGAAAGAGCTGAATTTCCTCTCTACCCTGTTTTTAAAGATGGCCTGAAACAATTAAAAAGAAATCAATACATTTTCTGCTTGTTCTCTCATTAGGTATTCTGGCTCTTTCTACAGCATTTTCCCTGGAAGATGCTAAGGTCAGTTGGAGAGCTGTGGGACTGTAATAATAGAGATTACATGCAAATGAATGACAAAAATACCATCTCTAGATATTTATTGTTTGTGAGTTTTAAGTGTAATGAATTGGATCTCATGTTCAACTAAGGAAAATTTTCTTAAGCACTGTGCTATTTCTGCTGCCACAATTGCTCACTCTGTCTGCTGGTGCTGAAAAATCTATATCTAATTTTGTACATCCCGTGATTTCCCTCAGTGATCAGAGAGATGAAGGGAAACAAGAGATATTTTGCAATGGTGGCCAAAGGGGGATGTTTTAAGTTCTCCTTCCTCTGGTGATGCGGTTCTCACCACCAGGAAATTTCCCTGCCATTGGTGGCATCTGACAGTGGAGACACTGAACACAGTGTCATGCTGTCACATCCAGTCCCCCAAAGGTACCCACCCTTGGGTGCCTGCACTTGAAGCCGCTTCAGAAAGAACCAAAAGACCTAAGAATACATTCTGACATTCTGGCTGCGTCCTGCCCTTGGTTTTATTGCTTAGGAAGGTGATTGAAAGTGTCTGTGCCTCACCATGTCAAACTCAGTATTGTGATGGGCCTTGAGGTGCCCTGCAGTGACAGAGCTGATGCAGCAGCATCACCAGTGGAGCTCCTTGACCACACCAGCATTGCTGGGTGGGTTATCCCAGCACAACCCCAGCACGGCACAGCATCTGTGCAGGGTGATATGCTTTGCTGTGACAGCTGTGGCTGTGCTGAGTCTGTCTGGAGCTGCCTTTCCCCACAGCAGCCCCCGTCCTGCTGTGCTTTGCACTCATGGCTTCAAACAGTTTTGGTATCACAGCAATCAGTGCTGTTTCTTCCACTCTTCACTCAGCAGCTGGGGCAGGTTGGCCCACTGCAAGGCTCCATTGCACCCACCCACTGTGACTGCATCTGACTCTGTGCTGAGCAGAGCTTTTGGTCTCCAAACAGCCATTAAGAAGGACCTGCTTAGAACTGAACCACACACATCTGCCACTGGGCCCTCCTGCAGGCTGCTCAGGTCTTCCTTCTTCCTGTACTGCTTTCAAGAGTCAGCACTGCCACAACATCTGGCACAGCCATAACTGCAACAGCAGAGCTGTGTTCCTTCTGCTAATAGCCTGACCCCAGTGCTCAGGAATCTGACCAGGGCAGCTGCAGCCACCTCTTGCATGGCAAGAGCCCAGGGCATCACCTGAAAAATAAAAGGACCCCCAGGCAGCAGTGTCATTAAATTGCTACCATCTCCCAGGTGCCAGAAGCACAAAAAACATGACAAAGTATTTTCTCTAACAGGCAGCAATGTCAGCGTGTGGCAGGAGCCAAGAGCTCTGAGCTTGCGGAGCCCTTAGCTAGATTTAGCAAATGAACCAATTTCTGCCTTCTGTAGGGAAGATGCTGACAGCCTCATTGCTGGGCAATAACATGCATTCACATCTCAGTAGATGGTGTTGACCCATCTCATATACAGCACCAGTGGCGTAGGTATCTTTTCCAGTTTGCAGTGCAGTATTTTTTGATAGAAGAGTTTTGTATCATTTTCCCTAGGGTCAAAACTACTGCTACAGAGGAGGACATCAGGGAATGGCAAAGGGGAAGGTGGGAGCAGGGTGCCTCTCCCAGTGGTCTTTGAGGCAATTGGGTCTGATAGCGACACGACCACCTCCTGCAAAGCCAACTGCCTCCTCCTCATCAGCTGGAGGATTCCATTAGATTGGCACAAGTTAGGTGTATGGCAGCACTCAGTAAGGGAATGATGAAAGGCTAATAATGGCAGTCAAGGCTCCAAAGGAACAGGGAGCTGTGTCATTTGCCACAGTGAGCAAAGCGCCATAGATGTCAGCTAACCAGAACTGGTGCATATTGGTGCCACCAGAGGCTGGGCAGGGCATGGTCAGGCAGGAAGGAGAAACAGACCTCAAGGACAATGCAGCTTGGCACCCAGGAGCTCTACACCCAACACACTGGTATCAAACCTTCACTCACCATAGTCTTTATTCTTCCCCACCTGCAGTGCAACTCGAGTTGGATCACAGACTTCTCTCTCCCTTCTACTACAAAACAGCCCCCATCAGTCACAGTGTTGGACAGAAAGTTGATTGTCCCTGTAAGCAGCAGAGCTATCTTCCAAATGGCCAATGACCAGGGATCCATCTCGTGCCACCAGCCCTTCTCCATCTTTGCACTCCACTCCACTTCTGTTTCACAAGCACCAGTCCTTTCATGCTTGCACGACCAAAGGCAATTAATATTGCTCCAATAAAAAAAAAAAAAGAGGATAAACTGGAGGAAATTCTCCAAGCTCTGCTTAATTTCCAGGAGAAATCCCAGGTGCCGAGAGGGATGCACCTGAGGAGCAGGAACACCCAACACTGGCTCTAAGGTTTTAATCAGGAATAACAGGAAGGGAAGCAAGAAAGTTTGAGTTAAACCTCAGTTAGGAGTGAGAGTAGTAGGCCTTACTTAGGGCAAACTACAACTGTGCTTAAGCCATTCAGGGCTCCTTCACTTCGTTGTCTCTTCACAACCTCCCCAAGATGTTAATTTTCCATTGTCTGCTCTGTTTCTGAAGCAATCAGACACCAGACAGCACCTGAGGCAACAGAACTTCTTTGCAACATGAAATTGAACAAGTGGAAAAACAGATGGACTTTCTCTCTCAGCCAAACTCCTGAATTCTTCATTTGTTTCTGAAGCCTGAGATTCTGCTGGGGGATGCTTTAAGCAATGGGAACACCACTTGTGCAAAGCCATGCCTGCCCTGAAAGAGCAAACTTTTACTTACGTTTCAGCATCATTAGCAGTGAGGCTTTCCCCAACAAACAGATCCAAGAAATTCAAAACAGGATGAAAAGGACAAGGGACCCATTTCCTAGAAAAACATCTCCTCTTGTGTCATTACATGGGTCCAAAAACCTTAATGCTACAAAATCAGCTTCACAGGTCTCACGTCCATGACTGCAATTCTGTATTTGCCTCGCTCTCACTTGCTCAAGATACCAAACTCTTATGGTCACTGTTAGAAAACCTCCTCTCCCTTCTTTCTGAGCAACAGATCCAGCGCTGCATTCCACTCCCATGTGGTTCATTGGTCATTGGCACAAAGTACTCATCTCTGAGATGCTCCACAAGTCTCCAGGATCGCTTACACCCTTATGCAGGTATTGCTCTGCAGCCCAGCACTTCCCACTTTGCCTCTGTGCAGTGATCATTCATTATTCCAAGGCTGGGATGATAACAGGCAGTATCTGTGCTAAGCAGCAGCCTCTTGCTTCCAGTTAGACCTCCAGTTTGATCAGCTTGGCTCTACAGTTCCTCCTAGCTTAATGTATTTGTCAAATCTCTGTCTGCTCAATATGCCATAATGCCAACTGTTATCCACGAGAGCAAATAAGAGTTAAAATTCACCCAGGCTGCTTTTACACGCCTCCCTTTTTCTCCTCTCAGCCTTCCCAATGTGTCTCTGCATCTGAGTTGCTTGTAACACTGCTCCTTCAGCTTTAATCCTGTAGTTTAATCTCAAGAGGGCTCTCTGCTATTTGCAGAGCTGCTTAACTAATTTATATTTCTCATTAACGTGTGGCACCACTCCTATACCAACAATGAAGATTCTCAGTTGCATACCACGCATCCCAGCACTGGAGTAGGGCATCAAATGACTTCCTCACACCAGGTACCTGTGTACTTGTTAATCATTTCATTTAAACCCAGGTTTTAGCGCTTTCCTTCTGTAAGAATGAACCACTTGTACGGCTACCGGGAGTTAAAAATGAAGCACTGCTGCTTCTGCAAATTGGGATCCTGTGCAGCAGCCTCAGCTGACCACCCATATCCCACCATACTGCAGAGGCCCCTGCTTCCAAACCAACCGGAGCTGAACAAAATCCCTCTCAGCTACAACCACGTAAAAGATGTCCATGGCCTTCTGATCCCCCCCACTCTTCCCTTCCACATGCAGATCCAACAATTTCTGCAGCATAAGCAGCAGCAGATCTCCTCTCTACAGCCGTCCTTTCATTCCTCCAGTGCAGGAAATCGCAGCTAATGCTGCTCCATCAGTGCCTTTATCTCCCAACACCTGCAGCTCTCTATGCAACAATTAGCAAGATCAGCACTGCAACATCAAATACAGCGGAGAGAGCTACAAGCACCTGCCTGAGATGAGCACCAGCAGTTGGAATGCCTCGGTACTCAGATGCTGGAAGCCCTCCTGGTGCCCACCAGGACACGTTTTGATATTCCTTTCTTCACATCAGCGTGCCATTCAGAAGGCATGAGCTGTCAGGTCAGCCCATCTCCATGTTTGTGCTAATGGTGCTGCAACAGCGAACTCAGAGGTGTAGCAGAGGGTTGTGTGTGCACTATTCCCCCCAGCTCTGCACACAACCTTCTGGCCATTCCTTGTAGCTTTATCCTGCTTGTATTTTGCTGTCCCATACGTCAGCTTTTCTTTGGGTGCAGCAAAACCAGCTCCATGGATGCCTGACTGTAAGGCACCTCCCAGCCCAGCCTACAGGAGGGAGCACACAACAGTCAGAGCAAAGACTGAAGATAAGCAATGAGCTCTTGGTGCAGGACTAGCAGAGAGGTGACAGGAACACCTACGTTGTCCAAAAATGTGGAACAAACATCCAGCTGCACTGCACTGCTTTTGGGTTAAGGTTGCACTGCATTTTTGCTCGAGGGCGCATTCCAGCTGCCCCCCAAAACACACTGCAGCAGGGAAGCATTTTTCATTTATATATCTGCAGCTGACTGCTGCTTCTTGCTTTCCACGTAATCCTGAGGCCTTTTCTTCAGCCTTATCTCAGCAATAGCACGTGGTGATACAGCACTGCATGGGAAAGGTTTACTCAGCATTTCCAATCAACTCAGGTGCCCTCTTCACCATGAGCCAGGTTTGCTTCCATAGCAGATAAGAAACTGCTCAGGCAGAGCATATGCCAATGCTAATTCAGGAACATTCACCATCTAAACCTTTCTATGAGCTCCTCAGTTGCTTTCTAAGCGTGGCTGCAGGCTCTAGAAACAAGCATACAGGCTCACAAAAAGATGGCTCTAACCGCAACCTCACAGGAAAGTGCTTTGTGTAACTGTTTTCAAAAGCAGCTCCCAGCAAGCATCACATCCCATGCTGAGGATGGTGCAGTCTCCCTGTCCCCACAGAAGGGATCTTCTCACTCAATCCATTCATATTTGTCCTAACTTCTATTCCTACAGAACTCAAAATAATCCAATTCCTCCTCTCCAATGCTCACTCTCCTCTGTACCACTTTCCCAGGATGCTGTGCTGCAACACTTGCTCAGAACATGCCAGGTCTATGCAGAGAAAGACTTCCATGGATCAGGCGCTTCCCCTGCAACTTTTCCCAACTTGTTTCATCCCAAACCACCTGGATGGAGAAGCAGAGGAGACAAACAAGCAAACAATTCTTATATGTTATTTTATGGCTCCATCGTGCAATAAAAAGAGGGAAAAGAAATACGTGTGTGTGTGTGTGTGTGTACATGTGTACTTCAGGGAGTTTCCAAAACTACTGCCCTCCTTAGCTGCAGCAGCAAAATGAAGGAAGAAAGTGCCAGCATTGGGTTATTCCTATTGCCCAGAGAAGAGTGGGTGCCCCAACCCTGGAGGTGCCCATGGCCAATCTGAGCTGGTGGGGAGCACCCAGCCCATGGAACTACACGACCTTTAAGGTCCCTTTAGACCCAAGCTATTCTAACCCTCAAATATTTCAACACATTCAAGATGGCCCAAGGATTTATAATCTCATCTGAGACACTCTGTGCCCTGTGGGAGGTAACCCCAGCTTGCACAGGGGTACAAGGAGCCCCAGCACACACTGGAGAGGGGGAGCCAAAGGCAGGCAGTGCCACGGGGTCCCATCAGGGCACAGCAACCACAAATATTCACAGAACTTCAGTGTCAGGACCTTCTGCCTTGAATGCACTGCAGGCATCGGAGTAGGAGGGAATCAGGGAGAAAAACTGAAGTGTGGGAGGCAATTACAGCAGCCCTGCCAGACAGATCATCACGGCAGATAACGCTCAGGGAGAGGAGCTGTCACCCAGACACGAATGGCTGCACAAAGGGAACAGCAGAGCTCAGTGAAGACCAAGCAGCGCGCTTCAGTTTCTGCACACACACAGACCTCTGCACAAACCACCGTGTGCATTCGTTACGGTGTCAGCATCCAGGCACTGCCAGCAGTTAACTTCCAATTAACCAGGGAAATTACACCAGCAGTGAACTCCACACACCAGGTGCAGTGAAGATCAAGTGTGTGTGTCTTTGTAGCTGTTCTGAAGCCATTTACAAGTTACAGGCAGGCAGAGGTCTGCATACACCCAGGTACATTTGCTCAGCTAACCACAGTAAATTTGGAGAAAGAAAAAGCAAAAACTTAAACGAAAAGTGCAAGTTGTTTTCTTCTGTTCCTTTTCAGTGGTGCAATACCCAAATGCCTTTCAGTCACTCCTGAGCACCAGGCTTCTGTCTGCACTGAATCCCGTCCTAGAGCTGCAAGCTCTCAGTGCTGACCAGCAAGAGCCTGCTGCTCCTTGTACCAACCCTGCTGTCTCATACACCGAGCTGGTTTTCCTATCTGGCACAAAGCCTTTTTGTTGCCCAGATGCTCAGAATCCCAAGCCTTCAGCCCAGCTCTCATCCTCACAACCCAGCACCCTCAGAAAACTCATTTGTGTATTACCCAGCCAATTGCCAAGACCTTCTCCATCCCCAATCCTGTTTCTTGTAAGGGACACAGAACTTCCCTCATGTGGTTTTCTTTTTTCCATTCTTCAATTAGAAAAGCTCACTAAGGACATCATGAAATGCCAGCAGCAGTCCATCCTTCTGGTACAGGCTGCCTACGTTACCAAAGCATCAACCCTTCTTGTGATCTATCAGTGCCATCTGTCAGGCATTCAAGCCCCTCTCCCATAGAATCCCAGAATCACTTGATTTGCAAGGGACCTTTAAAGGCCATCCAGTCCAACTCCCTTGCTCTTGGCTTTGTGGAACTTCACAACCTCAGTGTTCTCCTTGACCCACTGCTCAGCTGTCTGGGTCTCTCTGGATGGCATCTCATCCCTCAGGCACATTGACCACACCACACAGCTTGGTGTCATCCGCACACTGCTGAGGGTGCACTCAATTCCACTGCCACTGATATGAAAGGTCCCAGTTCTGACCCCACAGGGCTATACTGTCACTGATCTCCATCCTCACACTGAGCCACTGACCACCAATCCCTGGGTGTTATCTTGTGATCCATTCCTCATCCATCAAACGGTCTGCCCATCAAAACCCTATCTGTCCAACTTAGAGAGAAGGATATTATGGGGTACTGTGCCAAAGGCCTCACTGAAGTCAAGACAGATGACATCAGTGGCTCTTCCCTTGTTCAGGATGCAGTTACACCATCACAGAAAGCCACCAGGTTGGTCAGGGAGGATCTGCTCTTGGTGAAGCTATGCAGGTTCTTTTGTATGACATCCCTCTCTTCCATGTGCCTCAGCACAGCTTCCAGGAGGCTCTGTTGTATGATCCTACCCAGCAGAAAGGTGGGGCTGACAGGTTGGTAGCTCCTGATACTGTAGTGCAGTAGCAGTAGAAGATACAGTAGCACAGACAGTGAATGTGCTGAAGGAAGCTGCAGGTCAGATCTTCCATTGCCTTGGTTTGTTTGTTTCTAAAACTCATGGAGCGATAATCAGAGCATCATTAATGCTGGCAAAGACCTCTAAGATTGAGTCCAACCGTACAATTTCCACCAATATTGCCTGCTAATCATAGAATCTTTTGAATTTTGGAGGGCACCTTTAAAGTTCATCTGATCCAACTCACCCCTCAATGAACCAGGACACCCGCACCTCCACCAGGAGCTCAGAGCCTGGTCCAGCCTGACCTTGAATGTCTCCAAGGATGAGGCATCCTGTTTATACCCCTCCACTTTCAAAACCTGGAGCAGCACTTTGTGCAACAACAGGGTAGGACAGAACCTACAGCTCCAGAATTTCCATTTTCTGGTATCTGAGGTTAAGGAATCAACTTCAAATGTAAATGTACATTCCAAGTTAGATGTGAGAAGCAAATTCTTCACTCAGGGCGGTGAGGCACTAACACTGCTGCCCAGAGCTGTGGGTGCCCCATCTCTGGAGGTGCCTGGGCCCATCGGTGGCCCTGGGCAGCATGGCTTAGTGGGGGCACCCAGCCCAGGCAGGCAGCAGGAAATCAACCTTTAAGGTCCCTTCCAACCTAAGCCGTTCTATGGTTCTATGTTTTGTATGTCCAGGAAGGTCACGACCTAAGAGATTTTATTATCACCACCATCATTTTATCCCAATATTCAGAAGGAAAACTGTGCATCTAGCTCAGGAAACAGCATGGAAGGAGCTACATCACAAGGCAGAAAAGCTGCATAAGGGAAAGAGTACAGGAAAAAGCAACAGGTATCAGAAAGCAGAAACAGTGAGGTCTGAAGCAATGAGAGTGGTCACAGGATGTACTTCTAAACAACAACATCCACACACCATCAGTGTAACTCAGCATGGCCACAATAATCCAGACACAAGCTCTTTTGTCAGCAACCCTGAAGATTGCTAGACAGCATCCACAAAAATAATCACTAAACATCAGCAACAAATCTGGGCTCAGTCTGATCATGAAAAGCAGCAGAGGCCAGGAAAAAGCAAGAGTAATGAGTTTTAAGAGTAATTTTCCTGATTCCATTGCAAATGCCCTCCGATGTGAAAAGGAGCAGAACCTCAGCACTGCTGCCACTGTGACCTGAGTGCTCACTGCCCCATTTCTCCTTGCACGTGAGCACACTGTGCAGAACGAGCTGCACCCTGCCTAGGTGCCATCTTTGCTGCAGTGAGACTCCCACACTGCCTCACATTTTTTTGTCTAAGTGGAATCCTCCTCCTAAGAAGGAAAGCTGACAAATACTTGGCTTCTGCGTTCTGACTTGAGTTCAAATCCTAAAAAGGAAATGATTGGACCCTGGAAGAGGACAGATCACCAAATCCACGCTTCCTTACGCACATCTTTAACACATCTGCCCTCGCCGATACGCATTTCAGTTAAGCAAATAAGTAAAAATGTGACAGAAAACACATTTCAATTTAATGCAGCAGATGGAAGCAAGAGGTCCTGCAAAGAGCTGTAAGAAACAGACTCAGAAGGTTGATGGCTTTCAAGAATCGTGAGCTACACATCATTAAGAATTTTGGCTACATTCTGATAAAGCTGAACTGCCAGAAGGAAAAAAAAAGAACTGAGACCACGTGTATTAAAGCCTGTCCAGCAGTAGCAGGTAGGTTCCTTCATTCCTTAAAATGTAGCAGAAACTTGACAACACCATCAGCCTATGGCCCACGGTGCTAAGAATCATTCCCAGCTTTCTCATTGCTGCAGTGCAACAAGATCAAGGGAGGAGTTGCACACTGAATGCATTCTCTCAGCCCTTTCTTGAAAAGCACTTCACACATGAGATGCTCTTCCAGCTCACGGGTCACACTGGAAAGAGCAGGAATTCACACCATCCATCATAAATGTACAGTGTGTTCAACCGTGCTCCTGTGGCTCAAAGGGCAGCGCACGGCTCCTCATCTCTGCTTTCCTAGTGATCCCACCAGGCTCTGTGAAAAGCAGACCCTTCCCAACCCTAAGTGACATTCACATCATAAGATACAACCTAAAATGTTTCAGCAATTGGTCACTTCATTTGGGCTGAATGGAACTGTCCATCTCACCATCCCCCCTCCCTGCCCACGTGAGGTCACCTTGTGCCCAATCCAGGGGGTCACAAAGATGTGTTTGAAGACGGAGATGAGCCAAAATTCAGAACATCTGGATTTTATTTCATTTCATTTGCTTAACAAGTTTGGTACAGGATTAACTGTAATTCTGCTTTCATGGTCAGGTCTCCAAAACAGTCTTGTGCCAGCATCTGTGGTAGCTGTTTATTAGAAAGCACTTGCTGCTCAGCAGGACTGGCACATAGCATGTGAAAAGGAATAAGCATAGGGGAAAAAGAGCATCAGTGATTCTGGAAATGACTGCAGATATGAAATGAAAAACAAAGCCAGGCTGATCAACATGACATGCCTGAATACTTTTCTAGAAAGGAATTCCTCAGTCAATACATACATGCACACACAGATCAGCACCCATGGCAGCACACAGGGCACCTTTACCCCCTAATGCCTGCAAAAAAGAAATCCAATGGAAGACTTCAAAGACAGTGAGATGTTAAAGACCACTGGGTGTGTTCTGCTCTTCTCATTGCTCCCGGGTGGGGGGACCTAATGAGCCAAGATTAAGCCAAACCTTTATTATTCCTGCAAGTGCAGGGCTACTCCACTTCATACAGCTGAAGGCTCCCACAGGATTCGGTGTTTCACAGGAGAGTAGAGTCACAAGATGCTAAGCTCTAATTGATCACTGCTTTCCAAATGTAAATTCAGAATAAATTTTGTGTCGTGAGAAGTTTCTTCAGGTTTGCTTAGAATTATGTTCCCTCTGCTAAGGGCTCTCCAAAAAAATACTTGAAACAGAAAGTCTTTAGAAAGAAGGGTTTGCATTTTGCCACGGCAGCTTAATATAAAATTGCACCCAACTGAAGCAATTATGACTTTCTCTGCTCCTTTTCCCTGTTTGAGCCAAAGAGAATAAATACATCAGCTAGGACTAGCAACACAAGAGAACACTCAGACCCTTGGAAAACACCCACAAAGTAATGACTTCAAAAGATGTTTATTTGAAAAACAAACAAACAAACAGACATTACAAAAGGACCAGGTAGGAAACAATTATACAATGCATGTGCAGTTCATAGAGTACACTGTCTAGAGAGAAGACTCGATACACATGTAGCACACCCACCTGGAGCTCCTCAGATCACTTGCAGGCAGATGCCGGGGTTCTTCTGGAAGATGAGCTAATCCATGGTACAGTTTCTATTTACTGCAAAAGCACAGATTGCACACAATTTTATTGACACTTTAAAAAAAAAATCTCATATTCAAGAGCTTCTCCAGCATTCTTCCAACCCACACCATTAAGATACTGAATCTCCTAGATTTTTATTTTTAAATTCAAACTGATTCAGATTTCATGTTTCCATGCTATGAATTCCTCCCCCCTCCCTCCTCCCATGAACAACAAATCCCTGCTGTCTACGCACGGTTTTACCTAGCAAAGCATACCTGGATTCTTTGATAAGTTAGCTAAGGAAGGAGTCCAGGGAGGCAATGATCTGTCAGAACAAGATTCACAGGCAAGTCCTATCAACCCAAATCAGGGAGCTGAGATACAGCTAACACTTCCACTGGGTTTCAGAGCAAACACAATCTGAACTTGAATGAAAATAGGAATGTTTGTCTTTAAAGCACAGCTAATAGCCAGCAGCAGTCCCTCACCATAAAGCAAAGAGGACCCAGCTGAACTTGTAAGACAGAAATAAACACTGGCAACGGAATAGTTTCAAGCAACAAGCACTGCAGAGACAGTAATCCTCAATCAGGAAAATGAACAGAGAATGACACTGAACTGCACCTGAGTCTGTGTTTCAAAAGACAACAAATGTAATTACAGCATATTGCAATCTGGATCCATACAGAAACACCCTAAAATTCAACAACGCGTCTGAGAGCATCGTGGAAAGGCTAAAAATCTCAGATATCTCTTTTCCTCCCCAGTAATAAAAATATGCCCCAATTCTTCATGGTTTCAGCAGCTGTCTGATCAGTCCAACATCTGTCCAATAAAACTCTAAGGACTGGGTCAGAGAAAAAAAAAATCAGAACAGATAAAAGGTTTGGTTGTCCACCCCCTGCCCATACGTATGAACTTACCTTCTCCACTGCAGAACAGCTCTTGGACACGCTATGGAAACAAATGTTTCTATCAACACTGAAATATTTGTCCAGAACAGAGGAATCCACAGAAGTCACTCTGCACCTATGGCTTCCATATTTATCTCAGACTATGAGGACTAGATATGAATACCTGCCATCAGTTCACGTTGCACATCGCTGTTAGCGCTCATCACAGTCTCTGTCCTTCAGCATCTAAAAACAGACCAGAGTTGAGATCATTACACTTTAAAGGGGAGAAAGCCGCTGCAGCAGAGTTCAGGCCCTCCAGTCCTACACCAAGGAAAAGAAGTGGGAGGTTAGCAGATATGAATGCAGAAATGTGATCTCTCCTTAAAAATAACGTGTACAAAACAGACACAAAAATCCCAGCAAAGACTGGGCCGTCCTCCTCATTAATGTGATGAGTTTTATGGAGATTTCCAGTAATAATACTATATCAGTAGCTAATCAACTGTCAAATACACAGGCAGTTTAAGGAAAATGCCACTCGAGCTAAATGTAAGACTATTCTGCCGTCTCTCTGGGAGAATAAAGCCAAAGGTAATTGAAAGGAAGCACAACAGCCATCAAATATCCCAAATTACTGAGTTATATTTGGAAAGATCTTGAGCAGTTCTTCAAAATAAACAGTGTCCATCTCCACAAATACCTACAAATTAAAATACAGGATTAAATATGGAAACAAGGGAGGCAGAGGTAACCCAAGTTACTGCGTCAGCTTACTAAAAGAAATGGGATATTCCAGCCAAAGGTATTTAGGCTATTTTACACTTTAGTCCTTGAATATCAGTTTGTCTTCAACTTGGTCCAGTGTAAGTAAATAAATATCCCCATTCTTCAGTTTCAGTGATAAAGCTTCCTTTTTAAGTTTCTCCTGTTGTACACTGGGAATTTTTTTTAAGCACAGAAAAAAGATAAAGCTACTAGGAACAGGCAAAGATGGGAATGAATGCAGTGTATTCAGAGGAATGACAACCAGGCTACAAAGTTCCTCATCGCTTACCCAAGCCTTGGCAATGCTACGTGCCAGAAAGGCACTGCCCTGAGAGCATCTTCTAAACCTAATGGTAAAAGCAGCAGAGATGAAACACAAACTAATTTGGGAAAAACAAAGAATGTTGAGATTCAGAAGCTACCTCAACAGCTTGAACCCCAAGGAGATGAAGGCTCACACAGCCATACACAACCAGGCTGATTCCTGCCATGGCTCAACAGAGGTTAAGACATTTAGAAGAAAATCTCTCATCTCAAGTGGATCTGACCAACAATAACAGCAAGAAACAATGGTTGATGGACTTCTACCATCAGCCTGCAGGCATGAAGCTGTAAAGCTTGCTCAGAACAAGCTGAAATCCGAGACTAAGTGAATTCTTGGGTCACAAGAAGTGTAATTTGCATTTAAAAACAAAAAAACCCAAACTGATACCATGTCAATGAACCAGTCAAGTGTGCAATACCCCAGCGCCCGAAAAGCTTTGATATCATCTTGTCTGCTGTCTCCTGCACTGTTCTGGAAGATGAAGCTGTCACCAGAAGCATTAAAGGTTGCACTTCAGAAGCGTGAAGACCTGAGCAGAGCAGAGGAATCAGGAACCACTGCACACCCCAGATGTGCAGCAATACCTCACAGCCCAGGCAGCCCCATCTCAAGGCCAAGTGAGCTCTGCCAGAGGGTGTTTTGTGACCAGGAGCCCACTGCAAGGAATGAAAGGACTGCCACACTTTCGCTTCTTGTGAACACGACTAGGAGGCTGGAAGGCCCATTTCAAAAAGAAAGGGTCACAGCCCAAATGGAAAAGGACCACAGAATATCAAGAGGTGAAAAGTTGCAAGCAAAGCTATGTAGTTTTGACTGCTGATTTCTTGGTTTGTTAGGATTTTGCTAAGAGCAGGAAATACCCTTTCACTGAGCTCATGAGAGAAACTGGAAAGGCCCCACGTGTGCCAGGCTTTGCACATCTGTGAATGAAGCAGGAGCTGCAGGCAGAGGAACTGCTGCAAATCTGAATGCCAGGCCCACCTTTCCCACCTGATGCAGCACGTGCTGAGTGGCAGCAGGAGCCACCTGAACTCAGAAGAGAGCCAGTATACAGAAGAGACAGAATGAAAGGATTTGACAACTGAAAATAAGCAGTTAACTATAGGAGAACCAGCAGACATTGATGCTTCTAGAGCTCGTCACTGCTGTCAGAATCCTCGTGACTGTGCAATTCCAGAAAGCACATTCATTACTCCATGTGAGCATTCCTTCAGGGGAATCAGATCTCCAAGGTGCTCCTTAACACGTGCAGTCAGTCCTCTGAGCAGAGATAAAGTCAGCCACGCATCAGCCCTGTGCTGAGCCAGGCCTCAGGAATCCAGCACAAGATGTATACGAACCCATTGCTTTCAGGGTCATTTCTACTCTGGAAACAGCTTAAGACCTTTCTGTGCACAACCTGACAATACAGATTTATCTGACCTGGAGCATGACAAACCAGCTTGGTTTAAGAGGACCTCAGCAGCTCCACTCAGGGATCCCTGCTCCCTTCCCTTCATTACATCCCACCACAGGAACATCATTATGGAAGGAACCCCATCTCCTCCTTCCTAGGTATTAGGGTCCGATAAATTAACTAACTTTCTTCTCCAGTCTAGATGCTTGTCTTCCCCCTCCCTAATACTTCCACCTGGAATACCATCAAAACACCAAAATGAGAAACATGCAACAAAAACAAAACTTCCAGCACTGCAAAGGGCACTAAAGGCCAAGAGACAGAAGTTGCACTGTATCTTATCAACCTTCAGCTTCCAAATGCCTGCCCTTCTCTATCCAGAAGATGCAGTACTATGCAGTTCTTCCCTACATCAAGGATAAACAAAACACCAGGGCTATTCTTTTGTTTTCTTCTTCTCTCAACACAGATCATGCAAAAAACAAAAAGGAAAACAGAACAACCAAAAAGCAGACACTGGAATCTGTTAAGGCAAAGCATGATTGATTTTTATTTTGCTCTCCTTTTATTTATTTTTTTAAAATCACACAGTATTATGAAGTCTCCCAATTACTCCACATGAGCCCTGCAAAGCAGCAGGCACCTCTCAGAGGGCACTGAAGACTCAGATAGCACCAAATGAAGGTGTTTTCTCACAAACAGCTGGGCAGTTATATAACTATTCCTCTATTTCAGCTCTACTGAAAGCTAATCAAGGTCCAACTTCCTAAACACTTCAATTGAAACTCAAGAAAAAGTGAAATATTCGCTTCCCTATTCAATTTTGTTGTTGTGAATGTTGGCATGGAGAATTAGCTCTAAAGCAGAAGAGAAATGCAAGTCAAGCCTTCTGACTGCAGTGCACGATGAATCATATGAGAGGTTGATAGGGACAGAGCCTAAGTCCAGGAAACCTAGAAAACACTCAGAAAAGTATATTTAAAAATACAACAATAATATTGAAAAGAAAAGAGAGATTCCTATGATCTGTGCCCTCATTTCTCCACTTGGCAGTTTATTTTTGGTGTTCTTTTTCCCCCATGTAGTCTGCAGACATTGAAAAGCCATCCTCAGCCATCCCAAGGCCAACATGATCTGCTACAGCACAGTGCTGGGGTGCTAAAACTTCTTACATCAGGATACAACTGAAATTTGTGTGCAGGATTGTAAAAAGCACTCAAAAATACTTCCATCAAGAAGTCTGCCTGAGCTATTCTAATGCTGAAAGCACCAGGCCAAAATTAGCCTTGATGTAATTGGAGAAATATAGTTTGATTATATTGGGTATTATTTTAACAAGGGTAAGAATATGGTACAGAGCACAAGAAGCTGTGATGTGACCAATGTCTGTGCTCTCAGAAGCCCTTTCCCTCCTGTTAGAACCCCAGTTGATGAGATGCATCATTCAGAAGCTGAAGAGCAGCTCCACGCTGCAGAGCTGCCTCAGCTCTTCAGTATCACAGCATTCCTGCAGGCTGGGATTCCCCCAGGGGAAATGCATTGTTTCTCATTTCTTCATACATTTCAGAACATTGGTGGATGCTTTCACTTGATGCTGTGGCGCAGTACAGCACCCTGCCATATCCACACCAGGAATGAAATGTATCCAAAAAAGCCTGCAATCAAACTTCTGAAGTATAAAGACGATTAACTTACCATCTTGCTCAGCTCATATGGCACCATGCACATTCTTCTGGGGTAACGTGAGACAAGATGAGAATAGAAGCTGAAACATTATTAGTAGATAAAAGGGACCAGGCACTTACATACTGAAGAAATAAAAAAAAGGGGTTTTTTGGAGCTTGATTTCCAATTGCTGTGCAGACAAGTATCATTTCTAAGATGTTTTATTTATGCAATTTATTAAAAAAAAATATTATTATTATTTTTATTTTATTTTATTTTTTTTACACAGCTCTGGACTTTTGCTTCTTTCAATTCTACCATTACTCCTCTTCTTCCAGACAGCACACACCTGCACTGAATTGCTGTAATGACTGAACTGAACCAGGAATATAATTAGCAGAGGGTCTAAGTGTTTAATCACATATTGCATCTTGTTTTTCATCAGGTAGTCTTATCTCCATGAGTAATGAGTCCTTTCCAATCTTTTGGTATTAAAGCCTGACAGTGTTATTCTTCAAGATGAAGATTATGTAGTCTCAATTTGGTACATAAAAGATTTATTGCTATCACAAGCAAAGGCTCTGTGTATCAGAAAGTCTGGCTCTGCTAGAAACCAGTGTGATCTTTCCTGTCCTATGCTTCCCCCTGGAGGTCCTATCACATATTTCTATACTGCAGTCTCTATTGCACAGAAGATTCATAAATTCAGACATTGTCACCTACCAACAGATTCAGCAGCTGCCAACATAGAATCCATGTGAATTATTCTACACCCCTATTCAAGAACAAAGCTCAGCCTCAACACACAGCTGTATCCAGGGCTAGGTCCAGCTCAGCATCTGAATGATACACATTTTAATACATAAAAAAGTTCAAGTATGTTTTTTCCCTGTACTACATATTTTCAGTCATAACTGGGAGCTTCCTAAGAAATACAACATATTTGAATAGAGATGATTAATATAAGCACGTAACTTGTTAGCATTCCAAGCATGTAGGATCTCAAGCTGAAAGGCACACAGCAACAGAAGGCAGCACAGAACTCAGTTACTGCTACTTACTTGCTACCACTCTGCTGGTCACCAAGCCTAGGAGCACCTTCTTGCTTTCGAAAGCTGAGATTTCACACTAAGCAAGACTTCCATTATGCCTGTACAGCAGTTTATTCTGTACCCCCACTGAGAAAGGGTGCACTCCTAGAATGACTAATTGAACAACAGAGGAGGAGATTACAATGGAAAGATGCAGTTCACATTAAGCATTCTTTAAAAATAATTTTTAAAAAGTCCTAAAACAACACGTAGCTTTATCAGGCTATCTTCTCCCTACCCAAATGCTGCTGCTACTCCATCCTTAAGTATCATCTTTAGAAAACCTAAGATGCAAGAACAGAGACAAGAGAGACATCAACTGACTACAACAGATTTCTTTTAATGCAACTTCAGTACAATTTTGATGCTGGTGCTTGCAATCCTTCGCCCATGCAAAAATTCCCTTGGACATTTTTATTCTAGTTCAGGATTTTCAAAGATTTCCTATGTGTTTTTGTTTCAGAGACCTGAGGTGACTTCACCTGCTCTTGTTTGAGAAGTGCACAGTAATGGGCACTCCAATAAGACCTGCTTTCATGATGAGCACACTGCGAGGGAAGAATGCTGATTGGTTCCAGAAATAAACTGTCCCAATGTGTTGTTCAGGTACAGGGAGATTTCAGTCAAACAGCAAGAACCAAAAATGTGCTGCCTATCTTATCAGCTGATTTCAGAGCAGGAAGTTAGAGCACAGCCCTACTAAAAGCTGTTGTAATGAACAAGAGACGCCACATCTTGACATCTTTCCACACTCATCTGTATCACATTTTACTCCCTACCTTTAGCTGGCAGAACAGTAGCACCACATACATCCCACTCCACTCCTCATTCTTTCTAGCCTTGTATAGGGCACATTATCACCAGGTTTTTTTTTTTAATTGTCATTTGAATAAAGGAAGGCAGTATTCTGGCTCTTCCATATGTATCATCCTCAATTGTACACAAACCCAAACCAGAGAATTAAAACATCAGCGTTGTCTTAGATCAGTTCCCCAGTGCATACTAAGCACTAGCAAGAGAAGTGCCTGCATTAGAAAGAACTGCTTTCTTGCACTGAGAAACATCTGTACAACTGAAAACCACCAGATACTCATCTACCCGAGATGAAAGAAATCACTGTTTGGAAGAACTTGCTTCTTGCTCCAGATGGTTTGTCAGATGAAGAGTTCTGGCAGTGGGAACAGAGGAAAAAGTGAAAACCAAAAGACCAGGTGCTAAACTGGTAAAAACTACTCGTACTACAAGTATTTGGGTGGTGAAGTTTCTCCAGATAAACGTCTCCAACAACTCACATCTGAAGGAACGTCCTCAATTTGGCCTAAGAAAGGAAGGTATGGTATTATCCGTAATTCTACTAAACAAAAAGAACTGGGTTCTTTCAGTGTTTTCAGTAAGGCTGTTCTTGTATACCTTTTTAGGCACGTTAACTACAATTTCTTTTCCTCGTATGCTGGATTCAGCAAATGTGCAGCTCTCTGTATCACTTAAACAGTAGTTAATCAAAAGACACATATGGCATTAAGAAGGGAAGAACATGCATCAACCACAGAGTATACACCTATAATGTGCAACTGAAAAACCAAAATGCAGAGGCACAGAAGTAGAAAAACAAGTTAGTGCAGAATAATGGCTGAGTATACAGGAATAGTAAATGATGCTCACTGCAATTCCTTTGAAAGGAACAGAGTGGTTGAAGACAATGTAGTGTTTCAGCAGTACTCACAGTTCTATTCACTCCTGGAAACTACTTTACCATCTTCCTGTTGCAGCTGTATTTTAAGACAGATTCTTAAAGAATCTACAAGCTGCACAGCTCAACACGCACTGCTTTCATATCGCTGCCTCCCAGTGATGCAAAAATGCAAAGCAAACAGACTTGGGATATATTAAATTAGCTGTATTCATACCCTGGTTGGTGAGGAAAGGGTTTATTAACAAACTGAAGTTTCCTTCTTGAGAGTTCAGGCAGACATAAGTACAACAGGAGGAAGAAAGTGTCACAGTGAGAGTGGTGGACTCCCAAAGTCACTGTCATGATCCTCCTCTGGGAGCTCTGCAGGGGTTCCCCAAGCTGTGGCTCTCTGGAAACCACTGTATATACCTTGCAGTAGAAACCTTTCATAGCTAACCCTGATACAAACAACACTGAGAGTCCAAATCAGTAGAAAACCTTTATGCTCAAAATGCCATATTTGCGGCTGTAACTGAAAATACATGGCTGTCAGTTCACAACAGACAAGCCTACCAAAAAACAAAAAAACCAAACAAGCAATCTTTCTCAGTCTGTAAAAACCCTCTACCTTGCATTAAAGTCACCATACAACCCCACAGCACCCAAATTTATGGCTTTCATATTATTAGAGAACAGAAAACTATGAATTGATGTAAAAGATTTAAGTGAAAACTAGCAAATTAAAGGAACAAACATTCTAAACACCGCCTCTGAGAACGATGGTGATTCCAGCTTGAGTTGGACTCTAAGCCTTCAACTAGACTTCAAACTTCTGTAACACAACAGCACTTCTCAATGTATTCCTTCAACAAGTTCAAATTTAATTAAAAATCCATTATTACTGTTTCCTGTTTGATGGAGTAGGGGGAGGAATGGGACAGAACAGTAAGAGAAAAGCATTTACTGCTACTAGGGTTCAAGCATTGCTTGCTGAATCAACCCACTCTTGCTGTTTTTGCACTAAGATCTTGTCATCTACTATAAAACCACTATACTCAAGTGCTAGCATATCTGCATCTCATTTCAGCAACACCTATCTACATAGCCAGTCATTTGATGCTCTTTTGCTGCTTCTCTCTTAAGCTTGAGCCCAGCTGCTAAAAGAATACTTGACGCCATTTCCAATGAAATTGTGGAAGGAGAAGCTCTATTCTTCAGAATTGCCTTTCACACCTGAAAAGCCTTGTGAAGTCTGGAAGGTGTAGCTTTCTCTGCACACATCCTTGCTCAGTGATTTTATTTAATCCGTAAGTTTATTATGTATTAGAAAGATAGAGAGAGGCCAAAGCCTCTCCTGCACAAATGGTTCTCTAACATGGAACACCTGGATCAAACAACTGAGTTCAGTTCTGGAAGGGAATGTGGAATTGCCTAAGAGGCCTGACAGCTGGCTGACAGACACAGTTATCCTCACCTGATGTGCAACATTCAGAGCCCCTCTGAGACATCCAAAGGAACAGATTGTTCTGACTGTAAATAAGAGTATTTTATTCCTTAGCACTCAAAAGATCCACCTCAGGGAGTGCATCCTGACCTTCAGAGCAGGTTTTGAGTACATTCCCACTCAGAGCAAGACCACAGAAAAGCTCTGGGACAAAGACCTGATGAGGAGGAACAGCCCACTGCAAGCACTTCTCTTCTGGTAAGGTTTATATTGAAGGCAGACAAGAGGATGTTCTTCAAAACTAAGAGCTCTCACAGCTTCTGGTAAAGAGCTGCAGGCTCAGACTTCCTCAGCACCGTGGCTTCTCTACTTTTCCAGAAGGCCTGGACCTCTTCCCTTTCCAGTATGTTCAAAACAAAAAGATAAGCAGAAAATATTTTTCTGCTCCTTCGCCTCCAAACAACCTAAATACCTGAAATGCAGTCACAGGCAACAATCCAAGCAGAAACAATGAGACAGGAATCACAGGAGGATTAGGATGCATTTCATGCCTCGTGACTGGCAAGAGTGAAAATAAAGCGATGAACACGAACAGGCTTCATCTGCTGTCTCACAGGAAGAATCATTTATCCTGGTTTTACTGGGTAAGCGAAGGTGAAAATGACTGATAACTAAGTGGATGGCAATGAAAATATATCCCGTCAAACATAACTTACAGGGCTCCTTTTGGCTGCTTATAAACTCTGAGCAAAGCAGAATTCTCCACACTGAACAAATCTCCTCATTGAAGTTCCCTGGGAAAACCATATTAACTGAAACGATTCGGCTGTTGAAATCAACAGTATTTCCACAAAATAGCATGTTAAATGCTTGCAGATAAGGTGCTACAAGCACTGAACAAAACAAAAACGAGGATGAAGCACATCCACATCAACAGAAAGAACAACGTAAGCACAACTGGTTTTGAGTGAAAACGTGTAAGGATGAGTTTAAAATCTGTGGTCTTATAAAACAGATATGGAATATAAAATGGCATTCCTATACATGTTGGTGCTTGCTCTCCAGCTGCTGCCAGCATTGAGCTGCACTTTTTTGCTCACTCGTAACACACTGTATTTGAAAACTAAATTCAAGCAGGGTTTGAGATCACACCTAACAACAAGCAAACCAACAACGCATCCAGGAACTGGTTAAAGAAAGCAAACACAGGAAACATCAAAATATCAAAGTTACTGCTTTTACAACTTCTATCCAGTTCTTCTGAGTGCACGCATTACGATTCTGCCTTAATTACACACCTGAACTATTTTTAAACACAGCTCTTTCAGTCTGTGCAGGTTTCACTGCTGCAACTCCTGCAGAAACGTAAGCACAGCAAGGAACTGAAAGAGAGAGCATTCGTTGTTAAGACAGCTGAATGTTCTCCCACATTAAATTTTCTTTCCTGTCACAAAATTTACGTTACTTCCACATCCTGTTAAAATGCAGGTTAGGCATGCATTCCCTGCATGCTCACATTGAAATGTCTCAAGGTATGTTGGAATACTGTCATGTAAGCAGGTACTGGTGCATTTCACACTCATTACTCGGAATTAAAAAGGGTAAAGAATAACTTCTCTGCAGTCGAAGTTGGGTGCAGTTGAGTGTTATCAAAGAAATGTATTCCAAGTAAGGTACACCTGGGAATAACTAAATATATTTTCATACCAGAAATTATTATAGATACCTCCACTCAACCAGTTACATTTCTTCTCTATCGATGTTGCTCCTAGAACTGGCATGCCCTTCAACTTCTTGCTAACGAGTGACTAAACTGGAAATCCTTCTATAGCCCACTAAGCTCTTTCAACTTCTCTGCTCCTTTCCAAGCACTGCATCGTGGACTCAGGAAAAGAAAGTTTCGACCCTGCTGGCGGAGGAAAGAAATGTGCAAGGCAAGCAGGTGCCATGAGGGACTCCTTCTATCAAGATGCCCAAGTATTTTAAGTTTCATCTGCAACGCTTCCAAAATTCATCTTCCGCTTTTGCTATTTGCCTATAATACACATAACACATCCAGAAAGAAACAAACAACTATGACAATTTAAGTCCTGTTCTCCTGATGTTTTCTACTGGGACCAGCTATAAGTGCCCCTCAGTTTATCAGAAATTCGTTCACAACTACTGTATGATAGGATTGTCATATTCAGAAGGTAAATGATCCAAACTCATGATATGCCAGTTTTGGTTCTCATCTTCAAGATAAAATTTTATTGCAAAGATCTACTTGGACACATTTTTACAGCATTCTTAAGACTTTGAAGAAGTGTGCTCTAAGTTCTTTGCTTTCTCATGATAGGAAAAAAAATATATATACATCTGGCTTTGATTACAGAAGAAAAAAAGCGTTCAAAACCATTTATGCTTCCAGCATCTCTAAAATAGCATCACCCATTTTTCTCTTGAAGCACCAGTCACTTTATTTTCAGTGCTTGGAATCTCTCCATGGCAGAAGCAGATTTTCAACAATATTCCAGTGATCAGGGCTGTGGAGATTACCTCCTCCCCCCAGGCCAACCCCTCCCACCCAAAGCCCTTTAATCTCCAAAGTAAATTAGAAAGAAAGTTGTCTTACCGATAACTCCAAGGTTAATGTCCCTTGCGAACCCCACCTAGCAAGTCGACATCATGACATGTCAGGTCAGCCTCAATCACGCTTCCCTGATAGTCAGGTAAAAGGAAGGAGTTAAAATACAAAATTGACACTTGCACATTTCTGGACATCAGAAAATGTGATGCAATATATTCTGAACTGTCTTTCAGAGCTTCTGGTAACCTCCAGATTGTTTTAAAACTTCTTCAGTGGGATTATTCTATTCTCAAATTTCAAGAGCTCCTGATCAGTAACCAAACGCTGCAGATACACCCTGACTGTTTTGTTTGGGTGAGAAATGAAGATCCCCTTCAATGATTTTTCATTCCTTCTCTACAGTTTTCATTAACTAAATTACACGAAACGTAGCTACTTGGTTTCAAAATGCTTTAAGCCAAAATACTGCATCCAAACAGCTTCCTTTCAATACTAAGTTAACAGAAGCTCAGAGTTCTTGGGGAGTTTTGTTTGCTTTGTTTGTTTTTAATAAACAAGGAACACAACTCAGTACACTCTTTCTATAAGGCTCTGAGCTATCAAGTAGCCACAATCCAATCTGGCATACTTTCAATATGCAAATAATCCTTCATCCCTTAAGCACTCATATATGACCCAAAGACATCCTGGGAAAAATACACAGGACTGGGTCCTTGCTGTTCAACACAAGGGCCAGGCTCTTAATTTGTGGACAACTATTAAGCCTTGCTGAGAGTTAATACATTACATCAGGGTCTGCAGGCCCAGGTGCCAAACACTTCTTTTCTAAGAGGCTGAAGACATTTTGCCCAATACCTCCAATTAATTTTCCTGCTAGCCTTATAATAAGAGTGTCTTCTGTATTTTTACTGTGTAGTTCAAAATACAGAAATGGGCTTCAAGTCCAAATGCAGAGAGGTCAAAAAATGGTCAGGGTTTTACAGTCACCAATATTTAATGGTGAACTTCTACTGAGACTTGAGTTTATTTAGAAAAAGCTTTAAGCAATGCAGTTGTCATTCTTTCTGATCATTATACTATAGATGATGAGTCCTGAAAGTAAACAGTTGCTACAAAAAAAATAAACAAACCTTTTAATACTTTGGAAAATGCAGATTATACTTAACGAATTAGTAAAATTAAGAGCTGAATTTAGTAAATTGATGATGTTAATAATGCGCAAGTAAGCCTACAACAACATAATAGCTGTAAAATGTTTTGCTCAGAAGTTTTGGAATTGCTATAAATCTAGCAACCTACTTTTTTATTACTTATAAATCAAACATCAATACAGACATTAAGCAACTGCTATAAATGAGTGATCAAATGATTACTACAATCCCATTTCATGGCTCCTCCTCCTCCAATGCCAGCAGGACACTGATAGAAGTTTAATATTGGCTTACAAATTGAAATCCACTTTCAACATACTTTATAAGAGGAATTTTGCTAAGTTATACTGAAGAAAAGATCAAAACAGATGCATGAGAGTAAATTTATTTTTTCCTTTGACTACGTATCAGAATTGTGCTGAGAAGATTCTTCCCTCGAGTGTCTCTCATCACGTACAGTAGATTTTCCCACTGTGCTACAGTATTTTGTCCCTTTTTTTATCCCGATAATTTCATTGGATAAGCTGAGTTCATGGTACATCACTACTGGACTAAGCTGGAGTACACGTGATCTTTATGGACTCAGTGGGGTGCTGTTGCAAATTTAAAAGGTGAACTTAAGCATCCATCAATCACATAAATTGCAGAACTTGGTAATGCTATAAATATAAACTCTTACGGATTTTCATTTTCAGATATAATAATGTAGAGAATTGTCATATTCAATAGAAATATTTAGATAATTAGCGATTTTGGCAGAAACAAATACAAGATGCAGCTTTACAGTTCTTGAGGAACACAATTTTTGTTACTTAGGTGCCTTGTAAACATTAGAACGGAAGTGTTTCACTTCCCCACGCCTCCCTCCCCCCATAAGCATGCACTGGGGCTTCATCTCTCCTGGGCTATCACTGGAAATCCACTCTGCAAGTCACTGCCTCTCTTCCAGGATGGACAGTGCTTAGAATTTGAATCCAATTAAAGTGCCCTAAGCCAGATCCCCTTCCCAATGACTAATGCATATCTTAATAGACTACAGGGTTCTGATCAATACTGCGAAGTCTATGTAATTACTATAAAGTCATACTAATAGAACAGCAATTCCTTGTATCAAAACAAAATTACAAGCCATATCCTTACCACAAGCAAAAGCCTGAAACGCATACCCAGGCAATACCCCTCTGACTTCACTGCTCAAGTAAGGAACAGAGAGGACAGGATTTGGCCCCATTAACTTTATGAAATAAAAAACAAGAACAAAAAGAAAAAAAGGCTTTAACACACTAAAATACTAACTTTGGAAAGCATTTTTTAAATTAACAACCAGTTACATTAATTTGAAAGGGAGAGCCTGAGAAAGGGGCAAACCCGTTTTTGCGAACCATCCTGGCTTCAATTAAACTCAAACCATGCAATTATATACCAGTCCCACAACAAGTAAAGGTGGGAAGGCTCATCTTTTTGTTAACATTTCTGACAAAATACAATTCAAAGACACCAGACAGGAATAGAAGACAAAGGGAGGAGTATGACCACTGAAGCTTAACTTGCCCAATAGTCTGTTTATAATGCTGTAATCGAGTATGAGCAACGTATTTGATTTGGATATTTAGAGGTCCAGCAATAGCTTTCTTTAGAGAAAGATTAAATCCTTTTGTTTCTCTTTCTTGAGAAGCAAATGTTCTTCATTGGGGTACAGAATGGCTCGGATGCAACAGAAGAATGTCATGACTCGCCAGTTAAAATTGACATCTGGGAATGTCCAAGACAAAGGTCAATAAAAGCAACACATAATACCCCAAAATAACATAGCTAGGAATCTCCCCAAAAGATAAGATGTAATTTTTAAACAGCCTTTATTACAAGGCATGAGAATTCTAAGGCAAATTGTTCATCATGGCAGAACATCAAATTAAAACATCAGGGTAGAATTACGGAGAACATGGAGAGTATGTTTGTGTTATCTGTAGCAAAAAGTTTGCTGTGCCACAGCACCTAGCTTATCAATTCTCATCCCTACTCAAATATTATCTTTAATTAAATTGAGATGCTCGAGATCAAAACCACTTCTGTGTATTTGTACACGGAATACAATATGGTTGGATCCTAACAGAATAGTCTCTAGAGGGACTTCACAGTACATAACAAAAAGGAACAAAATTAACACCATTGTAGGCTCTGCTTCCTTCTTCACATTAGAGAATTATGTTTGAATCAGATTTCCATGAATGTTTGGGTACGTTTCAACACTTAAAACAAAAAAAAAAAAGTTCCCAAATTAGATGCTGGTAAGTTACTGAGCAGCAATTAAACAAAGAGTGCCCTTCAGGCTATTTGTAATTTCTCCTAGTTTTCAGTCTGATGTCCACAGTGCTACATGTTGGAAAGCACAAGAAATTTTGCATGAATTTGATCACTCACATAGGCAGTTATACTTTGAAAACAATGTTTTTCGCAAGAATTACCAATGAAATAATGTTTTAGGACACAATTGAATTTGAAATAGGTAATGTTTTGAATAGATTTTTGAGTTTTATTGAAATCTTACATGAACAAGAAATTGGAAATACAATCACATCAAGGAACAAATTGCCACGGCTTTGACGTTTTAAGCCAAACAAATTTTGTAGGGCAGATTTTCAAAAAGGTGTGAAGTTATAACAATTTAAAAACACAGTTAACCTACTTCTAGGAATGCAAAACATACAATCATGTTATTTTCAATACAAGAAAACTTAATTTGTCGTAATTTCTTAAAACTACTAAGACAAAGCACTAGCTTTTACTTTTATGTACAGCATACTCCTATGTAGTCTATCCCAAATCCAAAAAAAAAAAAAAAACTGTCCAAAAACCAGAGGTTCTGCAAAATCATGATTGAACAGTGTGCCATTCCTGCTTTTAAACTGCTAAAATGAAGCCTAAAATGATAAAAGCATTGAAACCCCATATGGAGTTCAGGAATTCTGCAAGCCCAGTAATGTCCAAGTGCATTTATGAAAAAAAAAAAAAAAAAAAAAAAAAAAAAAAAAAGAAAACTAAGAGACTCGAGTATATACACAATAGAGTGATTCTTCAGCCCAATACAAATGGCAGCCAATCGCTACTGAAGGATGAAACATTAAGCCAATTTTGTTTTGAAGTATGTAGAGCTATAGCCAATTCTATGTTTCCAAAATTCTCGATCCCTCCTCACTTGTCTACTTCCACTGTTGCCCATAAGTATCCTGATAAAATTCCTGGTTGTCATTATTGTAACCATAGTTACCGGCATAGTCACCACCTTGCTGGAGCGGCTGCTGAGCGATGGGTTGGGAGCCCCAGTTCTGCTGGTTGTTGGTCTGACGACGCTTGGAATCAGGCTGGTTGTACCCATCTGCCTTTCTCTTGCCTCCTACGTTGCCCCCACGGTTGCCCCTGGCTCCACGAGCACCGCGTCCTCTCTGCTGCTGTGCAGGACCCCCTCTCCCACCCCTGGCTCCTCTCGGCGGTCCCATGGGTGCCCCCCTCTGTGAATAGCCAGCTCTACCTCTTGGTGGTGGTGCTCCCCGCCCCCTAGGTGGTGGAGGTGCACCTCTCCCACCCCTTCCTCCTCCTCCTCTTCCTCTTATAGCATAGCCATCATCATAGCCGTAATAGGGATCTTCATAGCCACCACGGTAGTCATGATAGTCATAACCGTAATAATCATCATAATAATCTTCATAGCCATAGTAATCTGGGGGATAGCCATATCCACCTCTCCCTCCACGGCCTCTGCCTCTAATAGGAGGTGGCATGCGAGGCGGAGGGTAGTAATAATAGTCTTCATACCTATTAAGAAAAAGAAAAGCCCATTAATTTATCTTGAAGTCTCTCAAAAGAAAAGTATAAACTTCCCCTTGTTAATTACCAATATATATCACAGAGAAAAAAAGTGAGGCAGTTTCTTCTAAACTATCCTGTATTTTACAGCAGAATTTAATTTTGCAGCATTGTAGTATTTCAAGGATGAACACTCACGCAGTACTTCTGGAGGCCTGCCTGGCAGCCTGACGTTCTTTCCTTTTCTTATCCGGTGGCTTTGCTAACACTATTTCAATTTCTTCCCCTTCTATCTCTTTTCCATTCATTTCATTCATAGCCTGTACAAAAATTAGAAGAGAAACAAGGAAAACTCATTTCCAGCCAAGAGGAAACTAGAACTTTCAGGGGAAAAAAAAAAAAAAGTTGGTTGGGCTGCTGCTGAGTGAATTACAGCCCCATGCTTCTTAAAGAGAATTCTTTCAGGTTATTTGTTCAAGCCCCTCTTTGTTCAACAGTTACAATGAGGTCACATTTAAGAAAAAATTCTCTTTGTATCATAAGGTAAAAGAATCTCAAACCATATGGAGCGTTATATTTTAAAAAGTTACAGTGCTACATCTGATTTTTATGTTCCTATACTCCCTAAAAATAGTTCAAAGAGTTCTCACTACACACTGACATGAACACTCCGTGTACTTGCAAGCAAGCCAGAGCGCACACACGAGAGAAAGCATTTTTATATTTGGACTTCCCAGCTCTCTGAATGCAATGAAAGAGTATCTCAGAGGACAGCAAGTATTTTTACACTCAGCTGACTGTGAACAAGGAAGGATGCATGCTTAAGGGGGCAAAAAAGAACAAGAAAAAAATGCTGAATCTTGGCAACTTCATGAAGCAATACAGGAATCTTCAAGTAACAGGCAGTGTGTAATCTGTAATTACCAAATGCATGCACAAATAGAACTGGATGTACACACACAAAGTACAATTAAGACTACATCTCCCTGTTCTCTACCTGGAATTACTGCCTTGCATTGAACCTTTCTGGGTACAGATAGATGCATTAATAAAAAGCTCCCTATGTCTGTACAGACATATCTTCAAAAACATTAACAATAATGGTTTATTTGGAAGAAGCTCTGAAAGTACAACAGACCTTGGAATGAATTAGTGAATTCCATGCAATCCGTACCAAAATACCACTTTCATTAAAAGCAAACAGCACAACCATACACAAAGATAGCCCACAGAACTCACAAACCAATTCAGTGGCCACAAAGAGGAGTGATGGCAGATATGGCAGAATGCAACCCTAGGCTTGAAAATGAAAAAGCCTTTGAACTGCTCAACCCCATGCACTGCACTGCTTAACAGACTCCAAACACCTCCTCCACCACCTTCCTGTCCCCACATCTCCCAACTGCTTCCAAAACTTTTTATAAATAGGGAGTAACTTCCATGAACTACCCTGCAATTTCTACGCAGCATTTTTGCCATTCCAAAAGCTACACACAGACTTTAAATAAGGGTCTTTGAGAGACAACTGATACCTTCTGTTGTTTCCTCAGAAAAACTGTCTAGGTTGATTTTTTTTTCCTCCTCTTCTCTAGACTCTCCTGCATTGGTCTATACCTCTTTTCCAGTCTACTTGTTAACTCGGAACAGTTTTGTTCCTTGCAAGTTTCACATCCTCCTAGCTACTGAAATCATAGGAACAAAATTATTAGTAATAAAATTTTCACAAAAGGAACCCTGTGCTCTAGAATTGTCTTAAGATATTTACTGTTAAGAAATTTCTAAAAGCATCTTCACAGAGAACTCCTCAATCTGATTCAGACAGGCAAGAATAAACAACCCACCTTCACCGCTGCACCTCTGTCCTCAAAATGAACAAAAGCATAATCCTTTAGTTTCTTTACTCTCTCCAGCTTTCCAAATTCAGAGAAGGATTTCTCAAGAATTTCTTCCGTCACAGTAGTGGCCAAGTTTCTTACAAATAAAACTTTCACCTGATGATTAGTGAAAACAGAAGTTTTTAGAAGTCAAATGTGAAAGAAAACTAACACTAACTTATGTTATTCCACTCTTCTGTGCATTAAGAATTTTTTGCTAAGTTCATAAATTCCACATCCATTACCAAAAAAGATTGCCTTAGAGTTACCTGTATAAAATTCCTACAACTTCTTGTCTTGGAGGGGGAAGTATGGAAGAAAAGAAGAATATCCAACATTGATTTTCTGCTTCTGGGACGCTACAAGTCCCAGTAAAACTTTAGTAACGGATCTCAAGGGTAGCAAAGATTTATTAGGGATAATAACACAGGGATAAAACACACAAAACACAGGGATAAAAATCACAATGTCATTCTCTATGCTGCATTTCACCTTCATCTTGCTCTGGAAAACAGTTTTACAAGTTTTATCTACCCAGTGTGCACCAACACAAGCAGAACGGTAACAAGACAGACCGGTGTGCCAATCCAGGAGGATAAAGCTGTACATCATTAATTTAAATGTGAACAAACTGAACAAGTTCCTCACGTGTTACACAGGCATCTAGTTTACAATGCTCAACCATACCATTTTGGATGGCTTATTATGAAAGTGTCCCGTGACTTCTCTCCACTCCCTCAAACTAGCAGCATCACTCAGCTTGACCAAGTTAACTACTGCATACAGAAATTCCTCCCAAAACACAAGAACATCCACGTTCTGTTTTTATTTACCTTTGCCATGACTTCTGGATCAGGTTCCTCTACTGGATCAGCCCATTCCACTGTCACAACATTTCCCCAGACTTTTACTTTTCCACTCATCAAGCGACGTCGAGCTTGTGCTGCTGACTTGTGATCTTCATATTCCAAGAAACAGAATCCTCGGTTCTTCTTTTTATCATCAGGTTGATGATATAAGATTACATCCACCAAACCCTCTGAAAAACATGTCTTTAGTATTGAGCTTTAAAAGAGAAATAAATAATCTGAAGTCTACTCTAAAACGCTTTCCTTTGCTTTTGTTAAGCTTAGAGGCCATATATTACATCTGAAAGGGGGGGGGGGGGCATAGGCACAATAAAACAAAACAAAGACATCCATCTAATTTATCCAGAAACAGGTTACCTAGTTGGTGAAGTTCTCCAGAACAAACTTACCTCAAAACTAGGCCCTGCAAAACATCAATGTGAACAGCACAATGCCAGTTTGCTGTATGGTTTTACCATTTTTACATTAGTGAAAAGCAATCAGAATTAATATGCAATATTAATACCCCTCCTGCCTCCAGGGGAAGCTGGGCAGAATTCTGTCAACATCTCTCCAAAAAAACTAAATAGCAGAGGAGAGGCAACTAAGTATTCACTTTCTCTTTTCACCACTTTCCTGCAGTACTAACAAATAGCAATCCTAAAAAAAGAAGCTGTAGGTTAAAACTCTCCTACAGGACAAAAGCAAATCAAGATTTCAAATTCTCATAAAGCAGAAGAGCCCTTTCAGCAATGTGCCAATTTCTTTTCTTCCTGCTTGCTGTACATTCTGGTGAACAACAATAAAGAACTAGGACAGAAAATCTCTCACAACTATTTCTACAGCAGCACTGCCTCTAAAGTAATTCACTGTTCCCTTCTTCCTGTCACTCTTCAACAACATATTTGTTTGAGACTCTCACAAAAGCTTCCCAGGTGTGAAAATTGAACTTGCTGTAGCTCCTGTTACAAATACAGAGCCTTCAACACTAACCTACAATGGGTGACAGAACTGGGACCTCCACTGTTTTTCTGAGTTCGTTTGTGCTATTTCCATCACAAATCATCTTAAAACATCAATCATTTAACAAGCATTAAAGCAGATATTAGTCCTTTTTTCCTGGTGGACAAGCCAGCAGTGTGCTTGCAGCCTGGAAGGCCAAACTGTGTTCTGGGCTGTATTAAAACAGGAGTAGCCAAAAGGGAGAGGGAGGTGATCGTCCCCATCTGCAGCGCTGTGTCCAGGCCTGGGCCCCCAGCACAGGAAGGACGTGGAGCTCTTTGAACAGGTCCAGAGGAGGCACTGAGATGAGCAGAGGGCTGGAGCAGCTCTCCTATGAGGAAAGGTTGAGGGAACTGGGCTTGTTTAGCTTGGAGAAGACAAGGATCCGGGGAGACCTTGTGACCTTGCAATATTTGAAAGGAGTGTATAAACAGGAGGGGGAACAGCTATTTACAAGGGTGGACAGTGATAGGACAAGGGGGAAAGGTTTTAAACTGAGACAGGGGAGGTTTAGGTTGGATATTAGGAGGAAGTTTTTCATCCAGAGGGTGGTGAAGCACTGGCACAGGTTGCCCAAGGAGGCTGTGGATCCCCATCCCTGCAGGCATTCAAGGCCAGGCTGGATGTGGCTCTGGGCAGCCTGGTCTGCTGGTTGGCAACCTGCACATAGCACGGGGTTAGAACCAGATGATCACTGTGGTCCTTTTCAACCCAGGCCATGATTATATGGTCCATTATAGAGTATTTCATAAATGAAATCTTGGAATCCAATTTGAAAATAATTTAAATAATATCTGAAAGCATCACTCACATAACTACAGCTACAAAAGAGGAAAGAGGGTATTTCAAAATCAGCGTGACAAAAAACATTAAGAAAGTCTTTACCTGTGACTTTATTAAACTCTTCCAATATGTTTTCCTTCGTCTTGTTCTTTGGAATTGACCCAACAAATAACCTGTTGTTTGCCACAGAGATGCATACTCCAAGGTGCTTCCCAGGACGGATTTCATAGTTGTCACACTAAGAAAATAAGAAGCCATTCACTTGCATTATTCAGAACAAAATGGTTGAGAAGATCCCCAGAATGACAATATCAGCTGCTTCAAGTTCTACTATCCTCATACAGAGTATACTGAACTTGCAATGCAACAGTATTTCTGGAATTGCAATATTAGGGTCAGTGTCTGCTTGGACACTGCTAAGTCTGTTTTCCACAAAAAAATCTTAATCTACTGAGAAACTGATGCACAAGAAACAACACATAACATACAAGCTGCACGGGGTAAGTTCATTCACCCCCAGTTTATCTCAAACTTAAAACCTATTTCCAGACAATGAGTGACTGCCTCCTGCTCTTGGACTCAACATCAGTCATTGCTGTTATTATTACACACATGCAAAGGATTATAGGCACCATGGGATCTGCTTCAGTTACTTTTTAACATCAAGCACATTGGCTGCAAGATCCTAACATGTGCCTGGTTTTTAAGCTTTCCCACTCTAATGGCACGGATTTTTGGGGCCCTCTAAATGCTAGAACTCTGTATTCCTTTATTTTATTTTATTTTTTTTTATTTAATTCTTTTTTTTTTTTTAAAAAAAAAAAAAAGCTTCCCACAAAAGTTTCTTCTACTTCCTTACCACACTTATACCCACAGTTGAATTACTGTGAACAACAACCCTAACACATCTTTGAAGGCTTGAGATTCAATCTTACAGGAGGCATCTTTGTTTTTAAGGAGTATTTTCAAACAGGATGTAGTGAGACTGAAGTTTGAATACTGGACAGCTTCTGAAAAACTCTCATGTAAAAGCTGTTTCTGTAAAAGCTTTCAGCCATCTCACTGTGACTGAGGCATGCAGCTGGTGGTGCAACAACTTCAGTAACCTTGTTCATATTCAAGAATTATACAAAACTTTGCCAATTTTTACTTCAAATAAAACAGTGATTCACACACAACAGAACTTTGAAAAACAGATTCAGATTAAGGCCAGAGCACTTGAGCAAGAAGTTTATCTTATAAGGCTGTTTTTCCTAAACATCAACCCATTCCCACTGGCACCTGCACACCAGAAGCAGCAGAACCCCCTCATGCAGAAGAATCTAAACTTCAAAATTCCACATTTATCATCAGTACTAAAAGAACCACGCTTTTCTATTAAGAGTTATCACCTAAAAATTTAGCATGCTCCATTTTCCTTTCCTCCAGTAGCCAGTGGAAAATACTTCACCTAGATACAAATCTCATTCCCCCAGATAATGCCAAAGTAGAGCATGAGAGAGAGAAGAGAATCCAGATGCATGACACATGGAGTACATCCACACAAATTCACTTAGTTGGTACAACACCCAGGGAAGAGGTCAGACTTCCACCAGGGCTCTATCACTTGATACATTTCCTGTTACTTCAGCATCATTCTCTTTCACTTCCCCCAGTCACTAAAAATTTAAAGAAAGCTGAGCAGCTTCAACTTATGAGTTACAAGACTGAAAATACCTTTTTTCCTTCTTAAGTGGCAATAACTTAAGTCTACCATCTTCAAACACTGAAACTCACGAGTAATCAAGTAGATTACAAGAAACAGTAGCTGTAGAAGTAAATTGTTATTTGTACATAGTAAATCAAGTCAGGAGACATGTTTGTTTGTTTTAAAGAAAATAACATTTTGAGTCTGTTGATGATTGTTTAGTGAAACACTTCAAACATTTCCTAATGCACTCCCAACATGCTCACTGTTTACATCACATCATTCAATTTGAAAAAAGTTACTCACCAGTTTGACTGCTTCCTGAGCTGCATCTTTGCTACAAAAGGTAATGAAAGCATAACCTCTGTTTTGACCGGAAAGAGGATCCATCATGAGGCGAAGATCCCAAATTGGACCAGCTTTCTCAAAGAGTGGTACCAATTCATCTTCATACAAGTCTCGGGGAATCTTACCAACAAAAACCTGTAAAGGAAGAGGACACTTAACCAAAGCTTTTTCAAAAGTCTAAACTTACTTTCAGTACTCCAAAGTTCCAGGAAGGGAAGCAATCTGCATCAGAAACAATCACAACACAAACACTGTAGCCTTCACTAGCAATTTTATCTGCTACCACAGCCTTCTAAAACCCCAGCATTAGTACTACACTCTGCATATACAAAACCTGGGCTGTAATTTATATCTAAGAGGCTGTACCTTTCCACCACTGATCCACCCCCTCTACTCTGCCCTGGTAAGGCCTCATCTGGAGCACTGCGTCCAGTTCTGGGCTCCCCAGTACAAAAAAGACAGGGATCTCTTGGAAAGAGTCCAGCGGAGGGCCACAAAGATGGTGAAGGGCCTGGAGCATCTCTGCTATGAGGAAAGGCTGAGTGAACTGGGTCTGTTCAGCATGAAGAAAAGAAGACTGAGAGGGGACCTGATCCAGATCTATAAGTATCTGAGGTGTGGGGGGCAGAATGGCGAGGTCGGACTCTTTTCAGTGCTGAGTGAAGACAGGACAAGGGGAAACGGCTGGAAACTGCAGCATAGGAAGTTCTGCACCAATGTGCGAAGGAACTTCTGTACAGTGAGGTGACGGAGCACTGGAACAGGCTGCCCAGGGACATGGTGGAGTCTCCTTCTCTAGAGATGTTCAAGACCTGCCTGGATGCCTTCCTGTGTGACCTGCTGTAGGGAACCTGCTTTGGCAGGGGGTTGGACTCGATGGTCTCTGGAGGTCCCTTCCAACCCCTACAATTCTGTGATTCTTACCTGGTCACAAGACCTTACTTACAAATCATTTTAGCCCAAAGTGAAGTCAGACCTTTTACATGTTTCCTTACATTACACAAATATTCCTGAAATACAGTTTTCCAGAACGTTTCCTTGAAGTAGCTTAGGCTCTTTTATTCAGTGTGAGCGCAAACCAGCTGTGGTTTATTTGCCACTCAGCAAAACAAACAAGCAAAAATAGGAACAGATTTATTATCACTGATCATAAATTTAATGCCAGAGCCAATGGACCTACTTTTCAGAACAGCTCAGACATCCCTGCAGTAGCTGCATCCATTTATGCTGCCCAGAGCATTTCACTTCAAAACACACAGTTTTCAAAGACAGAAAAGAACAGCATAATGGAAGTGCACAAGAAGGAACTCCAGCTCGCTATTAAGACAGGGAAACCACCTAAAGAACTACCTGATTTTTCTGTGCTGAAGGCTTCCCTTTCCTGCTTTTCTTCCAGCATCTTTGACTGAGTCTCTTAATTCCTTTCTACAACTTTAGACTACCATCAATTCCACAAGATTGCTACAACAGGTAATATACTCCAGAGGCTGAAATGAGCAACAGAATTAAGGATTTCATTCTAACACATTCACCCCTGACCTACATTATAGGGTGACTTCACTTGCATACCAGGAAGACTAAATGTCTCCATGGGAATAATGACACATCTAAATGAATTTGCTTTGAGCCTGCACACTTGAATAACAAATGATAAGATCAACAGCAGACATGAGAAATACCAGATGAACATCTTGAAAGACTTAGATGAAACATCTACAGTAACCTTTCCTATTATTATTTTGGGTAGATCAACAAGCTTGAAAAAGATTCTGAAATAAGTTCTTTACAGAGAGAGTGATGAGGTGCTGGAACAGCTGCCCAGAGAGGCTGTGATGCCCCGTCCATCCCTGGAGGTGGTCAAGGCCAGGTTGGATGGGGCCCTGGGCAGCCTGGGCTGCAATGAAATATGGAGGTTGGTGGCCCTGCATGCAGCAGGGGGTTGGAGCTCCGTGATCCTTGAGGTCCCTTCCAATCTGGGCCATTCTGTGAAATACTACAGAATATAAATACTTGTTGCTTCATATTTCAGCTCCACGAGACTACTATTACTGCAGAAACTCAGAAACTGGCCTTATGAGTGCAATAACAGGGGAGAACTCTTCTAAGTAGGATTCAGCTGCACTGTTGCTGCACCCCTGCTGAAATCACTTCTTCCAGTTTTGCTTCCAGAGGGACCTGCACCAAGTGCTCAATTCTACTTCTCTTAGTGTTTTTCCAAAAGATCAATCATAAAGAGAGTCCTTCAACTAAGAAAAATGTCAGTGTCATGAGGTAACAGAGCATTATTCAGGGCTGCAATTCACTTCTACACTCTACATGATACATCCAGTTATTTCCACAATCAAGTTCTTCTGTTTCCACTAACAAAGTAGCATCAGGGTTAACAGCAGCATTTCTTCAAAACATCATCTCCATGTCACAGAACTCTTGTTGCACTTCAGTCAATCTTCTAAATGCCAGATCTAAGTGTGAACTGATGTGGGCTGCATGACTACTTCAATTCAGCAGTAGCTACAACCTTCTTGAGAAAAAAAAATACTAAAATGAACAAAAAAAACTTAGAGCAACATAAAAGCCTTTGAAACCCCACAGTTCTTCAAGTATAAAAGTGTCTCTTTTTTTTTTTTGCTGGAAAAAAAAAACACCAGAAACACAGCAACAAACTGTGCCTACTGCAGCTGGCATTTTACAGATAGCACGAAATTCTGTTCAAGTCATGCCTTAAAAAAAAGATTTGTTCATTTACATCAATAATTGAGAGAAGGAAATCAAGTATTCATCAGCTGCTTCCTTTTTTTTTTTTTTTTCCTATATACAACAGTGGGGACAGGTCATATTCACACAGGGCTTTTTTTTCTTTAATCTCTTAAAGCATGGATTACAAAGACTTCCATATTCTCAAGTTTAATAGCTGCAAGCATCCTCCATCAGACAGAAGATTAGGAGTGAAAGTTACGTAGCTTAAAAGGTTCAAACTCCACCATCACTACTACTCCCAAATACAGATATGCTGATTCACAGTTTAGCACATCCAACAGAAATGCTGAATGCTTGTCTCAGTTGCATAAAAGTTTTATCATCACCTGACCAGTAATGGGTTTACAACCCAATTGTTTTCATCCCTCTTGTGCTTGTACAAACACTTTCCTAAAACAATAAACTGTAACTAGAATGGAGAAAATGCACCTAAGAAGCACATGATGATTGATGCAAGTTATCAATGATTATCTTTCAGTGTAAGAATCCATTCCACTTGAGAAAAACCAACCTGGTGTACAAATACTTACAGCAGACAGACCTGATACACCTGGGGAAAAAGTTCATGCATTTTCTTGAAATCAGTAGCAGTACTTGCATATCCTTAAAAAGGAGTTTGCCACTGCTGACATCAGTGACAACTCTGGCATCAACATCTCAGCTGGCACAAGCCACAGAACTTCATTTATTTTATTTAAAATAACTCTCCAACATGAAAGATTCATCCTCACAATCCAAAAGGATACATCTTACATCTTCACATACTCTTAAATACAATATTAGAAGAGAGGTTTCTTTGCACTACCATACAAGCAGAACTTAGGGAAAAAAAACATCAAGGAAGAACAAATATACAACACCCCACACTTTGCTATGGGAAAAAAGCACCACGACAACGTACTGAGTCTCCTGGGTTAAAACAAGATCTGTAACATCCACCAAAACAAAAGATCACATTTTAAATCTTGATTACTATTTCTCTGAGCTTAACAGCTACTGCTGAAGGTTCAATCAAACTTCTGGATGCTTTACTAAAGTAAGATAATCAGCATCTTAACAAACCAAACTCTGCAGTAATCAGGCTTGATCTGCTACTAAGTGCCAGCACTGGTTCAGCTGAGGTAGGATTTCTGTAACTAGTTAGCTGGACTTTGCTAAGCCTGATTCATGGGAGAGGTATTCATGTCCTTAAGGGTGTTTCCAGAAGTCACCCATTCTAAAAGCTTCAAGAACCTTACTAGTACAAAAACACACCCTCAGTACAATTAAACACAGCCAAAGCCAACTTTACAGCTTTCCTCTGACCTCCTATAGAGACTAATTATCACCAACAGCACAAAATACTTGAGTTTTCAATCAAGCATTCACTCTGCAGGCACAGTGCAAAGTAACACTTCACATCGTGTATCATATCACCATACACTGACAAAACAGACTTCTTAAGCCGCCTTCCTGAATAAGAAATGAAAAATATTTCCAAAATAAACAAGACATGATCCTCTCAGTGTAGTTGTTTCACCATCAGATCATGAAAGCACTGAAGATGTCTTTTGTAAAGACTGGTGACTATTAACATATATATTATTCACTGTTACTGCTAGCTAATCTGACCCCTACAAAGCTTTGCATAAAGTATCCTAATGCAATACATCATAGAATCATAGGTCAGAGAATGGCCTGGGTTGCAAAGGCCCACAGTGCTCATCCAGCTCCAACCCCTGCTGTGTGCAGGTCACCAACCAGCAGCCCAGGCTGCCCAGAGCCACATCCAGCCTGGCCTTGAATGCCTGCAGGGATGGGGATCCACAGCCTCTCCCCAGAAAACACACACCACACTCATGTCTTCACCTGCTTCCAATACACTGCAAGGAAATCTTTGTCACTGTTTCTCAAATTCCATTCAAGCTGTGAAAAAAAACAAAGAGCCAAACACTTTTCAGTTGTGCTTTTTTTGTTGTTGTTGCTGTTGTTTTTTTACCCGAGCTGCACAGCTGTCACTTTTAAAGCTGCAGACCACAACCTTCAATTTGGATGATAAAGTCTAACAATTTCAGTATCTACCTTCATTTTCAGTAATTTTTACATAATCTTCCCATTATATCCACTGCTTTCTTCTCCTCAATTATGCTTTTTTCTGCAGAATACTGAAGGCTAAGACTGAAGAAGACAAACACAGAAGCAAGCTTTCCTCCAAGCTTTACACTTTCCCTCAGTATAATTTATTTGCCAGTCTTTTAACAAGTGACTTTGCATAAGCACACAAAATAATGGTACCGGTCTGTGCATACTAACCTCTGTTCCAATACCAGGCTGGACACCAGAATACACAGTATCTGGAGGAGGGCCCCCATATTTTCTCTGTCCTGTAGTTACATCCAAAGTGTAACCAGTCCTCTCTAGCAAAGCCTGAAAAAAAATGAAAAAGAATTGACAATAGTTATGTGGAGGAAGGTAGGGGCCACAAACAACAGAATTTGGTTCTGAGGTCACTGCAAAAAACTTATTTTCCCTTATTTTCTGTTTGCAATATCTTATGTAGTAACCAAGGAACTCCAGAACTTCTCACTAGCTTTCTAAGTCAGTTCTGCACAACACAAAAACCATCTCTTAACATATTCACCAACTCCAAGACTCAATCCTGTTGGAATGTCCAATCAGTCTCAACTTTATCAGCTTGTAAAAACTAGTGTAGGAAGACAAGATAATTCTGAAACAAATATATAATATTTTTTAAGTTCATGCATTTTGGTAATCGTGCAATCAGGGACATCTACATCTCAAACAAGCATTCTCTCTTTTCAATCTCTTATCTTGCATACCTTTCTTTAATGCCATGTGTGGATGTTCTTTTCCAAGCAATACAGATGCCTCCTAAGCAGCAAGCATTAAAACTACTTCAGTCTGCATGCAAGTAGTACAGAACAGTCAGTGTTTTCGACACGTTACCTTGATCTTTGCTTCATCTGGTCCCTTTGTCGATTCCTGTACTTTGCTGCCTTGTTTCTCTCTTTGCCTGTAGGTCTTCATAACTCCACATAAAAATGCACTTTTGTTCTGTAGATACAATTTATAAAATAATTAAACTTGGGGTATGAAAAGCTCTGGGAATACACCAAATCCAAACTGTGAAGTCACTAGATAAGACAATGTCAAGTATCAAAAGAATCCTCTTGAAAAATACAACAATTAACTGATCAAACTTCTAAGCATGGAATTTCAAGCCGTATTTTTTACCTTACGTTCTCAATAGCACTCGTTTTTATTATCTGGGAGCTTTAATTTTGCACTCAAATACCCACAACATTTAGGGCAATTCTTAAACAGGCCCATGATCATGAAACATACAGGACATGAAAAGTGTTTCTATGTTTTGGCTCTCCTGCCAATAGTGCCAGACCACTATTTACACTTATGTGCTCACGCTTCTGGAGCTCTCACCTTACCTGTACATGCGACAGGTCACTTTCTTTAAACTGCTGTAATACAGAGAGGGCTCCTTCTTCATTAAATTCCCTAAGAGCATCAATTGCTCTTTCATCAAGATCGACATAAGCTACCAACCCTAAAAGTTAAAGATAAAGAAGTTACAGATTTCTATTAGATGTCATACAAGCTAAGAACTATGCAGTTTGCTTTTAAAGTCCATAACAGAATTATATATTTAATATAATTACATATTCCTACACAAGTATATGAAAAATATGAGTACAACAATGAAAAAAGTTAAATTAAAATGTATATACCTAAGCATTAACTGAAGTGCAAGATTACACCCCACGTGTAACAGCTTTCTAACATTCGGAAATCCAACAGAGAAGTCTGGCTCACTTCTAACAATTTGGGTTTTGTTTGACTCTTAAGTTTCACGCTTCATTCTCCTGAATGGAGCTGCTCTAAGGTAAGCTGACGTGAACATTACGTGTACCCTGCTGTACGTGAAAAAGGAACTTCCTAACTGAAGATCAAACACTCCCAAAGCACTACAAAATATTATTCAGAAGAATGGTTTGCTCAGTCTTTCCACCTAACTTCAAAAAGCAAAAAGCAGTAAGCTGCTCATGTCTAAAAATTTAATTTCGCTTGTTTTGTTGCTCCATGCAGTTCAAGAGCCAGAATTCAAAAAGGTACTGTTTTGAGCCCTACCATGTACCCGAAAAGGCTAACGTTAATTTTACAGGTACAGACTCCCCCAAGAAACATTGGACCAGTTCTGAAGCACTTTTTCTGTTTCAGGATCTTTACAGGTTTGCGGGTCTTTTTTTGGTTTCCCCTTTTGCAATGCACTTGCATAAGCTGTGGAGTATGAGAGCTTTGGGTTATTAACATCTGCACTTTTTAAACCACACAGGGAAAATCAGGACCAATAACTCCACATGCTTTGCAACAGCTTGATTTCCAGAATACAGATTATTTAACTGCTACTTGCTTTCAAAAATGCAAAGTAGTGCCGAGCCCAAGGACTACATTTCAGAAGTGATCCTGCATTTTGGAAGGCACCTGTATCTTTCAAATGAGACCTCAGCAGATTAAAAATCCCAAGCTTCAACTCCAAATTTAGCTCTGGTCTCAGAAGCAGAATGTTTCACTGACAAACCCCTGCACAATGTGAGCATCTGCGGTGGCTTTAAGGAAATGCAAATAACTGTTCTCAGGTTACTCATGCAATGGAGTTATAGCAGGTAGTTGGGTTCTGGGCTGAAAAGCTTTTAGCTCCCTTGAGAACTCCTCACAACACAACCTAACTACCACACAGGTGAGACCCCACAAGTTCCTCTGCCCAAGCATTTACTCCTTCTCTCAAACCATCAAGTGTACATCATCATGACCCACAGTTAGGAAGTGTGTCTCTATGCCAATAAAAGCTTGTAAAGGCTTGATGAAAGCTCACTGTGAATGACTTTCAAAGGACATCATTCACATGACCCAGAATGTCATAGTGATGAAGGGATAAAGTATTGGTTTTGAACTGCCTTCGTTTAATCAGTGGAATTTTGACTCTCTTCAACAAAAACTGTCATCTTGCCATAAGCACATAAAGCAGTTCTACTGCTTCTTATACATTTGTTCACGGAACACACTCTAAAGAGAAAAAAAAGAAGCTTCTGTCTAAGGACAAAATAATACTTGAGGATGGGATGTTACAAAAATAAAATAGAGAAACCTTGGTATGTAAAGAAACCTTTCCTCTAGCAGTTGCAGAGACCACTTGCTACCAGCAAAATATTACTCGATTTGCTAGATAGCTTAGTCCTCATTTGTTAAAAAAGCAGTTAGTATCAAACTGAACTTTTCAGTGGAGTAACAAACATGGATTAAACTGTCCGCTCAGAACTAGAGAGAACACAAAATCCACAGGCAGACTCAATTCCAATGTAGTCCCAGGCAAGACAAGCTAGTTGTTTCCCTCACTAGTCACCTGTCCAGCCCTTGAGTGTTTAAGAACCACCGTGAGGAGTTGACAGTAGAAAAGTAAAAGCAAAATGATGATTTGGATTGAAGGAAAAAAACATGTACAGTTTAGTATGCTCAAACACATCTTTATTTGACTACTAAGAAACTAGTGCTCTGTGCCCTAAAGCAACTAGGATAACACATACAACACTAAGGACGTGTCAAATAATCAGTCAATGTCAAACCCCATTTGCCTTTAGGGAAGTCAAAGTAGCAAAACATTTAGAGCTACACAGATCAAAAACAATGTATTTTTAAACCTTAATCTATAAAAATTTGAAAATGGTATGCCCTCACTTTCATAACCAATCAGAAACAAGAAATGCATATTATACCTGTCTGAAATATTTCATCAAGTCTCTCTGCCACCTTCTGTGGGAGGCCTGCCTCTATCAGTGTCTTGTAGTGTTCTGTGTGAGTTACACTGGAAGTATCCATTGGTTCTTCCTCTTCTTTTAACTGTACCGCATTACCATTCACCTGATTAGCCATTTTATTATGCTGCTGGAAAAAATTCAGGAGCTACATTACAATAAGCCAGAAAAAACTAGTTTGTAGGACAATGCATGATTTATCTAAACTAATTTGTATACATGCTGCAAATGACCTCTATCAGAAGTTTTATTTAATATCTTTTGGATGCAGCTGATCTAAGTTTCAAAAGAAAGTACAACCCTTAATACTGCAAAAAATGTACATGGAAGAATTTACTTTTTTTTTCTCCTCCTTGACTGTACTTCATGTACATCATGATGTCTAAACTTTAGATTGTCAGCAAGTTAACTGGTTACCATAGCAGCTACAATGCACTGGGACACGATAATAACATCCTTCAAAGAAGAATCAGAAGAGCTAGTTGCTATTTTCATTTCCCATTCCTCTACTTTTAAAACAATTGGTTAAAATTCAGCGAACACGAAACCCTGCAGGGTAGCTTAACGCACCAAAATGTCAATACTTGTTTGCTAATTTGCACTTTCTTGGCTTGTTGCCATGCCTTCCTTCAAACCCAACGCTCTGCACAAGACTAGCCAAACACTTTCTCATAACACTAACAGAACTCGTTAAGGATAGGAAGAGAAAAATTACACTCGCGAGCACATCAGAATTTCCAGCTGCAACTGAGCCATTTCCAGGCTCAGTTTTACTCAAATAGGAGCTCTACAAATCAAACTGCTTTTTTAAGAACTTACTGGTTTAAAAGGAAGCCATGACTGCAGCGTCTTCAGTTAAAGACTTGCTTTCAGGATTAACTGATTGCAAACACGTGCGCTGAGAAATGCACAACTGTCTTCTCAGACAATTTCAGTGGGCTTTGCCCAATTCATTAAAAACCGTTTCCATTTCTCAGTTAGCCAGCCAGCTGATACCTGGTACTCTCAGATACAAAGGCTGACAAAGGACAAATCAACTACCCAGCAGAGAACATCAGGATGATCGGTTTTTGAGTTCAGAAACAAAGTGAGCCTCAGGCTTTAAAAGAGAGCGAAGAAGTCAATGATCAGCAGTGAAATGATAACCAGATACACACGCAGCATGGCAAGAGCAATGCAATTCAGTACTGGCAAACAGATACGAAGAAGACTCAGAACAAGTTTTGCTTTCGTTTTTAAGACTGAAGCCTCAGACTATTCACCGTGCTGAAAAAAAACAAGCCTCCAAAGATAACCACACCTAAATCAATCCCATTTATACCCATTCCTTCCGGACAACAACTTTTTGGAAGGTAGCCTATAATTTACAATCTTGAGCCAAAAAAGTTTTTCTTCTTTTACTACGTCTTGACTTGAAGGGCAGTCTTAGAGATGGAACACAGCCTCGTGTTACTTCTCTATCAGCTGCCACTTCTTTATGTGATCAGCAAGGAAATGAGGTGAAGTCTTCTGTAACTACTTGGCATTTATACAGCACACCTTCTGTTTCTTGACTCAGAACTCACTATCAGTTTACTCCAAAACAGAAACTTAATTACTTAAAAGCAAATGTGACGTTAGCCCAAATGCAGAAGAAAAAATTGTTACCTGGGGATTACAGTAAGGCTTACCTCTCACTACAGAATTAACTGAGCACTCAAACCACTAACTGAATGTCAGGATTCCATAGGAATGGATACAAAAATAATGGAAAATGAAAGTCAGACCCATGGCTGCTAGCTAGACTACATCTGCAACATGTCTAACTTGAAACAGTGCAGGACAAAGGGTTTACTTACAGTGAGAATGCTTTGAGTGTATATACCAAAAATGCATAAGATGTTATACAGAAAAAAAGATATACAAAAGATCAGTGTGTTTTTTGCTTCTTTTCACCTCCTTACTGCTTTATAGACTTCATTACTTACACATATCTTCTCCATATAGAAACAAAACCTAGGAGGCTAAACCAAGTCATTAATACAAAAAACTATTAAGCCAATTACAAGTGCCACTGAGGTTCACAAGGTTTATAGTGATGCTCCCTGAGCATTTACTTCTCTTTTTCTTCTGTGAAACCAAATTGGTTTCCAAGTATCAGATTCTAATATATTTAGCACTGCTGAGAGCATTCTTGGACTCGGGTGTAACTGACAAAAAGCTGAGCACTGTTGTGTGTCAGGCAGAAACACCTCAGCTCCAATAACTCAGACCACGCAAGATTTGCAGCCTAGCAAATGATGATCCACCTTCACCACAAGCACACAGCAGTGCTTGGAGCTAAACCTAACAGCTAGCTATCACACTGCTACACAGCTCCACAGCTGAGCAAAAGCTTTCCTAAGTAGGCTTTCAGACAATGCAAATTAAGTCTCTGCATTTTAATTCATTAGCTGTACAATTCATTATTCTTTAATAACTACTGGCCTCAAAAAAAAAAAACCTAAAGTCAAATGCTGTCTATGTCCACCAATCATGGAAGTTGTGTTTGGCTGCTGAAATGTCAGCTATTTCCTGTCCCACAATCTTAACTAAAAAGATACTCCGGGAAGTTTTTAAAACAATACAGCTGTCAGAACATCCCAGTCCCAACAGCATCCACAAGAAACGTATTTCTTTTCACCCATTATAGTAACAGATGCTATTCTGGTTTTGCAAGCTTGGCCTGAAGTCTGAGATCAGATGGACTTTACTTTCCTGAATGATCACCAACAAGAGAAACTGCATCTCTTACAGCACTGAAATCTGCATTCAGCACAGCTACATGAGTGAAAGTCATTGCTGAAAAAACTCACTTAGATCTCCCTCTAGACATCTGCCAGATGCAGCCATCAAGACAACATATCTCCTACACACATCATTAGCAAGGAAAAAATGATTTCATTGACATTTTTTATGCTCCTCTAAAAAACTTTAAAAGCGTGTTAAAGAGGAGTGATACCTGTGCTTGCACACCACGTGTGTGTGTGGCTCAGCCCGTCACAGGCCACAAGGAAAAGCACAAGGTTGTGGGTAAAGCCCTCAAGTACTGTGCCCCAGAGTCTCCTATGCATTAACTATCTAGAAAGAGGGAGACTGGTTGAATAGCAAAGATTTTTGGTGTCGATTAGAAGCAAAGGATTATGAATATATTAGTACGTGCTGGGATGTGCGTTTGTTTTTATTACATGCAGAAATGGATGAATTTAAAATAGCATATTGAAAAACGTGCTTACCGAGCGAGCAGCAGTAAATAGACACTGGGGGCAACTTTACACAGGCGGGGAGGGTTCCATTGGTACCTGAAACGCTGCCTACCTTCAGCACCTCCCAGCTGCAGGGCTGCATGCAAGGGGAGGCTGTGGGGGGTGGTTTTGTTTTGAAATTCACACGGTTGTTAACAGTGCTTGTTCTGAAGGCCAGGAATACTTGGGCATAGCAGACACACTTGTAAGCCATGCACTATCTTTCACTTGGAATTTCCACATTCTGCATCTCAAAAGCTGGGTTTGCCAGGTGACTTGTCCCTTTTTTTGACAAGTAGGAGGTTAAAAACTTATGGATGCTTTTAAATTAGTCAGATACGAGCTTCATTTCCATTCTTAATAACTCAAATGGCTCTCAGTACTTTTCCCAGAGGAAAAAAAAAAAAAACTGCAACACATCAGAGCCTGACAGTGCATGGCATCATGAATACTGAAACCTAATGTCAGCCTTATTCTGACAGTCACTGAAACAGCCACAAGGTGACCATTCCCTCTATTTTATACCCACACTCCAACAGAGGTTGCCACCCACAAACTAAGTATAACTAATCACTAATTATAAATTCACAGCCTAGTTAACTGACAACATGCTTAAATACCAGCATCAAGGAGAAGAAATGGCAACTTCTGGTAGAGGGAAAACAATACCGTGAACTCCAATAACCAACTTACATTGATCATCCATCAACACTGTTTTCAGCTTTGCTGCTATGTAACTTTTGATATCACGAAGTGAACTATTAATTTAGCTCAGGTGCACTGGAAGCATTACTAAACTCATGCATTACAATAGCACCCAAGTAATTTCTGATTGCTTATGTTGCTATTCCTCCTATTGAGTTATCTGTAGGGTCCTTATTATAGGAGTTAAATCAGATTAAGAATAGCATTAGCTTATTACCTTATTACTTTAAGAAACTTTTTCCAAATGAACCACAAGAAAACAAACGTAATCCCTATGAAGTTGTGAGTTACACTGCAAGAAGATTCTTATCTAAGCAGAAAGAAGCACATGCACAAGGAGGAGATAAGAACTCACACTAAAAGACTGAACGGGGAGTTTATTAAAACCTCACCTGCTCATAAGATATACTGCTACACCCTTTCAATTTTTATGTGAAAGCATTACTGCTATTCCCCTTGTACCACAGATTACTCCATCACAGAAATAACTTTTTAATAGCTTAATTATGATACATTATTTATTAGCATGAATTGTGGGAAGACTTGATTTGAAGTTATCACACCCTGAAAAACCTACATGTATCATCCCAGTTTCCAGACCAGTACAGCAGGCTGTAACTTTGAGGAACCAGCATCCTCACCCTGCCAGCGCTGAACTCTCAGCCTTTCCCAAACCATCACCTAACAGAATGGTGATACCTCAGAATCCCCATCGTGATGCTAACCAAAAGCCTAGCACAGCCTCCCCACCAAGAGACTCCCACATAGGTTAGCAAGGTGCACCTTTGTTTCAACAGAATACAACTTCATCAGTAACTCCTGTGCTTTGCTAACCTCAGTACAAAGTCTGAGCATCCTCCTTTCTATCTGCAGTTGGCCATTTGTAGCTCATCTGCTCGGCTGGGTCGTACAGAACACTCACAGCACTCCAACTCAAAGCAGAGTTACGATCAAAACAAGCACTGCACTGATGAGTTTATTCTACAGGAATGTGGGTTTTGTTTTGCTTTTTGCGGGTTTTGTTTTCTGACATAAGTTCAGCAAGAGCAGGAAGCTCAAACATGACACCAACAGCAATCGCACTGAGACAGCAATACAGCTTCTAGGATATGAAATTGCCAAGCAGGCTCCACCACATCTCAAACGCAACAGTTTGCAACTGAAAACAACACTAAGATACAGAACTCCAGGCGACCTTTACTTTAGAAAGATACGTCAAAAATTCAGAGCCACACAAAACATTATCTCAAATTTAAAAACAAAACAACCCAGCTCCAGGAACATTAACATCCCCGGCAAGCAGAAAAGCATCACTGCTGGGAGGATCCTCTGTGCCGCGAATGGGGTGAGGGAGATGAGAGCAACTTTCTTCACAGAGTGCTGCAGCACCGCGATGGGGCGAGTTCAGAACCCGCCGGGCAACCAAGGCCCAGTAACTCGAGCCTCGTTTACAAAATAAAGGTAATAATCACATATTTAAGAAGAACTAGACAAGTTTTGCTGAAGACTTCACGTAGAAGACCGTTCAGCGAAGCGACGTCCCAACAACAGCGTTCGGGAGAGCGTCTCCCCGCAGCCGCACCGCGCCAAGTTTTACAGAGCGCTGCGACAGCGACGGGCGTTCCGCGCAAGCCCTCGGCAGCCCCCCCACAACAGCCCTCCACGGCCGGGAAGGAACCACCACATCCGCGGCCCCGCGCGGTTCCCGCTCGGCCCGAGAAGAGCGGAGCATCCCGGGAGCAGCAGCAGTGGGGCATCCCCCGCCCGCGCCGCCCTCCCCGCGCAGGGCCCACTCCTGGCCGGCCGGCCGCCCGCCCCCGCCGGGCCGCAGGTCCCGCCCCCAGGCCGCTCCCGGCCCAGCTCCCGCGCGCGGCCCTCCCGCCCCCCGCCGCCTTCCGAGCGGCCGCGCCGCGCCCTGCGACGCCCCCACCCCGCGTTCCGACGCGGCGCCAGCGCCTCGGGCCCGCCTCCGCCCGCGCCGGGCCTATCCCGAGCTCGCGGCGGGCCTCCCCGCCGCGGGGCCTACCCGGGAGCGCTCGCCCCCGGCCGCGGAGCGCCCTCACCGCGCGAGGGGACGTCCCAGCGCCCCTGACGCCTCCCGGGGACTCACCGGAGCAGGGCCTGCGCGGCGCAGCTCGGGCCCAAGCAGCGACGGCAAATGGCGCGCGCTCCTCCTTCTCCTCATGGACGGCGGTGCGACCCCGGCAACACGCGGGGTTTCCCGGAACTGTTTCCAGGGACCGCCGCTTCACCCACTCAGAACCTCCCGCTCTAGACGAGCTGTCGGCTCCACCTATAGAAGGTGGGAGGCGGAACCAGCCGGAATTCCCGGTGACCAATCGGAGGAGGGATCCGTAACCAATCGCGCGGCGCCTTCAACCCGGCGCGCCGGCAGGGCCGGAGCTTGGGGCTTTTAAAGGGGCAGCGCCGCCCGCAGCTTCGGAACAAAGAGAGCGCGGGGAGCGCGCGGCGCTGCTCCGCCCTGAACGTGCAGCGCGAGGGCGGGCGGTGGCGACTGGGCTCCGCCCTGGAGCTGCGGCCTGGTGGTGCCCCAGCGGGCGCTCCCGGGGGTTGAACCGATGTCTCTTTCACCGGAGCGCAGCCTGGTGGCTGTGTGGAGCCTTCCCGGTTCTGCCCAGCAGCGGCACCGCGAAGGGAAAGCGCTCAGGGCGGCTTTTGCCTCGTAAAGGAACCGGCCCCGAGCGGGGCTGGTAGCTCTGAGGCACGGCCAGAAGGGCTCCGTGTGGGACGTCTGAAGGATGTTAGCAGGGGGTCCTGTTGCCCAGGTGTGCTGTTATTAGCTAATTAGCTTGTGATTAAATAGAATTTATCTGCTGTGCCTCGTTTGTTTGGTCTGTAGGAGAGCAGCTCCTCCAGGTGCATGTTTGATGTGGGTTTGATGCAGAGGTCTGTAGGAGAGCAGCTCATTGTCAGTGGTGGTGTTTCTCCCATTGGGCCTTCTCTCATCCAGAGCTGTAAGAAGAGCAGCTCTGAGCAGCTCCTTCTAACAACAAAATGCCTCTCCTGAAAGCTGCATGCATGTTAAGTGTTTGTTTGCGCTCCTATCGTGAGTGTGGATGAAGTTGTGTGTGTTGGCTGATGGATGTAAAAGCAGCTTTGGGATCTAGAAGTTGAAACCCATCTCAGGTGCTGGAGGTGCTCTGTCTGCCCCAGGTGGAATGCTGTGTCTAGTTCCAAAAAGATGAGAATCTCCTGGATGCAGTCCGGTGGAGGGTGATAAAAGATGATTAATGACCTGGAGCCTCTGTAGTATGAGGAAAGGCTGAGAGCCCTTGGAATACTCAGTCTGAGAAGAGAAGGCTGAGAGGGGACTTACTGCTGTCCGTAAATATCTGAAGTGCAGGAGTCAAGTCACTGGGGACAGACTCTTCCCAGTGTCATGAAGCAACAGAACAAGGGGCAATGGGCAGAAACTGGAACACAAGTGCTAACTCAAAGAACTTCACTGTCAGAGCTAGAAGAGGCTGCCCGAAGAGGTGGAGTGGAGCAGTCTCCTTCACTGGAGATATTCGAGACCCATCAGGATGCCTATCTGTGTGACCTACTTTAAGGACCCTGCTTTAGCGACCACGTTGGACTTAATGATCTCTGGATGTCATTTTCAACCCCTACAATTCTGTGCCTTGCAGAGCCTGCTTGGTGCTCATGGATGGAGCTGTGACTTTGCATGTGAAGTCTGTGCTGCTTTGTATCTCCCATTTCCAATCTTGACTGTGGGGTCTCTCATGGCATAGAGCTGCAAGGAGTACAGTTACCACCTCATCCTTTAAGTTGATCAGCAGTTCATCTGGCTGGGAGTCAGTAGTATGCTCAAGGAATTGTCACAGCACAAAAATTAAGAGGAATTGAGGGATCTGAACATCTGACTCTCTGGTGCTTAAGAAATATCCTGCAAAACTCTTCCATTGACATAAACCCTTTACACTACAAGACTGAGCATAATGAGATTACAGCAAAATATACATTGAGTTGAGGAAGGGTGCTTTTTGACAAGGCAGTAATGTCAGCTATTGAGCACTACCATATCTTGCAGCAGGAACATTCCTATTGTACCAACTGTCAAAATAAAAGCCTTGAAGGCATTGCTAACACTTTCTCTTCTGTTCTGCACTGGCATTTCCTAAGTCCCTCTTTGGCAATTAATTCTGCACAGACAGCTGTAAGCAGTAGCAGGCTATGGTTTTAGGTAGAATGTTTTTTTTTTGTTTGTTTCTCTTTTAATCTCCCAAATCCATATTGATTTGAGGTTAAACTTAACAGGTCCTTGCTGGCACAGAACTTATGTGTTTTTTTTGTTTTTGCTTTTGTTTTTTTCTGCATGCTATTTTTTTTCTGCCAAGAGTTTAATAATGTACACCATTAGCAACCTGGTGTTCGTAAGGCAGAATTTGGAATTAAACATGGATTAACTTTTAAGCCACCAGATGACCACCACACATTCCTTAACAGGACCTGGCACTATGACTTCTTCACTGTAATATGGAACATAAACCATTTCTGTTCCAACAATGCTTCCATCAAGCAGTCTGGTTGTTTGGATTTTTTT